>NW_027072061.1:98831-698831 GCF_038088225.1 Cyrtonyx montezumae
CCCACAACAGCTAATAGCCCAACCATCACCTGCCATACCAGGGGGCTACTGTATCTTTCCATTCCAGCTTTCACAAATGAACTCCCAGAATTCAGTTTCCCTGGTGAACTCCCAGATATATGCGAGATATATATATGATATATATGTGAGATAAGTTTTGAAAATAACTTATCATTTGTAAATAAGTTTTGGGCTTTTTTTTTTTTTTGGCTCTTTTCCATTCTGTACCCAAGATATCAAATGGGAATGAATGTTTTACAAAAGTGCCTGGTGGTTTTAAACTTGTGTTTCTGACCTTTCTGTACCTGTGTTTGTGTGTACATTTATGAGTCAATCTACCTCAACTGAGTTGTCACAGCACAAACATTCTGCCCATTTTATTTAGTTACAATTATCTTTATTGTGTTGATTCCAGTGCCTCAAGGTGAAGCACCCTTTTGGACTTATAGCTTTGATGACGTTCATATGGTGAGAGCATTCACCTCCATTGTCTCTGGCTTCAATACAACAAGGAAAATGCAATATAGAGAGGCAGCAATCAATAGGACATCCCCTCAACATTCTGTATTTTCAGAGACAAACCGAGTAATCTGTACATAATTATCTAATATTTGTCTTTCCACAATCAGAGGTTAGAGAACATATTGTGTACTTAGAGGCTTTTATGAGCTCACATTTCCATCTGGAGCTGTAAAAAGTGCTTCTAATCTAACACAGGGGCTGTGACATAGAACAAACTGTGCTTTAGTGCCGTTTTTATTGGGAACAAACCCATCCTTTATATTCTGTTGTTGTTTTCCTAGGCCTAAAAGTAACATCAGTGAAAACGCCAGCATCTCCCAGTACACTGGCTCTGCTAAACATACCCTCCTTCTGTGCAAAAAATGGCATAAATTGAATTAATTATTTAAAATCCCCGTACTGACACAGGGTAGTAAAAAAAATGATCAGCATGTTAATGCTTCTTTCTAGCACTTTCTTTTCAAAAGTCTTTAAAACATTGCAGCCACATTCTGCAGCAGAGTGGGGGATTGCTGTGAAAGGGAGGGCTGCAAAAGCCAAGTTAAAGCCAGGGTGAGGAGGCAGCTGCTCAGAGCCACGAGTTCTCAAGAGAGCAAGTGAGGGAGCAGGGAAGTGCCAGGAACAGTAACACCCCACTCATACATAGATAGACCCTGGGGAGCACTAGTGACCAGGAGCACTGCGAACAGAATGGGCAAACAGAGCATGGCATGCTAGTTAGGGAGTGACACAGCAGGTAGGGCACAAGGAAAACCATTTTATTCTCTTATGAGAGCAGAAGGATGAAGCATTCTCTTGAAACAAACATGACGACCACTGTCTGCAATGACAAAAAGAAGCCTTCTAAAAAGGTCTTGCTTCAGCTTCAAGAGGCATCGTATTCACAGACCTTCACCTTGATGGTAGATTTCAACCACATACATGTAAGATAACATGTAGATAACATGGTAAGCTGCAAACATTCCAGGAGACTGTTGAAGATAACTACCTGGTCCAGGTATTGGACAGGTTGGTCAAGGGTAAAGCATTGTTGGAGCTGGAGCCTGGCAGTGCAGAGAAAATAATTAGAGATGTTAAGATTGGAGACAATCTGGTCTGTAAAGACCATTTCCTGGTTGAGTCCATGATTCCAAAAAATGTAGGCCTAGCGAGGAATGGAGTCAGAACCCTGAACTTCTGGAGAATGAACTACTGGCTATTTAAGGAATTATTTGAGAAGATTCCTCTGGGAAACTGTCCTTAAGAACATAGGAAAAGAACGTACCTGGTAGCTCTTTAAGGATATCTTTCTGAAACCTCTTCAACCCCCAGCATAAGAAATCAAATAGAGCTGGCAGGAAATCAGCAAAGCTGAGCAAGAACCCTTGGTCAAACCAAGGTACAAGAAAGAAAATTACAGGTGGTGGAAGCAGAGATGTACAGCTTGGGAAAAAGGCGTCCTATCCAGACATGAAAGGATGAGATCAGGAAAGCCAAGATGCAGATGGAACTCTACATGATGAGGGATGTGAAAAATAATAAGTATTTCTTTGGATTTACTGATCAGAAGAGACAGGTAAAGGAGAGCGTACTCCCTCTAACAAATAAGATGGGAGAACTGGCTTTAACAGACACTAAGAAGGCTGAGATACTCAACAAGTTCTTTGCCTATGTCTTCACTGCTAGTTAGGCTTTCATGTCTAATATGTGTGTCAATAGTTTGTGGGTCGGTTTGTCCTGGTGCCATGACGATTAAGGCAGGGAACCCACGGGCCCCTGCCCCGGGGAGGAGGAAGGGGGAAAGAGAAAAAGGGAGAAGGGAGATGGGCCTAGGAACAAAATAGCGGCAACGATCTGAGGAGGAAAGCTAATTTACTAAATAAGATATCAGAAAGGAAAATAACACAATATATTACAATATAATTGGAATTGAGGCTAATGAATCAAATAAACGAGCAAGAGAGAGTGTCCGATAAACCGAAGGCCTTATGCTAATGCTGAAGGCGAGATGGCAGTGAGCACCCTCTGCTGAGTCCATTCCAAAGTGAAGAGAAACGGTCCTGTGACCAGAGAGTTTTTATCTTTTCCTCTGAGTGGAAACACGAAACAATGCAAAGCATCACACAGACCTCTGGGGAATGTAGTTCTTCTCTTCTGAGACAGGTATACGCAGAACTATCAATGATCCACGGAGCTGGAGCATTAACTCTTTAATTCCCATACACTACATGATGTTATGATGTGGAATATCAATAATATAACAAAAATCATAAAACCATGACAATGCCCCTGAAACTCAAGGTAGGAATCAAAGGAGAAAAATCTCTCATACTGTAAGAGCAGGGCAAGTCTCATGAGACTCATTGTGTACAAGTCTATGAATCTGGATGACATGCATCTATGGATCCTGAAGGAACTGGCTGATGTATTTGCCAAGCTACTCTCCATTACATCTGAAAAATCATGGCTGACAAGTGAAGACTTGGTGACTGGTGAAGGGGAAACATCAATCCAGTTTTTAAGGAAGCAAGAAAGGAAGGCTTGAGGAGCAAAAGGTCAGTGAGTCTCAACTCCATTCCTGGGAAGATCATTCATGCAACAGATCTTCCTGGAAGAGATTATAAGGCGCACCCAAGATAAAGTGATCAGAAACAGACAGCACAGCTTCAGCAGAGACAGATCATGCCTGACCAATCCAGTGACTTTATATGATGAACTGACAGCATCAGTAGGCAAAAGAAGGATAAATAATGTTGTCTACCTGGTTTTGTGCAAGGCCATCAATATAGTTACACACCAATTACATATTGAAGAAATAAGGGTTTTAAGGCTGGGTTATTCAGCGGATAAAACAATTTTCTGAACATTCACATCTAGAGGGTTGTGGTCAATGATTTTGTGTCCAGGTAGAGGTCAGTGAAGCATGGTGCCACCTAGGTATCCATCTTGGGACTACTGCTCTTTTATACACAACACAGACTGTGGGATCAGTTATACCTTCAGCAAGTTTGCTGATTACACCAAGCTGAATGGTGCAGTTGTCACAATAGGAAGAAGTGATGCCATCAAGAGAGACCTGCACTGGCTAAAAAAGTGCGCTCACATGACCCTAGTGAGATTCAACAAGGCTACAAGCGCAGTGCAGCTCTTGGATCACGTAAATTCCCATTATGCATGAGAGAAAAGTTCATTGAGAGCAGCCCTCCTGTGAAGAGCTTTAGAGTACTGGTGGACAAATATCAGAACATGAGCCATCAGCTCTGCTGCAAAAGCCAAGACAAAATGTGCCAGAGTGAGTGGCTGGTGTCTGGCCAGGGACTCCACCCCTCCTTCTCTGCCTGCAAGAACATTTATTCTTTAACTCCCAGCATGATGTTCTGATGTGGAATACTAACAGCAAAAATCATGAAACCACAACAGTCATCAAGGCCTGAGAGTTGACTGTCCCCTCTACTCTGCTTTTGTGAGCATCTGCAGTACTTCATCCATGACTGGGCCCCCATCATTGTGTACACTATTTCTGACATTTATCTAAGCTGTGTAAATGAGCATTTGTTAATGCGGAGGAAATGTAATAACTATTCAGACTTTTCAACATAGGAAAAGCCTACTCATTCAACAGAGAGCAGCAAAGTTGGCTATTTTATTTTTCCATCTTATATAAGACAAAATACACCGTTTACCTTGACATGTGATATAAATATGCTAAGGTAGGAGTGGCTTTTGATACATCTGTTTTTAATATGCAAGATAATGTATGTCATTAAAATTCTGCTTTTCTTGTCTGTTGTGTACAATGGCATAAGCAGAACAACCCACCATATCTTTAGAAGATCAATGTTTGCTGTAAAATAGTAACTGTTCATATTACATTCTGTTCTATCACCATGTTTTCTGATGGAAATCTGTTATTATCATGAAGCTCCAAATATTTCATTGAAAATACTCTCTACAAAACAAAAGCAAAAATGAAAACACTTAATTTGTTAACCATTATTTCTACATTTCAAATATGACTGAAGGCTGAACGAGATGTCTAAAAAGATTTTACATTGCTTTCTGGAAATACCAATTTTGGTGGTTCCTGTTTCCCCACATATTCTCCAGTTACTGTGTAGAGAGAATTCATGCTTGGGGAAGCACCGTGGCCAAGACACTGCTGTCCTTCCCTCACTTCTCTGAAAGAGTAAAATAATTACTTATAATTTCATAAGGCAGTCTGGCATATAATTTCAATATAAGCACAGGGAACTCAAATGACGTTAAGTTACACACAGTATAAAAAGCAATAACATAGAAGCATTTTCAAAAATCTGACCAATTCCATTGTTTGTCTAAATTAAATCTTAAATTGTTATGAAGATGAGTCAACATTACAATGAGTTACCTTATTTTTTTTTCATTTAAATATTAAGAGAATTGTAATCCATTAATCCAGATGTTAATTAAAAAAATGGTTCTCAAAATGATAGAATTTTTTAATTTTTCATTCTAATCATAACTAATCCTCAGAGAAGACAGGGCCCAGCTGTCAAAAAAAAGCAAGGACTTAATTTGCCAAAGAGCCTCTGTAAAATTGAAAAAGACAAGCTCTCATTTAATAATGTTTATAATTAATACAATTTTCTGTCCGTGTTTTTGCTTTGGACAATATGAATAATAACAATGAAATTATAATACAGTAACAGACAATTTATATTTTTTAAAAGACAGCTAATTTTGGAAAAAAATATAATCCCACAAAACTCCAGAGTTCATCAAAGATAAAAGATGTCCCATGAGATTTAAGATACAATTTGATTCTGCATTATTGTCACGGTCCAATATAAAGGAGGGTGACGAAGGTTCTTTGATTATGTGTATACCTGGCGTAAGATTAAGAAACAACGGTTCAAATGTTGGTCTGACCAGTTTATTACCAATATTGACCAGGGAGATAGGGAAGGCAGACACTGTTAGAGTGATGGGGAAGGGAAGGCGAGCGATAGGAAAGATAGGAAAGAAGCAAGGATTTGTACAACGCGGGGAAAGTCACCAGCCAGGATCCTAGGGGCGGTCCAGTTGCAAGCAGCTCTGACAGTCCGAGGCAGAAGAGCAGGGGCGGCAGAAGCGGGGAGAACAGCAGCAGCGACGGGCAGCCCTGAGCAGCAAGCAGCTGTCCTGGAGAAGCGGCACCGGGTCAGCACAGGAGAAGTGGCATGGGGAAAGTCCAGGAACAGCATCAGTCAGCACCAGAGAAGCAGCGAACAGAGATCAGCTCGTGAGGGTTCAGATGGTAGAACACCTAGAAGGAGCGGTGAGATCCAGGAGAAAGCAGCATGTCTCATGCAGCAGGCCCAGGAGGGAGTTCAGCAGCAGGGATCAGCTCATGAGGTTTCCGATGGAAGAACACCAACAAAACCACAACAATCTCATGGTGGTCAATCCCTCTTTTATCCTTCATTTCTCTTGACTACGTGGTAAATCCTGTGCTAGCCTGCCAGGCAAGCTTCTCCTGAGATGGCTATCTCCCCACGGAGATAAGTACCACACAAAAGAGTGTTCAGTGGCCATTGAGCTGCAGCTTATCTCTCTTTCGTTGCCCCAGGACATGCACATCTGCTCGTCCCTTAGACAGAGGATTTTACAACCCTTTCCCAGGACTAGCTTGGACATGTTTGGACATGTTCATCAGCAAACTTTGAGGCAATGATATAAAATATTAGTCTCTTACAGTTATCAAACCATATGAATAAGTACAGAGGGAAGGCAATGACAAACATGCCACCAGTACTGGATATTGGTATAATGTGGGTCAATCTGGACTGGTGACATATGCTGTGGTATGAAAATAGATTTTTCTTCATCCACATGTGTTATTACAATTGCTCTTACATGTCAGAGTGCTGAGGGTACCACAGTGGTGTCCAGTGTAATGGGATAGGATATGAGGTCTGCAATTTCTGGTGTTCCAGGGCTGTGGGGTGGATTATCTGCTACTATTAAGGAAGTGACACTCTACATACTCGATCTGCTTTCTAAAACAATTTTCTTTCTGCAGTATTCACAGTACCGTATATTGTATGGTAAGATTAAATAAAGGCTAAAAGCCCTTATCTGCAGAATATCAGAATACATTAAAATAGTTGTACAGTGAAAACAAGACATTGTTTTAAAATATATACTGTGGACTGAAGATCAACCACAAAAGAATACAGATTTTTCTTTATTTCTGTCAGTCCTAAGAAGTAGTTCCATAATCTGTATGAACAGGGCTACTGGCACTATCTTCTAGGTCGTGGTGATGCTTTTAATCAAACAAGGCATTGTCATTATTAGGAAGGCTGCAGTGTAACTACACCATCATTGCATTCTGTCAGTTTAGTTTTGCATGAGCCATTTGGCTTGTTACGCTCCAAATGTAATACTGTGCTACAGATAAACTAGAAACAGAATAAATATTGTAAGAACAAAGCTGTCACAGAAACATACTCTGGGTGTTTTGACTCCATTCAAAGACCCTTCACTATAATTGTCTCTGACAGAAGGCCCCTGTTCAGTGAGTACTTTAGATACCAATGACCTTAAACACGATTATCATTAGCCTTCTTGTAATACTGTCTCTTCCTTGAACTCAAATTACTGTGCTTCTTAGATGGATTTATAAAGACAGTTTAACACTGTAGTTAAAATAATCCAAGCCTTTCGGATCAATGCTGTGTCCTTTGTAAATAAAGCTGCATTCTGCAATCCATGCTGTAATAATTATTGCCATAATTTGTTATAGTTATTGTAATAAATTTGACTATAGTAATTTGAAATGCTGGTGCAAAGAAGCCACAAGGAAATAATCAAGGAATAATTTATGCTGATAAAAATATTAAGGCCATTCCTGAGGGTGGGGTTTGTTTAAGCCAAACATTTAAATACTTGAACAGTAGTTCAGAGGTGATAAAGCTAATTTGACTTGAAAACAAAACTCACTTAGCATCTCTAATTGGTTTAACTTATAAATAAATAAATAAGAATATTTTTGCCTGTTCTCATTGTACCCAAAGCTGATAGCCTGCAGAAAAAAAAGTCCTTGACCAGATACCCTTTAAGGGATCCGACATTCTCTATTACAGATTAAATCGCTGAAAATTTAAACAGAGATTGGTTATGGTTTTGTTTTGTATAGCTTCATTTTCATCCCTAGAAATTAACTTATAATTCAGATAGAAGTCAGAGAATCATAGAACCATAGAAATCATAGAGTCACAGGATGCTTGGGTTGAAAAAGGACCTCAAACTCATCTAGTTGCAAGCCCCCAGTCATGGGCAGGGTCACCAACCACTAGAGCAGGCTGCCTAGAGCCACATCCAGCCTTGCCTTGTATGCCTCCAGGGATGGGACACCCACAACCTCCCCAAGGCAATCTGTTCCAGCACATCCCTACCCTCTGAGTGAAAAGCTTCCCCCTAACATTTAACCTGAATCTCCCCTGTTTTAGTTTAAAACCATTCGCTCTTCTCCTATCACTATCAACCTGTGTAAACAATCATTCCCCCTCCTGTTTATACATTCCCTTCAAGTACTGGAAGGCCACAATGAGGTCTCCCCTCCAAGAGGCCTTCTATTCTCCAGGCTAAACAAGCCCAGTTCCCTCAAGACAGGTAAAGTCAACAGTCCTTGTTAATTGCAATTGTAATAATAACTAGTTACACTGAGGTTTTAGTTTCTCTTGTAATCATTCTTTTGCATGTATCAGAAAACAGGCAAAGACACCCAGTTTTTGAAAAAATAATAACCAGTGATGTAATTTAGACATCTGAAAAACTGAATTTTCAAACTCTATATTATTCTCTTTTTCTATTAACTTGCTGATAAACTTCATGGATTGTACATATATTCTTTTTATTCTCAATTTGCTCATTGCCCAGACACTATTCTCAGTACTACAAAATCACAAAGATCAAAATCTATCGGCAGCATGTATAATCTAGAGTTCACCAAAGCATCACAACATCGTTTATTGTCTTATTTTCTCCTTTACCTTTTATTTCCCTTCTTAAGTTTTAAAACAAATATAGATAAAGTAATTCCTGTCAAAAACATCCAAACACTGTGGAGGACAAGCTTTGAATCTCAAACTTGTGATACATAAGCATGTGTCTGAGATATTTTAATGATAAAAGTTCTTGGATATCATTTACATGCATGTGTGTATACAGTGTATACAGTGAGTCTTACTGAAGTATCCAGCTTGCATCACAACAGCCAAAAGTCTGCATGATAAAATGCCTCAGCAGTAACTCTCTTTCATTAGCCAGCTACAGTTTTGTCCCAGGTCTCACTGAAATGAATTATTGTCTTTTGTTCCATGAAATTCATAGGTGGTACTTATCTCCTAAAAAGCAGCAAGGAAAATTTGCTTATAATGAGGCTTGTGATGGAAACTAACAACCTAACCAACTAACTAAATAACTAACTAATAACATTCCAATAGCTATAAAACAAGCAGTGAAATTTATGACTTTTGGACTTGTAATTTCACTTCCCCTCAGGGAAAATTCTTTCCTTCACTGCCACCTTATCAGGGTCTCCTGGTTTTAGCCCTCAAGTGTCAGAAGAGTCACAACTTATTTCATCAGTGCAATAGACTGTATAAATGCATTTATTAAGGGACAAACAAACAAACAAACAGAAAAAACAAAGAAACCTACTTATCAGAGCAGGAAATCTTCCACTGCATCATCTTCAAATGGAGGAATACTAAGGAGAACTGGAGAACTGGACAACAATTCAGTTATGGTCATCACAGTGGTATTCTAATTCAGTACACCCAAGTAGTGATTTAAAACAACATTGCCTGAATAAAGAGAAGGAAGAGAAAATCATAGAATAAAAAAAGAGGTGATACGTACATTATTTTTGAGGTAAGTTGAACTAAAGTAAAGCACAAAACTGTCTGAAAACAGCAAGCTATTCTGCATTCTGATCTTTGGAGCCACAAAAAATTGAGATTCTTTTACAAACTTCCATGTTTCCCTATTCCACCCTTAGGTCATCCATAAATTACACTCTCCCTGTGCCCTCATCTGCATACAAAAGAGTGTGTGCGTTCAGATTTTCACTTTTAAGCTTAATCATCATTTTTACAATGGAGAATATAGAGAGCAAGAGTCTTTTCATAAAACAAGCCACTGTTTCCTATCTAATATTTAAATGTAGAATGACAAATGAAGAATCTTCCCAAGAATCTTTTATGCAAAACAAAACAGAGAAAACAAGCATATTTACTTATGATGTTGCAATCCAGTAACATTTTGAGGACATTGTTTTAAACTAACATGAGAAAAAACTTATATATTATCTCTGAGATGGTTGCAGAAATCACAAGAAGTTAAAAAGAGGGAAAAGAGTCCAAAAGGAAACCATGTAGCTAATATGCCATAGTCCAGTATAGTAGGAAGAGGAAAAGTAGTTCTAACACAGGAAGAAAATAAATTTTGGGAAACAAAGTGGTTCATGACGGAGAGAAGAAGAGGAGCACATACATTCAAAACTTTGCATTACCTGGATGTATCCTTCTTGCAAAATGATTAAATTGTCTTTAAATATAGAAATTATACAATGAACAATTGTAGAAAATCTGTTACTATAACTATCATGGCAATGTTCACTACAATTGATGTCTAAATTGTGAAAAAAGAGTAGTGCTTCACCTCAAAGCTATGATGACAGACAGTGAGGAAAAAGACACCACTGATGGACATTGAGACAGTGATCAAGATGTTTCTAGTCGTGAGTCAGCTCACAGCTGCTGAAATCTTCTGTTCTTCACATAAGGTTGGGAATTGAAATGGTTTCAAGGAATGATTAAGTTTCTCAGCTACATTCATTGCATTCATCTATTCTTAAAATTGCAAGGCAGTATAAAAAAAAGAATGCTTGAGAACATGAATGTAACACAGAAGTTGAAAATTTAATAAAAACTAAAATAATATTATTTTCTCTGTAGCAGAAAGCTTCTTCAAAAAGATGGAAGAGGTAACAAAGAACAAATAAACAAACAAAACCAAATAATAACAAAATCAACAGTGAATATTATGCATATTCAAGCTGTCTTGAAGTAGTCAGTTCACTGGGTAGGACTAATTCCCAAGTTTGCTTTCGATATTTGGAGATCTTGGAAATGTCATTGCCTCACTGTTTTTCATTTCTCCTCTCAGGTCCTTAGAATCTACAGCCAGAAATGATTTCTTATGTTCCTAAAGTATAACAGGGATCACTTGGGTGCTGTTTAAGGATGCACTGTTGTTACTGTTGAACTTGTTGCCTACCTGGACCCCTGAGTCCTTTTCTATGAAGGAAAATCACTAGATGTAGGTGTAATTCTTAGTTGAATTTCACAAAGTTTCCATGGATCCATTTCTGCAGTCATTTGATTTTTCTCTTAAAGAAAACACAGCCACAGTCTTTGTGATTACACTATACTATTCTTGAAAAGCACATGGTCTGCTCTGAAATTAATGCCTCCTATTTTATTATATTGGCTCACGATAACAGAGGTAGATGTTGGTGGAATGGCAGTGGATGCTGAACCTTGCTAGTAATATTCCTATAAATGTTTGTTGTTGAGTGACAGATGACAGCAGAGGGCAGGCTGACAAAATGACATCTTTCATGGAAGTGCATATGAAGAAAAAATGTGTCATTGAATTCCTCCATGAAAAAAAAAAAAAGACTCATTGACATTCATAGACTCTGAACATTTATGGAGACAAAACAGTGGATGTGATTACAATGAAGCAGTGGTGATGTGTCTCAACAGTGCCAACTACGGTTGTATTTCATGTGTGCTGCTGAAGATTTTATGAACACAGCATACAGACTCTTATTAATTGCTGGGAAAATTGCATAGCTAATGGTAGTCATTATGTAGAAAAATAGTGTTTTGTAGCTGAACTTTTTGTCTATAAAACAGTGTTACTGTTCACTTTATATCTTTTGTGGATTCTGTGGAAATAAATAAAAAGTATAATTTTTGGCATGACCTATATACTTCATTTGGTGATTGTACTCCTCCATTCCTTTACTCCTGTGAGGTCACACCTGGAGTCCTGCATCCATTTCTGGGGTCCCCAGCACAAAAAGGAGATAAGCTGTTAGAGCAGGTCCAGAGGAGAGCCATGAAGATGATCAGAAGGTTGGAACACTGCCCCTTTGAGAAAAGGCTAAGAGAGCTGGGGCTCTTCAGCCTGGAGCCTCCATGGAGAAGACTCCAAGGAGACCTTATAACAGCCTTCCAGTACCTGAAAATGGCTTTCAGGAAAGCAGGAGAGGGACTTTTTGTAATGTCATTTAGTGACAGTACAAGGGGAAATGGTTTAAAACTTGAAGAGGGCAGATAAGTTTAGATATCAGGAAGAAATTCTTTACTGTGATGGTAGTGAGACTTGGAAAAGTTTGCACAGGGAGTCCCTCTGAGAAAGCATTCAGGGACAGGCTGGATGGAGTTGTTAGCAATTGAATCTACTGGGAGATGTCCCTGCCAATATCAGGGGGTTGGAACTATATGATCTTAAAGGTTCCTTCCAACTGAAATCATTGTATGACTAAGATCTCTGGAAGAATTCTCTAGCCACATAGAAGAATCAGAATTTGCATTGCTTGACATGACAGTTTTTTTAGCCTTCCTTCCTAAAGGAAAAACTTTCCACAGTCATGCTCTCATTCTGTTTGTCCAACTGCTAGTAATTTAACTTCACAGAATCACAAAACCACAGAATTTTGGGGGCTGGAATGGACTTCTAGAGATCAAGACTGGTATCCCTTCTAAATCAGATTCCTTACAGCAGATCACACTGATTTTCTTCCAACTTGACTCCTCCAATTTAGATATTTATAAATAGTGATGAGATCCACTCTCAGCTTTCTGAGAACAAACAGACTCAGGTCTCGGCCTTTCTTCATATGGGAAATATTCAAGGATTTTAATAATCTTTGTAGCCTTCCACTGTATTTTTTTCAAGGAGTTCCCAGTCTTTTTTAACTGTGAAACCCAGAACTGGATACAGTACCCCAGATGTGCCCTTAGCAGGGCAGAGTAGGGGGGGGGAGTATCAACTCCTTTGACATACTGACCACACTGTTTTAATGCTTTCACTGTTCCAGGGAAAAGCTCAGCCACAACTATATTAGCAGGGAGAGGTAAGGTGACCAGTGTCATCTACCTGGACTCGTACAAGACTCTTGACATAGTCCTCTACTACACTTACCTCTAAATTGCAGAGATATGTATTTGAAGTGTGGGCTAATTGATGGATACAGAATTGGCTGGAAGGCTGTAGAAAGTAGGCTGTAGTGAATGGCACCTCATCCAGGTGGAGGCCAGTGACAAGTGGTGTACTCCAGGGGTCTGTCTTGGGACTGATGCTGTTCAAGACCTTCATCAATGACATCAAAGATTCCAAGTTGAGTGGTGTGCCTGACACATTAAATGGAAGTGAAGCCACCCAGAGGGACTTTGACAAACTCAAAAAGTGAACCCATGTGTACCTAATGAGGTTCAACAAGGCAAAATGCAAGGTCACTTGGATCAGACTAATCACAAATATTTATACAGACTGGGAGAAGAACTCCTTGAGGTTGACCCTTTGGAGAAGGACCTGGGGGTCCCAGTAAATGAAAATCTGAACATAAGCCAGCAGTGCTCTCTTGTAGCTTGAAAATCCAATGGTATCCTGGGGTCCATCAGAAGATGGGTGGCTGACATGGACGGGAAGGCGGTTATCCCTCTCTACTCTGTCACTGTGAGGACTTAGCTAGTAAACTGTGTCCAGGTCTGGGGCCCCCAATACAGGAAAGATGTGGAGCTGTTGGAGCGGGTCCAGAGGAGAGCCACAAAGATCATCAGAGAGCTGGAGTACCTCCCCTATGAAGATAGACTGAGGGATCTAGGCTTGTTCAGCCTGGACAGAAGAAGGGCTAAGAGGAGACCTTATTGCTACCTTCTACCATTTAGAAGGAGATTATAAAAAAAATAAAAATAAAGATGAATCAACTTTTTTACAAAGGTAGACAGTGACAGGACAAGGGGGAATGATTTGAAGTTGAGAAGGGAAGGTTAAGATTGGATGTCAGGGAGAAGTTCTTTACAGAGAGTGTCGTGAGGTACTGGAATAGGCTGCTTAGAGACGTTGTGGATGCTCCAAATCCAGGTTGGATGGGGCTGTGGCCAATCTGGTCTAGTACCAGATCTGGAGGTTGGTGACCCTGACTGTAGCAGGGGAGTTGGAACTTGATGATCCTTGGGATCCCTTCTAACTCAAGCTGTTCTATGATTCTGTTATTCTGTGTTGAACAAGACTTGATCCATTACTGGCCTCTGGGAAACATCACTAGCCACATGCCTCCAACTGGACTCTGTGCCATTGATCACAACTCTCCAAGCTGTGCCAGTCAGCCAGCCATCAGTCCACTTCTCAGTCCATTCATCTACCCCACACTTCTAATAACCTTTAGTACTCTTGTCAGATTTAATTAAATTTTAAATAAAAGCTGAATTCCAAAAGATATAAATGTCCTACACATCAGGATGAAGGAGTCAGTACTTTGTATCTTACTTGCAGATAGAAAAACTCATCTCTTACCAGTCAAATTTTGATGCTTATGGCATCTGGTCAATCAGCAAGTATCTACCTGTAGGTTACCCTCTGTATACATTCTAACTCTTCCCAGGTGTAAGTGAAAAATACAGAGCCAGAGGAGAGACAACGAGCTTAGTCACTGAGCAGAGACAGTTAGAAAGATATATGTATAAAGCATACAATACAGAATCAAGGGAGCCTGGAAAATGAATGTTCATAATGAGCTAGAAGATTTGGGGACATGAATGAAATCTAATGCTAGTCACTTATGAAAAAGTGTAGCGCTAGTAGGGAAACTGCTATGGCAGCAGTATCCTTGGACGCAGTTGAAGAGCCAGTGACTGTTATCATAAAAGTAACATAGGAGATGATGGACACAAATCCATTAGTTTCATTAGTTTCTTTTTTTTTTTTCTTTCTTAAAACATTTTATTGAGGATTTTGTTTAATAATAAGCATTTCTGTATCTCATTCCCAAGTCCTTATTTTCTGTAAATCCTTCAGAGGGATAAATAAGTACTTTATTTGTTGGCAGTGAGAGTGAAAAAATAAACAGATACAGAAACAGAAGAAAAATATTACAAGTTGAAAATAAGTGAGAAGTTGTTAGCATAGTATAGATGCAAAAGTGTGTTTAAAATGAAAACATCAGAAGAGTAAGAAGAATTTGCCACTGTACTTTTGGCTTCAGTAAATGTGTTATTTAATGAGTCAAGAATTTATTTTATGTAAAATGTTAAGCTGAAATATATTAATTTGTGAATATAAAATTTATATTTGATTTTAACTGTTATAATTGCAAATAAAATAATTAAGCACTGTCATCTTTTGGTAGCAAGATAGCAATAGTGCAATATTAGAGAGAGAAAATAGTTTTATCTAGTAGATGACAAAACTGTGTACGATAGGGGAAAATATTATCACTGCCTAGCAGGATGTATAATTTGTTTCCATTCTTAAAGGGTAAAGCTATCATAAGCAGGTTAATGATGCTGGATCGTCTGCTGAAGTCCAAAATGACACATGTATGGAGGAGAAGAGAGCTGAGGAGTGTTTGGCTTTGGAAGCTTCTTTTATGTGCCTCTCTCTCTCTTTTTCTTTTTTTTCCTTTTTCTTTTTCTTTCCTTTTTCTTTTTCTTTTTCTTTTTCTTTTTCTTTTTCTTTTTCTTTTTCTTTTTCTTTTTCTTTTTCTTTTTCTTTTTCTTTTTCTTTTTCTTTTTCTTTTTCTTTTTCTTTTTCTTTTTCTTTTTCTTTTTCTTTTTCTTTTTCTTTTTCTTTTTCTTTTTCTTTTTCTTTTTCTTTTTCTTTTTCTTTTTCTTTTTCTTTTTCTTCTTTTTCTTTTTCTTTTTTTTCTTTTTTTTTTCTTTTTCTTTTTCTTTTCTTTTTTTTCTTTTTCTTTTCCTTTTCCTTTTCCTTTTCCTTTTCCTTTTCCTTTTCCTTTTCCTTTTCCTTTTCCTTTTCCTTTTCCTTTTCCTTTTCCTTTTCCTTTTCCTTTTCCTTTTCCTTTTCCTTTCCCTTTCTCTTTCTCTTTCTCTTTCTCTTTCTCTTTCTCTTTCTCTTTCTCTTTCTCTTTCTCTTTCTCTTTCTCTTTCTCTTTCTCTTTCTCTTTCTCTTTCTTTCTTTCTTTTTTTTTTCTCTCCTGAGCACTCTATACATCTACTTAGAAGGTTGCACTGAAACCAGTCACACCATCTTTTCAGCTGCTAGAACCTCCCAGGTGAGAGACAGTGACTGTCATAAAAAAGGCCATTTTCCTGCCCCTTCTCTCATGGCTCTGCATCATTATGGCAGTGCAGTGTTACACAGGCATGGCTTTTGCAAGGATGTGATAAACAAAATAATTGTATTCTGGTATCCTCTATTTGGTTGTTCTTGTTATTTATTCTATCACACACACCCCAGGCACACAGAAATTTGCATTACTCATATTTTCTACTACTCAGTATTTTCCTCTTGCCAGAAAATTAGAAGGATTATACCCGTGTAGTCTAAAATGTGTCCTTTGGCCCTTGAACATCACTTTGCTGAATAGAAAAATGTGGCTACTTATTTCCTCTGCAGATATTCTCTTTTTAGCTGAGATATCTCCTTCCTCCTTCTACCACCTTGAATGTAGTACACTTTATATAGCTCTTGCTGATTTAACGTTTACCTTTTTTTTCTTACTTCTTTTACCCATTATAAAAGTAGTGGTGTGGGCTACATCAAAGTGAACTCATGTCCTGAGGGTGATCAAACATTTAATGACACACATAACACAATGCTTTCCTAGTGTTTATTTCCTGTATACTTACATTTTTTTATCCTTTTCAATTCCCTGATGCCCTTCTTTTGTCTCTTTCTACCTAGTTCACTGTTTACAAGACCTGCAGCATCTTTTATCTTTTTGCTACCTCTTTCTTAACTTCTTTCTTGCAGAAATCTCACTGGCATAGTTTCTTTGTCTTTATTAAGCACTGCATGATATTTTTTTTCCCTAAAACAATATCCATATCTATTTCTTGAACATTTTTCCTGGCAATTTACAAGTACCTCTTTCTCTGCACTGAATTTTCTGCCATGATATACTCTTTATGTACATATCTATGTACATAAATTAATGTACATTTCATCATATCTCACGTGCCTTTACTCCACTGAAAATTTTACTTAGAAATAAAGAACGCAGGGACAAATCAGCCATACATTTAAACTCTGACATGAGTTTGGATTGTCTGCCTTAGTTTACAGAAGAAAAAAATCTCTATTTTTCATTTCAACTGTTATGTCTGGGAGATGTAGCTGCCAGAGTAATCCAATTTCATCTCTACTGCAAACTTTTGTTTTGAAAAGCCTATTGTTTAAATCTTCAGCAACTACATATAAGATTAGTAAGATTAGACTGATCTTTCTTGTCTATTGGAAGTAATCAGCAACTGGTGATTTTTGTAGGCCATTCTGTTGGAGGCACTAAAGCAAACACTGCTCTGTGCTCACTGTTAGTCTTACAGTTATGTGCATGTGATCTAAACAGCACATTTTTTCACCTGAATGTGCAATAAGTTATTGTCATATCTTATATGCATCTTTGTTGTATTTTAAGTAGCTGAAATGCTTATAGAAACCATATTTAATTTCATATCAATAATCACACGGAGGAAAATCATGCCTATATATATCATATCATATATATCATGCCTATCATAGCATGAAATCACAGACAATTGTCACTTTGTAATTGGAGCTGTTTTGTACCGACAGGCCAGTGCATACAATGAGAAGTGCCTGGTTCTGCAGCTTAAATAAAGCAGTTCTATGTATTTATTTAATGACATATACACATATATGTTAACATAGAGCTTTGTTTTAAATTTCTGTGACGAGGGTCGTCTGAGATTAATATTTAGCAAAGGGACTCCTAAAAAATAGATTTCATCTTAGATTCAGAATTTTCATTATTTCAAACATTTGGAACAAAATTGGAACGAAAACCGGACGTCTGTATTGGTACGGTTACATTACCAGAACTATCTTTGATTGGTAGATCAGTTTATAATGAGCCCAGGAACTGGGGCAAGGAAAGTGGAGTTACTTCTGCCTATTCTTTGGTTTTCTTCAATTTCACTAAACATAAACATCTTAAATCTGTCTTTGTGTGACAGTTCTTTGTGCGACCTACTGTTTATAGTTAGTATATATTCATTATGTTTCTTTACCCAACACTAATCTTCACTCTAAAATACATGCATTTTTTCCCTCTATAATCATCCACTCTATAATTCCTTCTGTAATCAGCCAATTGTGTTAATTATTAGAGGACTAAATTTACTCAAATTGAATCTCACTGTTTTACAGGTGTCATGTCAAATTCTTCAGTAACCCACTTCTGGAAAAGCTTGACTAGTGCCTTCTAAGTAATAGTGTATGCTGACATTGGTTTCAACTATTTTTTCAACCTTTTCTTCTGCATTTTCAAAAGTCTTAAAGAGATTAAAAAACTTAGAAAATACTTAGAACTAAGATGCAGCACAGAAGCACTCTTAAGATTTCTCATGATCTAATCCTAAACCAGAGGAAATTGTACTGTCACCACTCAAGCTAATTGAAATATGACTTTGATGCCGTACATAAAGATCTGAGCCTCCAGTCATGAGCATTTATAGTAAGTTTATTGGCTAATAAAGATGGCCTGAGGTTTTTTTGTTTGTTTGTTTGTTTGTTTGTTTTCCTTTCCTACATCCACGAGCCCTTTACATTTTTTTGAAGTTATTAGGGCATTAGGTTTAATTGCACATGCAACTTAATCATTTGTAGCCTCCCTGCCTGGAATGCTTGCTGTGTACTCACAGTTTGCTGCAGCTATAACTGCACAATTTGGAGGCTCTTTGCTGCTGCTTATCAGAGATGAGTGCTCCTTGCTGCTGAGAGAGGCATCTCTTGAACCTTCTTCCACTCCAGTCCCAGTAAATCTGCTTTCAGGATGTTTATTTGAATGATGACTCTCTGAGTGGGATGTTCTTATTTTTTCTACTGATCCTCACATTTCATATGCTGAATATATGTACAGTGTACATCAGGTCACTTCAGCCAAAACATTTTCCAAAAAGCAAATAAGAATAGTTGCAGTTGAGCTTTTCCCTAGAACAGTGAAAGCATTAAATCCTTTATCATATCAGGAGAGTATCTGTCTATGGAAAAGTAGTATTAAGCCTAGAATGTCCTTCCTGTATTTGATGAATTGGAGACAAGCAGGGATAACATTTTCCTCCAGATAATAATTAGAAAGATGACCATATTATTCTTTCTTAAAAAAAGAAGAGACAAAATGCAGAAGAAGAGGAAGAAAAATCTAACACATAAATATATTCATAACTATGTCAAGCATTCATAAATTCATGATATGATTGCAAAGGCATTTATTAAACCATGTTTCCTGCTGCATCTTCAAACCATATTCAGTTCATTCACTTGGATGACAGACATCAGTGGAGGAGCAGAAGCTCAGCATTAATGAGGGAAACAGTTCTCTTACAAATGCAGGAGACAGTTAAATATATTTCTAGATCAGAATATAATATTTCTTAGAATATTTTTCTCTCACACCTTTTGCTTCTTTTCTTTCTTTTCCGTATAATCTGCACTGCTACTGATCATTCCAATCAGGAGAAAATATGACATCTAAGGCAGGAAAACATGATGTCTGCATTAATTTATTCTCCTTTCTGCATGGAAATTAAGCCAAATTGAAGGGCTTCCAAAAATCTCTCTCCCTCCCTTTCATGTTTCTTTTTTGTTTCTTCCAGACAGTGAGTTTACAGAAACAGCTCAAAAAGGAATGGCTGAAAGGTTCTCAGTGCTAACCTATTACTCTAACTGAATGTACTCACCTGAACAGAAGCTATAACGCTGATATATGGTGTCAGAAATAAGTATGTTAAGAACAAAAAGTATTGAAGAAAAAGGTTTAACACAGCTTGATTTTTTTTTTGTCATCTGCTCCCTGTGATAAAGTCATGTCCCGTAGAGTGGGTTGCATCCATATTGCAAGGGCTCTGATTAACATTAAATGAGCAATTTGAATCTCTGTTTGCGGCATACTTGTGATTGTGAGGATTTAAAACTGTTCAGGTAAATCCTATGTACATCTAAAATCCATTTATGTTGAGAGACAGTGCAGTTTAAAATATGCCTTAAAGTTATCCTAATTATGCAATAAATTCTCAACTCAACAATATCAGAAGTGACTTGCAATTAAAAATATATTTTCTTCAGAATTGCTTTTTTTTTCCTTTTTTAATCCCATCAATGGTCAAAATATTTCTGACTTGGAGGACAGTTAACCACTAAGGTGAATATATCCAAACCTAATTCTTTGCAATTAAATGAATGCAAGCCTTTTTTAACCTTCAAGAAATTTTGAATTGACTTCGAAACAAATGAAATTACCATCTTCATGGTCATTGTAATATATACCCCCATGTCTCATAAATCTCTATATCCTCACAATCTTACCTTTCCATCTATTTTTTTTTCTTTTAATTTATTAAATCTATAATATTTTTAAGTTTTCTAGACAATGCAAGATCACAGAAGATCTGTGGCATTCTATATGGGTTTTGGTGTGAATGTTTTCACGTGGATTTTAACCTGTACAATACTCTGCACCTTTCAATTTATGTTATGCAGAAACTTTAAAGCTTGATGACACACGTGTTTACATCTTCTTTGTCAAGGTTAGTCTTTGGTCCATACTTAAGAAAATATTTCCTTCTGGATCATTACTGGCTTACCAACAAATATCAGTAAAATAGCAAAATCTTGTGCTTCTTGTTGATGATCATCATCAGTATAATCTTGGGACTTATAGGAAATCAGAACTTCACTCTTCTTTCTGTTCAAATATATTACAAAGAGAGATTTATTTGGATGTTAATAGTGTGCTTTATAAAAGAGACCAGAGAAAGCAAGTTGCTCATTCACTGGGGCATTACCATTACTGCCATTGTGACATCTTCGATAAAAACAGCAGCAGCATCACTATAAAATCTTTAAAATCATCGTTTATATCAGCAGTTAGCAGGAGAAAGCCTTAGGCATTCATCTTGGAGGACCTTGATGGCACTTCTGATTTCCTCTGAAAGGTTTTAATTGAGGTCACCAGGTACCATGAAATTTAGCATAAATTCTGTTTAGGAGAATTCAGCTCTGCTTCAGAATTACACAGTTAGCAGAATTGACTGCAGCCCTGTTTGCTCTGCAAGACCTTTGGCTCATTCAGGGGCTCAGCAGAGTTAGACAGAATAATGTTGCTTTGTAATTGATGACAAACTCTTTTTCATTCTAAATCAGCTCATCAATTAAATGTGACTCCTACAATCTTGAGATAGGACTGCTTGGCTTGTGAGACTTGGGTTTGTGACTCTGGCATTTCTCTCTTCCCTGCTGCAAGGTCTGCAGCTTTAGATAAGACCCTGAACTTTGCACTGTCCCATTTTCCCCAAGCTACTAAGCAAGAATAATCATGCTTCACTTGTTTATTTATATTGTGTTGTTTTTGAGCAAATATCATTTACTGAATTATTTTCAATACGGAAAACAGGCATGTAATGATAGCATATAGGAGGGATGGTGGGGAGCAGACAGGGACAAGCCCTTTTTCCTAAGAGCTTCTGTATTGTGAAAAACAAACCAGTGTTTGCTGTTTGAGAAACATCCAAGTGAAAAATGATTGAACAGAAGACAATTGCACTCAGAAGTACAGTCTTGGGTGACTTGTGTTCCTACGTGGTAAGTGACATATTAGGTCTTTGATCTTTACTGCTGGAGAAAAGCATTTGACCAGCCACATCTCCAATAATGAATGCACTCTCATTTTAGCAGAGCTTGAAAATTCTTATAACTTTTCAGTATTTTAGATCAACCTTTGGACCCTGAATGACACTTCAGTTATGACACAAAGGTAGAAGATATTTAAGGGAGTCTTATTTTTTTTTAACCTAAAATTTGGGTCGTCGTCAATGAAGTGAATTTATTAACAAAATACTACCAAACTTATAAACTCCTACAAAAAACCTTGCTAAACTCTATTATTCTAACAGTCTAGCAGCAGATTATTGATACAGTGAGTCATAAAACTCACTATGCTTGCAAATATATGTGAGGAGTTATTCTTTTAGGTCATTGGGATGGAAAGGGGAGGGATTTTCTTTGAAGCTAAGAAATTCTTAAGTGCAATAAAATATCTCATGCCTCAATGAAGCTATCCTTAATTAACGATAAGGACTAGACCATGTAAACATTAACCCTGGAGAACTTCGGAACATAAATCTAGAAACAAGGACTTAAACTTTGTTTTTACTATCTAACTGGGCATCATCTTGATTTTCCAAAATGACCATCTGCTTGGGTGGAAACTGAAAATACAACCCTTCTCGTGTGACTCTCGCAAGTCTGGCAATTCAAGTCAGTTCACAACAGAATTACAACAGACAATTAACTTCCTAAACTGCTAATCTTAAAACAGTAAAGAAAAATTAAAGCCACATTTTCCACATCACGGCTAGATATCATAGAAATCACAGTGGTTTTCACACCTGTCATGCTCCAATATAAAGGAGGGAGACGAGGTTCTTAGATTATGTATATACCCGGCGTGAGATTAAGAAACAACAATTCAAATGTTGGTCCGACCAGTTTATAAACCAGGGAGATGGGGAAGGCGAACACTGTTAAGAGTGATGGGGAAGGGAAGGTGAGTGATAGGAAAGATAGGAAAGAAGCAAGGGTTTGTACAAAGCAGGGACAGTCACCAGCCAGGATCCCAGGGGCGGTCCGGTTGCAAGCGGCTCCAATGGTCCGAGGCAGAAGAGCAGGGGTGGCAGAAGCGGGGAGAACAGCAGCAGCGACGGGCAGCCTTGAGCAGCAAGCAGTTGTCCTGGAGAAGCGGCACCAGCTCAGCACAGGAGAAGCAGCGAGGGGTCAACCCCAGGAGGGGCAGCAGCAAACAGTGATCAGCTCGTGAGGTCTGTCCAAAGAGAAGGCCTCTCTGGGAAGCAACAAGCAGTGATCAGCTTGGGAGGTCTCTCCTAAGAGAAAGCTTCTCCAAGAGGAAGCCACTCCAGAGAAAACCCTCCAACTTCGTGGCTGCAGGACCCCTCTATTTATCTCCCAGATTTCTCCAGTCTATGTGACGAACCCCTCCTGCTTGGGCATCAGGTGGGTATCACCTGAGATGGTTATCTCCCCTTGGAGATGAGTTCCACAAAAGAGTGTTCTCTAGTCATTGAGCTGCAGCATCAGGCAAGTATCACCTGAGATGGTTATTTCCCCCTGGAGGCGAGTTCCACTAAAGAGTGTTCAGCGGCCACTGAGCTGCAGCTTAAGTTGCCCCAAGACATGCCCATCAGCTTGTCCCACAGACAAGGCATTTCACAACCTTTGCCCAGGACTAGCTTGGACCTGTTTGGTCATGTTCATCAGCAAACTTTGAGGCAATGGTATAAAATATTAGTCTCTTACAACACCATGCTGACAATTTCAAAAACTGCAGAAAGAAGTGTTGAAATACTAAAGTCATGCAGTTGATTTTTCTATAAAAATGTTCAGATTTTCATTCCGGGTTAATATAAAGCTATATATATTTGGACACTTTCCTCTCTCTCTCACTGTGAAAAACAGAAAAGAAAAAAAAAAAGAGAGGCCATTGTGTAGAACACAAACTTCTTTGCGAAAAGGTTGTCCATTCACAATAGACCTTGCATTTCCTACCATGTCTATCTGTCTACATTCTGAATGTAACACTTTTGCATCAACAGAAGAATTATCTCCAACATTAGTAGTCATTTTGTCAGAAGCTAGGAACATCTAGTTTAACTTGGTGTTTCTGTGGAGCTGTATCCACAATTAGATGGCTTGTATTTGACCATGATTTCCCCATCACAAACCTGCATGGTGTCTTGAAATCAGCAGCTGTTCTGTGAGGAAAGAAGGGCTTGTAAATCTATGAAAAATCTTTAATTTCTCTTTTGTCCTGTACCTGGTCCCACTGGTCTCCAAATGCTACTGTGCTGTTCAAGCTTTTGCAACCCCAGACAAGATCAAACATCATGACAGATTCAAAACACAGTATTGAAATTTCATGAGGAACACATCATATTCTATATTCCAACAAGCATTCTGTAGACCAGTCTGTTATAACTTACTGCTTTCTTTCTAAATTTTCCAAATAATCAATATTCTAGTGTTCTAGTATCTGACATGGTCAGTTTTATTGTATGAAGACTCACAGTCCAATCTCTTTATCTGAGTGTCAACATAAAAATATCATGCAAAATATGGAAACCAGTGTAAAATCCAGATAATATACTCTGACCAACTGATAGAGAAACCTCTGAGTTCAGCAAGTACAGGAGCTGTTAAACTGTGTGAATCTACAGATCAAGCATTCCAAATTTAGAGTCTTGATGGCTCTTAAGAAGTCAGAATAGAATCTATTAAACTACCTGCTCCCTGACACAGTGCTGTCTTGACCTTACAAGATCTGTATGTGAAAATAGTGAAGAACCCTGGGGTGAACTTGCTGACAGAGTTAGATGTAGTCTTAAAATGAGGTGCAAATGGAAAACAATAATTTGCAGGTCTCTCTAAAGCACAGTGTTGTTGTTGTAGTGGTGTTTTTTACTGACTTAAATGTAGCCTTGTTAGTCCTGTATGAGGAAACAAGGAGAAGAGATGGAGCCAAGACCTAAGCTTTCTTATTCACTCCCCAAAGAGCAATATAAAAGTGATATAGCATCTTTCTCTTCCATGAGCAACTAATCTGTGATGTTAATTCAGCCTTTAGAGAATCATACACCCAGATCATTCTGGAAGCCCACAGAGTCTGCTAGAGAAATTCCACTCCTACTGTTACACTTACCTGAGGGCACTGCCCTCACACTGTTCCCGTTCACATGTACACCATGCTAGGTGCACAGGTATTGCTTTTTTTCTGAGTGAAATCCACTTTATGTAATCATTTTCTCCAACTGAATTTTCTTTGCTCTATAATTCATTGTAGTAGATGTTATGGGAAAGGTTTTCTTTCCATCTGTATTCATATAGTTCTCACTGAGAACAAAATAGATCCGTTTTAGTTCATAATGTCTCTAAAATTTCTTCATGCTGAAGGTTTGAAAAATTTTCTTTGTACTCTTAACTTGAGAAAGAAGTGAAAATATTCTTTATCATGACAAAAAAAAAAAAAAAAAAAAAAAAGAAGGCCTTAGTCCCATCATGAGCTTGTGAGGACATCTGAAACAAGACTTTTGTGAGTTTACAGTTTTATTTTAAAGATCTGACATCAAGGCAATTATCAGAAAATTATAAAGAATTTTGCAAGATTTATTTAAAAAAATCTTTCCAGATTAATTTGAATTGAAATTGAAATTAAACAAACAAACAAATAAATAAATAAATAAAATGAATTTTATCTCTGTACTATTTATCTTTTAGTATTTCCAAGCTGATTTACCCATTCTCTCTTTTCATTTACAAAGGAATACTTACTGCCAGAAAATCTTGAAAACCTCATTCTAACTCCTCAAAATTACTGAGACATTGTAAAAGAAGTGCAAAAAATACATACATCCTTGGAAATATCACTGAAAGTACTGTAGGTACTTTCAAAAAAGACCTCGGAGGGGGCTTGGCTTACATTCATTCCAATGGTATCAGATATCCTGAACTAATTCAAACCTTTGTTCCCTACAAACATAGACAAATCTGTCACAGCTTCTATGAGATCTTCCTCCATATTTCATCACACTGTGAATTCACGGTCTAAAACTATTCAGTAGTGGACATGTTGCTGGTGTGACAATTCCTGTTGTATTCCAGGTATCAAAGGAGTACTAGAAAGGCAGCATTATGGAGAGAAAACTCTGCAAAAACTGCAAATTAGGTATATTTGTCCAGATCCAAACACTCACAGAAAATGCTAGCCTTCTTCTGAAACAAATGAGAAATTCACACACAATTGCCATCCATCATTAAGGAGCCAATAAGTAGAACAGGAATGTACAATTCACATCAAAATAAAAATAAATACAATTCAAAATAACATATATCAGAAAAGACAATGACACAAAGCCCAAGGCAAGCAGAATTTAGCAAAATAGCTTTTTGATACTATTCATAGCATCACTTGGCGGGCTGTGTGATATAGCCATAAATCCTCTGTTTTTTGGGCAGATGGAAATAAAGTCAAAGTGACACATCTGTTAGCAACAAAATATGTCCACTGGTATTCAGCAAAACTGTGTGATAATGGCCCCAAATTCTGTATTCACAGGGGAAATTCACTGTGCTCTCTGCTTAGTTTTCAATGCTCAGCTATGTAGGCTTCCTCATGTTGTGGACAGCCATTGTTAGCATGACAAGATGAACTGCCTCTTCAGGTCTCAGCATGCATAATTTTTTTCTCTGTGCTACTCAAACAACCACCATCATTTCATGCAAGGAGAATGGTAAAGTCAGGAGAGCAGGAAGGAAGGAAGGAATTCGGAACTCGGAAGGAACTCGGAAGGAAGGAACTCGGAAGGAAGGAACTCGGAAGGAAGGAAGGAAGGAAGGAAATCGGAAGGAAGGAAATCGGAAGGAAGGAAATCGGAAGGAAGGAAGGAAGGAAATCGGAAGGAAGGAAGGAAGGAAATCGGAAGGAAGGAAATCGGAAGGAAGGAAGGAAATCGGAAGGAAGGAAGGAAGGAAATCGGAAGGAAGGAAATCGGAAGGAAGGAAGGAAGGAAGGAAGGAAGGAAGGAAGGAAGGAAGGAAGGAAGGAAGGAAGGAAGGAAGGAAGGAAGGAAGGAAGGAAGGAAGGAAGGAAGGAAGGAAGGAAGGAAGGAAGGAAGGAAGGAAGGAAGGAAGGAAGGAAGGAAGGAAGGAAGGAAGGAAGGAAGGAAGGAAGGAAGGAAGGAAGGAAGGAAGGAAGGAAGGAAGGAAGGAACTCGGAAGGAAGGAACTCGGAAGGAAGGAAGGAAGGAAGGAAGGAAGGAAGGAAGGAAGGAAGGAAGGAAGGAAGGAAGGAAGGAAGGAAGGAAGGAAGGAAGGAAGGAAGGAAGGAAGGAAGGAAGGAAGGAAGGAAGGAAGGAAGGAAGGAAGGAAGGAAGGAAGGAAGGAATTCGGAAGGAAGGAAGGAACTCGGAAGGAAGGAACTCGGAAGGAAGGAAGGAAGGAAGGAACTCGGAAGGAAGGAAGGAAGGAAGGAAGGAAGGAAGGAAGGAAGGAAGGAAGGAAGGAAGGAAGGAAGGAAGGAAGGAAGGAAGGAAGGAAGGAAGGAAGGAAGGAAGGAAGGAAGGAAGGAAGGAAGGAAGGAAGGAAGGAAGGAAGGAAGGAAGGAAGGAAGGGATTCAATCAGAGGAAGTGGAGGAAGAAGACTAAGTGGAAGAGGAAGTGGGAGAGGAAGATGAGGAAGATGGAGAGGAAGGGAAGATAGAAAGAGGGGGGAATGAAGAGATGCCAGTGTGGATATGGAAATATCTTCTTCATAGATCTGTGTTGTTGCTTACATTTTATGCAAGTTTCTTGATAGTGGTCTTTATCTATTTTTATATATAGTCTCAGTCAACTACATTTGGCTGAGCTTTGATGCATCGTTCAATTGTACTTTTCAACAATTTTGATCGTGTTTAATTTTCTTCCAGACTTTTTTTTAAGTTGTAATGTATAATTTCAGTTTCTTGTTTTGATTTATACATCACTGCTTCTGTGATTTTAAGTTGATAGATTTTTGTTTTCAGTTGCAGCTGAAAGTAATTGTTTAATCTTCACTGTTATGTAACAACATAAATGAAGTCTTACTACTCAAGAACACGTCAAACATGTATGAAATGCTGTGATGCATGGCGTAAGCAGTATTCTGAGGTGGGACTCAGCTGTGAGAGTAGTCATTCAGTTCTGCAAGCCACTCCCAGTCATACATTTCACACTTATGTTCTTCTCCTGCAGTCATTAACCACACAGAATTTTCCTTTCCTGGACTTCTAGTTATAGTCAATCATTATCAAAAATTATGAACACATTGTTCATATCATTAAACCCATAAAAAATGTATCACGTCTGTAGAATCTCCAGTAAACACACTGAAATGAGAGCCTTTAATATCTTTCAACTTATTTTTCCTTTCTTTCCTTCTTTTGAAAGCCAATTCAGTTAATTTTGATTTATATTTGTCAATGGTTACTAAACCTTCTTGGAAAAATCACTTTATTTGGGAAGCAATCATGGATCTTAGCAGCATTTCGTCTATCAGACAAGCTAAGATATTGTATTGGGCAGCAATTGGACAATGCAGTGGCATTAAGCCAATAAACTAAATGACCAGTGAATATGATGAGCAGATGGGGTGGTGAATCCCCTGCACAGGTCATCTGTGGTAACTAATCTTGTCAGAAAGCTTCTTTGCAATTATTAAGATGATTTCTTTATTTGACTGCTAATTTCACTAATAACATTCACCCTGTACTGCCAAAGTGGGAAGGCAAACACAATCACCAAACTCAAATCTGTAGCAATCTCCTAAATAATCACAATTTGCATTTCAATCTTTTTAAGAGGTGTCAGTTCATTCATCTGAGTGGATTATGCTTCTTTGCTGGGATGTAGGGTTTGGGATTCTGTAATTCTCTTTCTGGCTACTTCCACAGCACTATGTAAACAGAAAAATTACAAGAATTCATATTGACTGTTCTTTTCCTGTCTTTTTGCATATGTTTAATACAGTTTGATTCACTTAAGATGTTTGACCACAATTTACTAGCTTTGCCAGTGAGATGAAAATGCAAGGCAAATTCATTTGAGCAGATGTGAATGTTTTTTAAAAGATAGTAAAATAATTCTATTTTTTTGTACCCCTTATTTGTCCAAAACAATAGATTTATAGAAGATTTTTTAGGCAACCCCAGGGAAATTGAAATCAAATATTTATAACTAACTTAGAATAATTGGTTGAGACAATTGAAAAATTATCCCTGCTATTTTTACCCTATAACCTAAAATATCCTTATTGTGATAACCATTTCATATTTAGGAAAAATGCAGTCTTAGAACTTGATAGAATATGCAGACAGTGGCCAGATCTAGGTATATATTTAAGGCATCACTAGATGGCTTTTCTCTTTCTTTCCTAAAAGACTTCATACTTGATTTCTCGTACAAGTTATGCATATAAAAAAAATGAAGTCACTTCTGTACAAATAAATTCTTGCTGTTATTGACCTTTCCCATTTTCTATTTTTATAATAGAAGATGAAAATATGAATTTTAATTGTTTTATTCTTGTCTTCATTATCAACTTCTATGCAGTAATACTGCATAAGCTACTTTAGAGAGAAGCTTGGTGCATGTGGCCTTGCTTAAAAACTTGTAAAGCTGATAGCCAAAATGAACAGCTGATGTGTGAGCATAAAAAAATAACAGAGTTAAGGAGTCACAGATTGGTAGCATCTTTCTATTTTTTATGGAGAAAAAAGAAAAAGGGACACTTTTATTGTGTCTAGATGTTTGTTTAAGGATGAATGTGAAGAAGCAAGAACACTGAAATTATGCATGATCATCAAGTAGAATGAAACCTAATCAAAATATCCTGAGAAATATCATAATAAAATTTAAATGTTATTGTTCAAGCTGAAGTTATCCTGGTTCATACAGCAGACAAAGGTGATTCTAGCATACTATTCACACTGCCACCATAGGTAATATACTTTCTACTCAGTAATATCTTTTTTATCTCCAAAAAAGATACAAAAAGTTTAATAAAGAAATCAAGGTTCCCTTAGACTTGGCATAGAATAATTACTTATAGCTGATATAAATCATCGTAGATTATTGATTCAATACAGTGACTTTTGATTTACTTTGCATGACTTACAGGAGAATCAGATTCTATGCTTCTATAATTTACTTGTTTGTGAGTATTTGTGAGGAGGGACACAAAACTGCAAATGCTGTTAAGGACCAGCCTGATGGATAGCTAATGCAAAGTGCTCTTAATGTGAGATGTTCAGCTTTGCATCTACTGTGCTCATATGTTACCACTAACTTAGTTTGATGCTTCATTATTAATCTGTAAACTGTCTGCATAACAACAGGAGATGAATATCCAGGCTGAAATGGGCAGGAGTAGTCATTGATCAACCTGCACAAGACAGTTTCCATCGATTTTCTGAAACTATGCATCCCTGCATGCCTGTAATAAAGTGTTTTACAATGCAAACAAACAAACAAAAAAACCCCTCATTTTTTGGGTACTGCATAGAAAGTAGAAAATCTATTATACTCCATGTATATAGTAAAGCATCTTATACTGGTTCCATTTACATCAGTAAGCTTAGTGACTAGCTTTTTATTGTATATTAAAAGTACCTAATCCGAATGGTGACTATAGCTATTGGTGCACGTGAAGAATTTAAATTATTTTCTTCATGCTTCTAAAAAGAAACTTCCAATATTTGCATTTTATTTGAACACTGAAAATAGCTTGACTGTGATTTGGTTGGATAGAAACAGTAACATGGCCAGGCTCATCAACTTGTGCATGTACACATAGGTCACACTGAAAGTAATGCCTCCCATTTATTTCAACGGAAATTTCAACTGATGAAAAGAGCACAATAATACTGATAATTTCTTGATGCATTCTCTTCATCATCAAAGGAAAATCTCCAGAACTTTAGATTTTTTCTTGGAAATTCTCCAACTGTTATGTGATACTCAAAGGCTAATTGAATATCCTGAGTGAGATGGGACCCATAAGAACCATCAAGACCTATCCTAACTCCACACAGGACCAAAAAAAAAAAAAAAAAAAAAAAGGAGAACATTTGATTGAGAATATCGTCTACATGAGTCTTGAGCTCTGGCAAGATCAGTGTTGTGACAACTTCCCTAGGCAGCCCATTCTTGTGCCCAACCACCATCTTGTCAAAGAATCTTCCTGATATCCAACTTGAACCTCTCCTGTTAGAGCTTCATGGCGTTCCCTCAGGTCTTATTGCTTGAAGTAAAAAATTCACATCTGACCCTTCACTAAAAGGAGAGGAACTATAGACCATGATGTGGTCTATCCTCAGCCTCATCTTCTCTAGGCTGAATAAACCAAGAGACTTCAGCTACTCCTGATTCATTTTCCCCTCTAGGACCTATATCATCATTGTAGCTCTCCTTTGGACACTTCAAGTATTTTATGTTATTTCTTTTTATCCTGTGATGTTCACAGCTTCACACAGCTCTCAAAATAAAGCCTCACAGTGCTTTAAGTGACATAATCAATTCCCTTGATCAACTGGCAGTGCTGTGTCTGATGCACTCCAGGATTTGATTGGCCTCCCTGACAATATGCTGTCAACAAAGATCTGCAGATCCTTTTCAACAAGGCTGCTTTCCAGTATCTCATCCCCAAGTCTGTACATATAACTAGAGTTGCCCATTCCCAGGTATAGAATCCAACACCAACTCTTATTAAACTTCAAGTAGCTGGTAATTGCTCAGATCTCTAATTTGTCTCTTTGCATGGCCTCTCCATCCTCAGCAGAGTCAGCTGCCCCTCCCAATTTATCATCATCAGCAAAAATATGTTCAAAACAACTTCTAGTCCTATGTTCATGTAATTTAGGAAAACATTAAAGAGAACTGGCCCTTAAATAAAGCCCTGGGGAATCCCAGTCCTTACCAGCCACCAGCCTAACTCCATTAACTATAACACTTTGGACCCTACCCATCAGACAGTTGCTCACCCACTGCATTTCTATTCACTTCTGTCTTTTGGCAATACCCCAATTGGATATTTGATGAAAACCTGGAATAGAAGAAATTAAATATCTTTCATTGTACTTTTACAACTTGCATTGTAATACTCTGTGCATTCACCTTCTGAGAAATGAAGAGTGTTAATATATGGCAAAACTGATGCTTTTACAGAGTTCTTGACATCTGATCCAGAACAAATATTAATTAATTGTACTTGTATGGATTTCATGTTTAGCCTTTTTTATCATTTCCCTTCTCCTAACCAAAGCTTGTTTAGATAGATGAATATGGAAAGCTATGTAAGAATTTCCCAGTATGAGAAAAAATATTCTTCTTTTCTACACAAGATCTAACTGTCATAAATAATATAAGCAACAGTGAGAAAAAATGGATGCAATGATACCATGATGCCACTTCCATCTTCCATTTCTTCTTCAGATGCTCTATTAACTCAAAATTTACTGGGAATGAAATATTTCAGCTTTGCCTTGCAGCACTGATCTGAAGCATGGTTGAGCCAGTTATTAAAACAGAGTTTTTTGAGTCTAAGAAATAATCAAAATTCCAATTAATGCTGCTGCAGCGTTACACTATTGTCATAGTAACAGTGGCATGAAAGTTTACATCAAAAGCATGCTAGGAAGTGCCAGTCTAAAAGCAATCAAATCCCTGGGTAAGCATTCTTAAGTTCAAAAGAAACTAATGAAAGAGGCCTTTAGGATGTAATTTCATTGACAGTTATTCTTAATAGAGGCAACCCAATCAAGGTCTTCTGTTACAAGGAAGCTTAGTGGTTTAAACAAATTTATTAGAGCAATAGAGTAAAAATTAATGGGGAAAAAGAAAAGACATTGCGCAGAAACAAGAAAGCACAGCTTTGTACTTGTAAAAGGTATCCACAAAACAGTATTAGCGTTAAAAAGTCTGCTTTGGAACAGAAGAAAATGGAACAGAAGGAAAAAAAGAAAAAAATATTACTTAAACTGTGGACAGGAAAAGATCCTAAATCCTAAGATAACAAAGACGTCTAAGCCTCTGTGTCCCTGGAGAGAATGACATACTTCTATTAATGAGGTCTATTTAGTACCTATGCAAATATCTCCTCACTCAATGTAATGATTTTTTGTCTGGTTTTTCATAAAGTTAGTTGTGTCTTATCATTTTCCCAGAATAGAGGACCAAAGAATGTTAATTAATTATTTCCTTCTTTATGTTTGTGTTTTTATTTCCTAGGTTTGTTCATTGTTTGATCATTTTAAACCTCATATTGGGATGGTCTAGGAAACAATATCATTTGGTTCTCTTATCTTGCATCTGAAAAGTGTACTCCTTTTTTCATCCTCATATCAAGATTTTCTCAGGTAGTTCTTCATTTCTGTTTGCTTTAACATTCTGTCCTCTTCTCAGATTATTGTAGAGTGAATGAAATAGCAAATACAACATTTTGATTAGAATTTAATCACAGATGAAACAAATATCTGACAAATTGCTGCTCACGTAATAAACTGCTCTGTACTTCATGCATAAGTATATTAAAAGTAGTTTTAAAGTCCATATATGTCATAACTTCCACATTGTCTTCTATAACTGACATGTCATTCAGTGTGATAGCCTTTATCTATTACTGCTTCACGTTTTCATTAAAAATCAACAAAATTCTTTTTTCTCTATTGTGTAAGAGGATTATAGCGACTGTGGAAGGTAGTAGGGAAATCTATTTTTGGATTCCTGGCAGAAGTTCAAGGTTATGTAAATTTTCTTACTTGTTTCTGTATTCAATCATACATTATATTGTTTTCTGTACTATAAAATATTTCCACTATGTATTTTGGAACTATTTTCTAATACTTCCATTCATGATGAAGACTGAGTTTCATGCCCTGTTCTCATTGCCTGGAAGACCCTCGGATCTCTTTTTGTGGCACAGAGAAAGAAAATAATAACAAAAACACAAATAAAAAAGGAAAAAAAAAAAGAAAAAGAGAACATATTCTGATGTTGATCAGGAATTTTTATGTCATTTCCCTTGGAAAATTAAGGAATGCACTTATTGCAATTTCCTATTTTATGCTTTATGTGGAATCATAGTAGTAAAGTAGATTGTTACTGATTGCAGTTTGAAAGCAGTTGAAATTCCACAAAAAAATAATTAAAAAAAAAAAGTGTTCCAGGAAACAATTGAGGAAAGTAAAGTAAAAAAACCCAGCTCAACACATAGGATCAGGAAGTCAGTCCACTATCTTATAAATTCATGTGGCAGAATCAAATGGAGATACAAGTCTTGTTTTACACTCTAACACAAAACTTAGTACTGATTTTGAATAAAGTTTGGAATTGGTGATCAAATTTTTCTAGTTTGGAGGACTAAAATCAAGCAAATGTGAAATGTTGAAATAGTCACCGGTCACATCCTCAATACGTGCAATGCAGTCCTGTCAAATCAAAAGGTGACAACAACAAATGAAGAATCACAGATGTGAAATGGCATCTAAAATTAAAAACAAACAAACAAACTAAAAAAAGGAGTGAAATGAGTCTAGGGAAGAAAGGGAGGTATAAGAAAATCACTCACATTCAGGTAATGTTCTTTTGATCTTCTTTCACTCTGTATCTCATTCTCATCTTTAATGCCTGTACAGAGGGGAGGAAGGATGGAAAATTGTGTAATTAGTTACACGTGTACTTTGATCAGTACTGCATTTTTCTTTTTCAAGTTGTTTGCCAAAGTACTAACAGCTGAGAAGGAGAGTTTCATTTATGGCAGTTTTTCAACAAAGTACATTCTTCCGAATGTTTCCTTATTCTTTAAATTTAATCCTGTTCTTCTTTAATGACAACTTCAAGGTATTTTTATGATTTCTATCAGACTTTATTTCCACAGCACCAAAGCTTTCTACCTGGCAGAGTTTTTGTATAGTAACTCTCTACATCTTCAGTCTCAAGCCACTGTACAAAGGTATATGTTTTGATTTTCTCTGGGGTAGAAATAATTTTCTTCATGAAATACGAAGAAATATGTGCTTTGGATTCTCTAGTTGTTACAGAGCAGTGCTTTCACAGAGCAAGGAATTTTCTGCATCTTGTGATGCTCTGACAGAAAGGAGCTGGGGGTGCACAGGGAGATGGGAGAAGACTGGACAAGGAGAGCAGACTTATATTAGACAAGGGTGTCTTCCATACCTTATGATGCCATGCTCAGCAATAAAAGCTGAGTAAAGAAGGAGAGGGGTAGACATGAGGGATGATGGTATTTGTCTTCACAAGAAACATGTAGTAAGTTCTGCTATTCTTGAAGGGTTGGAACAGCTGACAGGTGATGGGAAATTGAAAATTATTTTCTTGTTCTGCTTTTCTTGTCCATGCAGCTTTTGCTTCACCTAGTAAACACTCTATCTCTTTGCAGAACAAGATCTGCAGAGACAACTAAAAAGTAACTTGAAAAGTTAAAATTACTTTTAGAAATCTCTGCTTTAGTGCTTAGCCTTTGACATATCATGAAGAAAAATCTCTTCACCCTCCTTTTCCTATTGGTAATAATCAGAGCTGTATGTGAAGTGACATGATGCCAGTCATGCAGGTTGGGTACCTAACACCACATTCAACTTATCATAACCTCCCTTTATCATTAAATGTAAGTGAACAGAAAAAGAAAGTATTGGAAAAAATACTTCTGTAAAAAAGACAACCTTTCTCAGTTGTACTGGAGCAAGTCATTTCTGTCCTTGTGTTGACATTGAAATAGGAATAAGATCAAAACAGAAGTATGTTTGTACCATTCAATTCCCAACTGGAAGGGAGGGCAAATCCCACAGACGTGCATAGCTGTTTTTATTCTTCTTTAGTATCGTGCACTGGGAGCTGATCAGCTTACAAGATCAGACATAGGTTATTTCTCTTAGTGTCCTGGCTGGGAGTAGTGTTTGAAAGCAGGGTTGTGTGTGTTAACTATGACAATCCTCCATAGGAAGTTTTACTGGAACTTTAAAAATGCATCCTGTAATAGTCTCCGACAGCAGTCAGCCTGGGTCTGACTTTATGATCCTTATCCTTTCCATCACAGAGTCCCAGGACACCTGTCCATAAAGCTCCCCACATCCACTATAACTAATGAGGTTTTAAAGTAAAAGAGAGCACCATAGGTCACTCACTACTAACAGTATGGCAAGTGTTGGTTCTGTATATATTACCTTGTTGGCACGTTTTGTAGAATATTTCATTATTTTGCGTGGCAGCTTCAATAGCAGCAGCATGGGACACATCTCCCATTAGTTGTGCACAATATATTTTCTTGTCAGTTAATCTTGAAAGTTGACTACCGTTCCTCAAAAAGACTGAATCTTTCATTTCCTTCTAATAAACACTTCACACTAAAGGCATTATTGCTAGAGAGATGTCAGTAATCAACTTCTTATCATCACATTTTCCTTGTGGCCTATGACAAAAATATTTTCTGTAGTGGATGCAGAAGGAGAATAAGAGAGATGATGGGAGTAAAGCAGGGAAAGGAGATCAAATTGAGCTTTAGATGAATAGCCCTCTGAACAGGCTGATCTGTTGTATAACCCCATGCAATGCTATAGGCTTGGGGCAGAATGGCTTGAAGAATGTAGAGAGGAAAAGGACCTGGGGGTGTTGGTTGATGTTCGGCTTAACATGAGCCAGCAGTGTGACCAGGTGGCCAAGAAGGCCAACAGCATCCTGGCCTGTATTAGAAATAGTGTAGCCAGCAGGAGCAGGGAGGTGATCATCCCCCTGTACTCAGCTCTGGTGCGGCCTCACCTCCAAGTACTGTGTTCAGTTTTGGGCCCCTCACTACAAGAAGGACATTGAGGCCCTGGAGCGTGTTCAGAGAAGGGTAACAAAACTGGTGAGGGGTCTGGAGTACAAGTCTTATGAGGAGCGGCTGAGGGACGTGGGTTTGTTTAGTCTGGAGAAGAGGAGGCTCAGAGGAGACCTTATTGCACTCTACCACTTCCTGAAGGGGGGCTGTGGTGAGGAGGGGGTGGGCCTCTTCTCCCTGATAAATAATGACAGGACGAGAGGGAATGGCCACAAGTTGCGCTGGGGAAGATTTAGATTAGATTTGAGGAAAATTTTTCTCTCTGAAAGAGCGGTCAGGCACTGGAATGGCCTGCCTAGGGAGGTGGTTGAGGCACCATCCCTAGCGCTGTTCAAGAAGCGTTTAGATGAGGTGCTAACGGATTTGATTTAGTAGTTTAGTGGGTAGGGATGGTGATAGGAGGATGGTTGGACTAGATGATCTTGTAGGTCCTTTCCAACCTAATGAACCCATGAACCTATGAACCTATACAAGGCAAACTCTGGGGGGCTCTGAAAACTGAAAGAGAAATTATCTGAAGAACATAAGTCTGTGAAGTATTAATATCTCCTTGAGTATTTTGTGAATATTCTATGGTGCTTACTGTGGTTTATGTTATTTTTTATAGCCCATCAGCATGTGTAATGTACAAGCATTTAATACCGACACACTTACACACTTTACAAGGCAGTTATTGGAGATTTGACTTCTAAAATTGCTTCTATAATTCTTTCTGATAGCATATACATATAGGCCAGTGCAATGACCCACTATTTCTTTTGTATCATTACCTTCTACAGCTTCTGACAAAGAATTAGGTGTTTTAGGCATGTTCCAGTGTTCCATGTATTTCAGCTTCATATTCCAGGCACCAAAAAAATCACAGCAACATCTTGCAGTATATTTTTTCCAAGAAATAATGATACTGCTCCTGTAACAACAGTGGGAACACAGTCTCCTCAAAAATCAAAAGAAGAAAAGCAAAATACAGTGAACTCCTACAAAAATGCATGTGGAAGATGAGTGGTGGAGTGAGAAAGGACAAGTGTAGGGTTTTTTTTTGTTTGTTTTGATTTGATTTGTTGTGTTTACAGTGTTTTGAAGATCAGACATGAGTGAAGGTTTGTATATACATTTCCAGATTTATACTGCATTTATTCTAAATTTACTCTACAAAGTAAGACTTCAGCTGATAAGACCTTACAGACTGAATATTTATTCTTTTTGGTTTGGTTTGTTTGTTTGTTTCCCTGACCTTTTATAAAGAAGTGGGTTTATAACTCAGCCACAAAGTCTCACATGTTCCAGATAGTCGACACTCTCTGGGTTGCAGCAAGGTGACAAAGTAATCTGCTTTCATCTTTCACAGGTCAACAGGTCTTCCAGACCTCAAACATGTCCATCCATTTCAGCACATGTCTCCATCCCTTTCACTTAAAGTATGATCTGAACCCCCAGTATTGCAGATGAATTTGATGCTCTTCCTCATACTGGGGAAAAAATTTAGCCTTCCTGTGCCTCTTTGCCTTTGATGAAAGAGATAAAATCTGTCATTACTTCTATACTTTTTCTTGTCTGTATCGTGTTTATATAGGTTTGTAGGATGAGCTTCTTATCAGTGATAAAATGGTATTTTGTAAATGGCGTTAGCTTCATTGTCAGAGGTCCTTGGAGAACTACCATAGAGATACTAACAAGGAAGTGATTCATACAGTGGTATTAGACACATATCAGGCCCCCAAAATGCATAAACCACTTAACTGTAAGAGGTTTTAGGGATCTTAGGGCCCTAAAAGCTATTGATCAATTTAAGAAAAATAAAACTGAAAATTCAATCTGCTCAAACATATCTGTCTCTCTATCTATCTATTGGTTTTACACCATCATCTTATCATTGCATCTGAAAAGTTTCCACAAAAAAAGCCTCAGTAACAGTGGTGTTATTTCGCCTTGCCTTTTTTTTTCGCCCTGACTTTTCTCCTTTTCATTCCTTCCCTTAGGCTGGCTCTGAATTTGTCACTTTCATGCTGTGAACATTAGTGTTGCCCATTAGCTAACTTGGCTAAAGGAAGTGATTTCATCTGAAATCAAGAGGGCGAACAAGTACAATTTATCCTTTTTACTGCAACTACTATGAGTCCCACTGAGAGGCAGAAGTCTGATTTCCCATCCAACAAGATATTTGTGGTGACTGGGAATTCTGTGATGGCAGAGAAGGTTTGTATCGTATTAGAATGTGTCTTCACTTCTGCTCAACTTGACTTCAGTCACCTGGTGAGCCCAAGAATACTGAAGTTTCTGTTGCTCCACCATCCCTCCCTCAGTCCCTCAGTCCCTTGGTCCCTCCTTTCCTCCCTCCCTCCTTCCTTTCCTCCCTCCCTCCCTCCCTCCCTCCCTCCCTCCCTCCCTCCCTCCCTCCCTCCCTCCCTCCCTCCCTCCCTCCCTCCCTCCCTCCCTCCCTCCTTCCTTTCCTCCCTCCCTCCCTCCCTCCCTCCCTCCCTCCTTTCCTTCCTTCCTTCCTTCCTTCCTTCCTTCCTTCCTTCCTTCCTTCCTTCCTTCCTTCCTTCCTTCCTTCCTTCCTTCCTTCCTTCCTTCCTTCCTTCCTTCCTTCCTTCCTTCCTTCCTTCCTTCCTTCCTTCCTTCCTTCCTTCCTTCCTTCCTTCCTTCCGAGTTCCTTCCGAGTTCCTTCCGAGTTCCTTCCTTCCTTCCGAGTTCCTTCCTTCCTTCCGAGTTCCTTCCTTCCTTCCTTCCTTCCTTCCTTCCTTCCTTCCTTCCTTCCTTCCTCCTTCCTTCCTTCCTTCCTTCCTTCCTTCCTTCCTTCCTTCCTTCCTTCCTTCCTTCCTTCCTTCCTTCCTTCCTTCCTTCCTTCCTTCCTTCCTTCCTTCCTTCCTTCCTTCCTTCCTTCCTTCCTTCCTTCCGAGTTCCTTCCTTCCTTCCTTCCTTCCTTCCTTCCTTCCTTCCTTCCTTCCTTCCTTCCTTCCTTCCTTCCTTCCTTCCTTCCTTCCTTCCTTCCTTCCTTCCTTCCTTCCTTCCTTCCTTCCTCCTTCCTTCCTTCCTTCCTTCCTTCCTTCCTTCCTTCCTTTCCTTCCTTCCTTCCTTCCTTCCTTCCTTCTTCCTTCCTTCCTTCCTTCCTTCCTTCCTTCCTTCCTTCCTTCCTTCCTTCCTTCCTTCCTTCCGAGTTCCTTCCTTCCGAGTTCCTTCCTTCCTTCCTTCCGAGTTCCTTCCTTCCTTCCTTCCGAGTTCCTTCCTTCCTTCCTTCCTTCCTTCCTTCCTTCCTTCCTTCCTTCCTTCCTTCCTTCCTTCCTTCCTTCCTTCCTTCCTTCCTTCCTTCCTTCCTTCCTTCCTTCCTTCCTTCCTTCCTTCCTTCCTTCCTTCCTTCCTTCCTTCCTTCTAGTTCCTTCCGAGTTCCTTCCTTCCTTCCGAGTTCCTTCCTTCCTTCCTTCCGAGTTCCTTCCTTCCTTCCTTCCTTCCGAGTTCCTTCCTTCCGAGTTCCTTCCTTCCGAGTTCCTTCCTTCCGAGTTCCTTCCTTCCTTCCGAGTTCCTTCCTTCCTTCCGAGTTCCTTCCTTCCTTCCTTCCTTCCTTCCGAGTTCCTTCCTTCCTTCCGAGTTCCTTCTTCTTCCTTCCTTCCTTCCGAGTTCCTTCCTTCCGAGTTCCTTCCTTCCGAGTTCCTTCCTTCCGAGTTCCTTCCTTCCGAGTTCCGAGTTCCTTCCTTCCGAGTTCCTTCCTTCCGAGTTCCTTCCTTCCGAGTTCCTTCCTTCCGAGTTCCTTCCTTCCTTCCTTCCGAGTTCCTTCCTTCCGAGTTCCTTCCTTCCGAGTTCCTTCCTTCCGAGTTCCTTCCTTCCTTCCTTCCTTCCTTCCTTCCTTCCTTCCTTCCTTCCTTCCTTCCTTCCTTCCTTCCTTCCTTCCTTCCTTCCTTCCTTCCTTCCTTCCTTCCTTCCTTCCTTCCTTCCTTCCTTCCTTCCTTCCTTCCTTCCTTCCTAGTTCTTCCTTCCTTCCGAGTTCCTTCCGAGTTCCTTCCGAGTTCCTTCCGAGTTCCTTCCTTCCTTCCTTCCTTCCGAGTTCCTTCCGAGTTCCTTCCTTCCTTCCGAGTTCCTTCCTTCCTTCCTTCCTTCCTTCCTTCCTTCCTTCCTTCCTTCCTTCCTTCCTTCCTTCCTTCCTTCCTTCCTTCCTTCCTTCCTTCCTTCCTTCCTTCCTTCCTTCCTTCCTTCCTTCCTTCCTTCCTTCCTTCCTTCCTTCCTTCCTTCCTTCCTTCCTTCCTTCCTTCCTTCCGAGTTCCTTCCTTCCTTCCTTCCTTCCTTCCTTCCTTCCTTCCTTCCTTCCTTCCTTCCTTCCTTCCTTCCTTCCTTCCTTCCGAGTTCCTTCCTTCCGAGTTCCTTCCTTCCTTCCTTCCTTCCGAGTTCCTTCCTTCCTTCCGAGTTCCTTCCTTCCTCCTTCCTTCCTTCCTTCCTTCCTTCCTTCCTTCCTTCCTTCCTTCCTTCCTTCCTTCCTTCCTTCCTTCCTTCCTTCCTTCCTTCCTTCCTTCCTTCCTTCCTTCCTTCCTTCCTTCCTTCCTTCCTTCCTTCCTTCCTTCCTTCCTTCCTTCCTTCCTTCCTTCCTTCCTTCCTTCCTTCCTTCCTTCCTTCCTTCCTTCCTTCCTTCCTTCCTTCCGAGTTCCGAGTTCCGAGTTCCGAGTTCCTTCCTTCCTCCGAGTTCCTTCCTTCCGAGTTCCTTCCTTCCGAGTTCCTTCCTTCCGAGTTCCTTCCTTCCTTCCTTCCTTCCTTCCGAGTTCTTCCTTCCTTCCTTCCGAGTTCCTTCCTTCCTTCCTTCCTTCCTTCCTTCCTTCCTTCCTTCCTTCCTTCCTTCCTTCCTTCCTTCCTTCCTTCCTTCCTTCCTTCCTTCCTTCCTTCCTTCCTTCCTTCCTTCCTTCCTTCCTTCCTTCCTTCCTTCCTTCCTTCCTTCCTTCCTTCCTTCCTTCCTTCCTTCCTTCCGAGTTCCTTCCTTCCTTCCGAGTTCCTTCCTTCCTTCCTTCCTTCCTTCCTTCCTTCCTTCCTTCCTTCCTTCCGAGTTCCTTCCTTCCTTCCGAGTTCCTTCCTTCCTTCCTTCCTTCCTTCCTCCGAGTTCCTTCCGAGTTCCTTCCGAGTTCCTTCCTTCCTTATGAGTTCCTTTCGAGTTCCTTCCTTCTCTCTCTCTCTTTTTCTTTTTCTCTTGTTCTCTCATTCTCTGTCTTCTTCTCCCTCCCTCTCTCTCTCTCTCTTTCTCTCTTTCTCTCTCTTTCTCTCTTTATTTACTTGGTATGGTGCTGGAATTGGAGATTTTTAAAGGTTGTTTTATAAATTACATATAGATATATTTTTTGTTTATATACACCCACATACTTATATATTGCCTATTCCTTTGAGAGAGTATCTTAAATGACATTTTTATTTAGTATTTGGCTTTTCTTGCTGTACATTCCCACTTTAGGGAGGAAAAGAAGATGCACAGAATAATCTGTTTCCTGTCTTTGTTAAAAATTGGGTGAAATATACTGTATTCAGAAATGAGCATTAATAATTCTATAAAGAATCACAGTAGAGTATTATATTGAGAATGTTTTTTCTGCCAAATGAACTTTCAGATGAAAAAGAAAAAAATCATCCTTTTTACTTTTATTTTCTTTTCTTTGAATTTAATCCAAATTTAGTCCTTACTTTCTCTATGCTCTCCTCAATTAAGACCCACCATACTGTAATACTCTGAACTATTGCTGTTCCACTCAAAGGTATCCTCAGTAACATTTACATTCAGTACAAGTGAAGCACATTTCAAAGACGAATTATGCAGTCTGCAAGATAAAGCTAACTTGCAAGACTAACTTTAGCTATTATTAAAAATATAACAGAGTACAGAACATATAGAAATGCATTAAGGGACAACATTAAAAAATAGAGAGAAAAAAATAAAAAAAGATTGTCTCTGAGGATTGTACTAAAACTGCTCAACAGAATCTTTTTCATGTTGTTATATGAGACAAACCACTTATGAAATTTCAGGAAAACACATACCTAAAAATTTGCACATAGAAGATTTTAAAAACAAATGCAGAACTTTACTAAATGAAATGAAGTGTACCTAAGAAATGAAGTTTCAAGAGAAAACATAATAACTTGAAAACTAAATAAATAGAAAGTACAGGAGTGCTTTGAATTTGAGCCTGTGCATTATTCCTTTTTCTTCATGAACGACTCCTAAACATTTGATGTTACTAACCTATATTGTGTTAAAAGACTTTGTATGTCTGATACACTAGTGGTTTCTGTGCAACAGTGTATTATAAATGCTTAGCAAATTAGACCTCTGTATATCAATAAATTGAAGCAGCTTAGGTTACAGATACCTGAAATCTTTGGCTACAAAACTAGAACTAGTTAGATTATGCTATGTTAACACCTTTACTCTTCAGCCAGGTATGCCATTCCTTGACTTATATTTCCTTACCAAAATATCAGATATGAAAATTAAATACTTCAAATGCCAATGCAATGTGAGGTGTTGCCTTTTCCAGAAGTTAATGGCCTGCGGATCCAGCCCCGCTAGCATCTGTGCACCCGACCTGCCTGGCTGGGGCCAAATGACTGCACTTCACACCAATGTGGTGAACAGCAAATGGCATTTATTGTTAGCAGCAGCATCCCTATATAAGTTAGGATCGCACGTGCGCATTACTATTCCTAAGTGACACAGCATTTTACTTTCTAAAACTTTCTAGAAGCAATTTTGCAAAAGTGGAGAAGTGTCTCTTCTCGCGATATCTTGCTCTGTGCCTGTAACAGTGAGGAGGATCTTGTGCATTACTACTGAATTAGTCCCAGTTTCAACATTTCAAAGAAATATTGAAAGAAATATTTCAAAGAAAACTAATGTGAAAGACAGAAACTTTTCCTTTCTTTATGTCTCAAAGCCTTGCTTCATAAGGCCTTTTCTGGCGACAAGACTCTGACTGATAACTGCCGGTTATCTGGATGGGTGTTATGGTGCCATTGTCTCTGCTTATGGTTGTAAGGATAAGCAGAAATAGGGGCAAATAGTCTTTTCCGTTGGGGTTACACTTGGAGAAGCTGACCACCACAAAAAGACAACAATGCTCCTGCATGGCAATGAGGTGACATCCGCTGCTGGCTTATCTGTTGGGCCACACATGTCACACAAACAAAGAGAAAAGGAAAAAGCACCTGAGAAATGAGGGATAAAAGGCCTTCCTGAACTAAGGATTTTTTGGGGGGAGAACTTTCAGAAAAGAACTTTGGAGAACTCCCAAAGAAAAAAATCTTTGAGGATAACTCCTGAAGAGACTTAGGATGGACCCTGAGGCCTGCTTGCTGCCATCTCCCATCCCCCGCGGTGACCAGACAAGTTCCTGAGATCAACGGACCTACTATGAACCTCGCTGGATCCACAGTGGTGATTATATCTCTCTTACTTTCTGCAATTCTCCTTGCTTTCATCTCCTTTCTATTGCCCACCTTCCCTTCCCATATCCCTAAGCAACTAGTATTTGTAACAAACTGGTTGGGCTAACATTTGACCCGCTGTGTCTTAATCTCGCCATTGGGTATACATATACATATAAAAGACCCTCATCTCCCTCCTTTATATTGGATTGTGACAACTAACTTGGTTGTTCTTTTCCTTTTTGACTTGTAATTATCATAAAGAATGAGTTATTAGCTAAATAGTTCTGAGATAAAGTTCTTTCTACAGATTTCTGTTACTCATTTTTCTTTCTTTTTTTAAGGATTTGTTTTGCTGGATTTGCAAAGTTTGAAATGGAATATATCCTTATTTTGTGGCCATGGTAGGAAAACACTTCCATGCTACTCCCTGAAAACTAAAGGAAACAATAGAGACTATTTGTAAGAGGCATTCCTTGCTTTTTTCTTATCTATTACAGTGTTTTACAGTGTATTGGGCTATAGATTATTGCAACTATTTACTAAGGCAGATAACACTTTGACTCTAATAGCGCCTGACTTACAGTACATCACATGAATTGGTTTCTATTATCTGATGCTGTACATTTACAGAGGAGGTGAAACAGAAGAGATGTCTAACTGCATGCTTTTTCTGTGTAGATTATACTTGTATGGGAACAGTTAGGTTCCCTGGGTTCACCCCTACCTAACCTCATTTAAGGTCTGGCAGTCACAAGGGTAGCATCTCTCATTGGAGAACATCTCCTTTGGAGTTCTCAGTGAGCCCTGATGCTCAGAAAGGGGTAAGAAATTCCTTCTTTATTGCTGGATAGTGACCTCTACCTTTCTTGGGTGATCTGAAACTGGTTTAAAGCCACTATATCTGTTGTTACCTATCCTTATATTACTATACTCTTTTTTTTTTTTTTTTTTCTCTCATGGCCCTTTGATGGAAAAAAATTCTTCACAAAAATATGAACAAGGATTTCGAAGTGGCACACTACATGGTTCCACATGTGTTTGAAAGATTTCAGTAGTGGCTACTCTGACTTTTTCTTGGCTTGTTAGTAATGAGAGTATAACAGACTTTGGTTAATAGAGTTACTTAATTCAATGTAATTTACCAGGAGAACCAGTAAGCTTGATTCTGTACTTCATTACCTGATTTAAAATAAAATCTAGTTTAAATAACACTAAATCAATGGAAGTTCAGTGTTAAATACAGTACCTCCTACAGAGACTTTGATCAGTGAAGAATTTGGTAGGGTTTATCTGATTGAAAATTGGACTAAGACCAGGCAACTATGGGAAAATAACTTACTGGAAGTTATTTTCTTTTCCTTTGATCTGTCTTTGTAGTACAAGAGTTCTGTGACAAATGCGCTATGGTATATGTTATAAAACAACTGCATAATATATAGTCTTTGATTATTTCTGTTTACTGCAACATATTTATATATCTCTTTCCACTGAGTAATGGAATGTGGTAATGTTAACACTATCTTTATCACAATTATTTGCCTAATTATTTGCCCTATTTCGTTTGTTGATTTCAGTAAGGAATTTTTGTCAGATATTTTGTGCATGCCTTAGCCTCAGGGGTGAAATCTCCAATTTTTAATTTTTAATTAACTCCATCTATATACCCACAGAGAGAACTGACTATGATGTTAGGAAATATATTTTCAGTATTATCAGTCCCATTCCTGGAAGTAATAACAATGTATTTTTCTCTCTTCAAGCTCATGTGTCTACAGAATAATTTTAGGTCATTCAAAACTCTCTACCACAAACTGTACATAGCTGTCAGTGGTGTTTATCCCATCTTCCCATCTGAATGGAAAAATTAAAATACTCCTTCTCATTTCTCACACTGGAGTTAGGATTGCACTTTGATTCATCACAGACAGGATCGTCTGTTAGAGGATCAGAAGATTTCCACACTGAAGGTTTGCATGTTTCTGCACACTGTATCACACACAACACCAATGTCGTGAGCTCTTAGCTTACTATTGGCTGATATCTCAGAGCAGCTCACTGCTACTAAGCCCCTTTCTTGGAAATATCCCATATTACTTATCTCTAAATTGTCTTCTGGGTTCTTGCTATTGTCTTGTAATTTCAAATTCTGTTTTTAAATTCAACGGTCAGTTTATTACTTCTGAAATGATGGAGTCTACATTATCCATTGTAAGTCTCCAGAGACAAACTTTTAACATTTAACAGTTAACATTTATACCTGAACTGTAATGTAGCCTTTTTATCATTCCCAACATTAAAGGCTACAGGCTTTGATCATTATGATATAAAAAATTAACTTTCACATTTCCAGATTTAGATATTTCAAAGAAGTAATCCAGAATCTTCACAGAAAGGAAAATATGTGTAATCTGGATATTCTTTAATGTATTTTAAAATGAGAAATGTACTCATAAAAAAAATCAATAATCACAAAAGTACACTTCTTGAAGCTTGTGTTCCTGACTAGATGTGTTGTTTTTGCTGATAGCAGAAAAATTTTCAACTCTATAATGGTCTTTGTCTTTTAAGTCTTGCTCAGCTCAAAAATCAACATGGCTCACTTTGCTCACAAAATAAAAAGGAAAGAAAGAAAAAAAAAATACAGAGTACTCTGCTATTGGTTGGAGTCCAGTGCATTACACTGCTCTAAAATGCTCAATTGACAATCTGTTATATCTTAGTGCAATTGCCAGCTGGCAGGTAATTTTCCTGTAGAAAACTTTTCCTCCCTGTAAGTGCTGTCATGGTAATATTCAACCACAGCAATGTTGTTAAAAGAAATTGAAAGGAATTGGCACTTCTGAGGGTGACTCAAACCCATTCAAAGACAGGTATGTAAGGTGGGATAAATCACTTTAGGAGGTACTTCCATCTCTTTGCCAATTAGAAATTAGACTACAAAACAGACTTTTATATACCTAAAGTTTATTGGGATAGATCTTATTCTAGATGTTTAACTTTTGTGACAGGTCGTTCTACTTACAATAACTATTAGGTTGCTTGAGATTACACTGAAATACATTGGAAAACAGTTCTCATTACTCATGAAATTATACAGAAAGGACTATGGAATATAATTCAACTTTACACATGACAAACTTATAAAGGATAGACAGAAGATTCACATGCTCATTGGAAAGTCTAAGGAACAAGGACACTGCTTGAATCTCTAGACACATTACTGATTAGACTTGTAATATAGCTAGCCATGGATATTTAGAGTAAATCCTCAAATGTCAGCAACCCACTTTTTAGAATCACCCAGCTAGGATTCAGCATAATACAATACCTGTAGTGGAATGCACCAGGAGCTTTTGAAAATAGTGCTTTAAAATTGTAGATTATGGAAGAAAAAAAAAAGAGAGAGAGAGAAATTTCATCTGAAAAAATCACGCTGTAACAAAAGAGAAAATGGCTTGAACTGAAAGTGATATGAATTGCTTTGTTGTATAATACCTGACAATATCTTTGGTGAAAAAACGTTCTACCATGTCCTGATTTTATCCTTTGATCATATCCGTGAATGTCAATCCATATTGACATATACAGTATGGACTACTAAGCAGACTGCATTGCAAACGCTGTGGATTTCTTTCATTCTGTCTTACTTGCAGCTGAGGTGGAATTGTTTTCTTCATTGTATCTGGTATGACACTGTTTTGATTCTAGAAGAAGAAAAAATGTTGATTGCAGTTGGACTTGATAATCTTGAAGGTCTTTTCCAACCTAGAGCAATTCTATGATTCTGTGATAGCACACCAATATTATAATTTCTGGTAAGCAGTGTTGTACAGAACCAAGACCTTTTTTAGTTGAGAGCCTAAGAAGCTGGGAAGGAACAGTATTAAGACAGCTGACTTAAAACAGGACAAAGGGATATTCTCCATACCGTAAGGCATCAAGAAGAAGAGATTTTTGAAAGGGGGTGAGAGTTCATCTTAGGCTCTTCTACTGCTCAGGATGTTGGCTGAGAATTGACTGGAGGGTGGAGTGATGCAATTGCTTGTGCATCACTTGTTATACACATCCACATATAAGTATATATTTGTCATTATTATTATTATTTTCTTTTTCTCTAAGTCTAATAGTTTTATCTCATCCATGAGTTCTTCTCTGTTGGTCTTTTTTTTGTTTGTTTGTTTATTTATTTATTTATTTATTCTCTCCTTCATTACTCTGAGAAGGGGGAGAGTGAGAAAATGGCAAGTGTGGTGCTGAGCCTCCTGCTAGGTTAAACAATAACAATCAATTTTCAATAATGTGTTAGAAACTTCCAGAAATATGTATTTTATGATAAGCATGAAAAAGTCTCACGTCCTCCCTACAAGCTCCAGGCTTGGTACCCACCTAAGACTTAATTCTGAAGTATTAGTATAGGTTAAAAAAGAATTCAACTTCATGTTGAATAACTCAATTTCTTTTGTTTGTTGTTGTTGCTATTTGTTCAGGCAAAATTTGGAGATATGTTATTTGCATTATTTATTTATCTCTCACGAATAAACTAGGAAAATATTCGAAGAGCATGAAAATACATTTCTTGTCTCTCTCATTTTAATCCAGTTCTAATTTTCTTTTATAATATAATATGACTTTGAACACAAATAATGTATTTTTTCTCTCTAGGTTTCATATCTGATATCTTTAAACCTGCTTCTACTTACTCATCTATAATCTCCTTTGTCTGTCTTTTTGGTTTCTGATTCCAGGCATTCTGCCAATCTCTTGTTCTTTTTGTATCCTCCTGTTTCAGATCAATGAATTCTTTATTGCTTGCTACACAACTAACAATTCACATTAAAAACAAAAACAAACAAACAAACAAACAAAAAACAAGAAACAGCATCTTCTTAACCTGGATTAGGCCAACATCAGAAGCAGATGCTATGATTCAGTAGTCTTAATACCACTGACCAAAATTAAATGACTACTTTGCAAATAAGTCTCATTTCCTGTAGCAAATGTTAGAGAGGGATATTTTCTTGTAAGATATTTCCTAATTCCTAATGCTAAAAGCAACCAAACATATTAGCTCAATGTAATCAGTCCCAAAGGTAGAAAATACAGAAAAAGTTAATTGAAGAGAGAGAGACACGAGAATAGATAACATAGTTGATCACTCTGTGCTAAACGTGGCATTGGACGTGAATACTTGAGTAAAAACATAAAGAGAGAGAAAACAAACTTCTAGAAACACAAAAGAGAACAGAACCAAACAGCATCACCACCACCATATTCATGAAAATCGTTATGTCTCCTGATTATTTCCATAGATACTACATACTGATAAAAAGAGCACAGTAACACTATTTTATTGACCAAATTTTCAGCTACAAAACACTGTTTTTCAACACAGTCACCAACATTTGCTATGTAGATTTGACAACAGTGAACAAGAGACTGCATACCATGTTAAAAAAAAATGCACCAGTGGAGGTGATTCACTGTCACGGTTGTCACTGCTGAAACACACCACTTATCACCTCACTGTTCTTACATCCACTGTTCAGTGCCCTGAAATGTTCAGAAAGCATCAGTGAATGTCAGCAGATGTTAATATTTTTTAATGGAGGAATTCAATGGCACGTTGAGTTGGAGGCCTGTGGTGTTCCTCAGGGGTTGGTGTTGGGTCCGATCCTGTTCATCGATGACCTTGATGAGGGAATAGAGCTCACACTCAGCAACTTTGCTGATTATACAAAGCTGGGAGGAATGGCTGATATGCCATAAGGTTGTGTTGCCATTCAGCAAGACCTGGACAGGCTGGAGAGTTGGGCAGAAACAAATCAGATGAGGTTTAACAAGAGCGAGTGTAGAGCCTTGTACCTAGGGAGGAATAACTGCATGCACTGGAACTGGTTGGGGGATGAGCTGCTGGAGAGGAACTCTGAGGAGAGAGACCTGGATGTCCTGATGTATGACAGGTTGGCCAAGAGCCAGCAGTGTGTCCTGGTGGCCAAGAAAGCCAATAGGATCTGGGGGAGCATTAAGAAGAGTGTGGTCAGCAGGTCAAGGGAGGTAATCCTTCCACTCTACTCTGCCCTGGTGAGGCCTCATCTGGAGTACAGTGTCCAGTTCTGGATTCCCCAGTACAAAAAAGACAGGGATCTCCTGAAAAGAGTATAACAGAAGGCTACAAAGATGATAAAGGACGTGGAACACCTCCCTTATGAGAAAAGGCTGAGAGACCTGGGTCTGTTCAACCTTGAAAAAAGAAGACTCAGTGGGGATCTGATCCACGTCTATAAATATCTGAGGAGTGGGAGGCAAAGAGAAGAGACCAGACTCTTCTCAGCAATGTGTGGCAATAGGACAAGGAGAAATGGCCACAAACTAATGCATAGGAAGTTCTGCACAAATGTGCATGGGAACTTCTTCACAGTGCAGTGACGGAGCACTGGAGCTGCACAGAGAGGTGGTGGAGCCTCCTTCTCTGGAAATGTTCAAGACCCGCCTGCATGCCTACCTGTGCAACCTGGGCTAGGGAGCTGCTTTGGCAGGGAGATTGGACCCTATGATCTCTAGAGGTCCCTTCTAACCCCTACAATTCTGTGATTACTGCATACAATGAACCCTGCTTCCAGACAACATTGCTATTTTGTATGGAGATTGGAAGAGATGTATCTGACAAACAATCACATCTATCTAGTCTGATTGTAGGAGTGCTTTTCCATTTTTTACAAATTTATTTTTTAAATCTGTTGATAGATTCATACTCACTTACTTTTTGCACAAGAAGGATATAATCCTTCTTGTGCAAAAATAATAATAATATAATTTATGATGAGTTTGCATTTAATTTACATAAACCATACAAATCTGACAGGATATTGATTGTATCATTATGCTGCCAAAATTATCACATTTGGACAAGTGTTAACTTTTAAAATCAATATTATTTTTTTATGGATCAAATTCATATCAGTTTTCATCTTTCTAATTCTTCTCAATTCCACTCCAAGACAGGTAACTAATATTTCTGGGGAGTAATTCTCAGGTTTGCAAAGTTTAGAACATGAATATTGCTGAAAATGTCTTATGCTACTAAAATAATTTATTTCAAGATTCTGATGTGATACATGATTATGTACTCGTAAGACATCACATTTTGCTTTGGAAGACCATGCATTAAAATTAATTCTTTTACACACTGGATTTCATATAATTTCTCTGTGAAATTCAATTTATTTATCTTTTCCATGGAAGTGTTTGATGTGCTTCAGTGTCAGTTAGAAGAAGGTAAGTATATAAGGAATAATGTGACCATTTCAGCATAATTTACTAGCTTTATTATCACAGTTTTGAGTACTGTGTGAAAGTACGACAGTGAAGCTGCTTTTATTTCATTAGAAGCAATGAGGATGTAAAACTTACAAAATATAGAGACTATAGATGCTAAGGACTTTTATGTTACCCAGTATCACTTGATTGTACAATCAGATAACAAAGACAAATCCTTACCTTTCTCTCAAGAACACAAAATAAAAAAACATATAAATTGTTATTGCTGAAGTTCTAAGACTATAGTAAGCTTAAAAATGCAAACATTTGCTCTCAGAAAAGCAGATGTAAAGCAAGCATACATAATCCCTTTTAAAAGTTTGTAACATTTAGACAAAGTCAAGGACTCCATTATTTTTCCTGCAATGTCTCAATAATTTCTGCATTTTTCTTTAAATCTTAATAGAGTTATTTAAGTCTATCAGCAATTGCTTCAGCAGTGCAAAGCTATCTGAAAACCTTTTCTTCTTCTTTGATTCATAGTTGAATGAATATATTTCTTTGAGAAATATGGGAAATGTTTTGAATGACAATGAAACCTGAAAAGGAGACTGAAACTCCATGTATAATTTTCAAATTGCTTACAGTTTTGGTCTTCAACATTTTTGACTAGTATTGTCTGTTGGGAAAAGCATGAACAGATGCAAAGAAGTGCTATAAAGTATAAAAAGGTACAATATATATACCGTGAATTCACATAGAAATAGGATGCTAACGTTTATTTAATAAGAAGTCTGTATTTTCCTCTTGTTTCTCATACTGTCATCATGAAAGACTAAATGCTTAGAATGCCATTATATAAGCTAAGATATTCCTGTGAAGAAAATAATATTAAAAAACAGGAAGAGGGAGGAATATTCAAAAGTTTTAGTCTGACAACAAAATGAAATAGTATGAATCAACATTCAAACACTGACTGAGCTAGTATGCACCTTCTTATAAGCTGTCCTTCAGACTGACTGACCTATGTATCTCACAAAATTGGAGACCTCTTCCTACCATTCTTATCTGGAAAAAAAAAATGCTTTTGAAGCAAAGGGAAAAGAGAGAGAACTAACAGCCTTGAAAAGAAAAATTAACTGTGTGAAAATTGATCTATGATATCCAGACTCTTATCTTCTTGTATTATCTCCTCAACAGACATCAAGAGCAGACACATCAGAGGCAGTATGAGAACTAGAGTAACTGATCCTGATTACTGGCAATGATTGGCCTAAGCATCCATTTAACAAATTTGATAAATTGTCAGAAAAATGCTATTAGCAGCAATACGTACAGTTTTATTTAAAAAATTGGAGATCCTTAATAATTTGAGCATTTTTCTTAGCCAGAACAAAAGGCTCCTCTGAATTCTGTTGGAGGCAAACAAAATGTTAGGCTTTTATTGTTCTTTTTATATTCATATATGCAGTCATACATGTTGAATGATTAGTTAACCTATTAAAAATAAAACTGACAATCATTGCCATCCCTAATTAGAATGTCTCTACCACAATCCCGTGAAGTTTAGGAAGAGTGTAATGAATATTATTTGGTCACATAATGAAAGAGAAATACGCTCTTACTCAGAAGATTACATATTTATCATAATACTTCAGTTAGACTTGCAGTGTAACACTTTCTGCTACCCAGAAAAAAGAACTGAAATATCATCAGAACCACACAATACAGAGCATCAGGAGGCTGCTAGATCAAACCAAGCCAAATTGCAAACCACTAACCCACAAAAAGCAATCAAAATATCACCAGCATAATAGGGATCTCATCAGCCTCATAATGTCCCTGTTTCTCATTTTAACAAAGCTAGCCACAAACAGCACAGTTCTTCCAATGAGGAACATCTCCACATCGACTCTAAGAGTGGCATTTCCTGTATTTTTTTTTAATCTACATTAAATTCAGACAGATTTACAGGCCTTAGCTGAACAGATTTGTTCTCAACAAAATTTCTAATGCTCATGAAATTTTTCTCCACAGCTTAACTATCCTCTAAAGAAAGGAATCGTTGGCTTGCTGCAGCTTTCACTGATGTATGTGAAAGCCCAGTGAAATCCTCCTGCTTGATTAAAAACTGATCAAACAATGTATGGGAAAAGTCTGTGGACCTTACATATTCTCCATCCATCTTTCCTGCTAGCTCTTGCAAGGCAATCCTTTGCACAGCGTGTCCTTTCTTGATTGCTTCCTTTGAGACAGTTGATCTATCACCATTAACAACAGAGGTATCCTTTGTATAGGACTTGTCTTATCTCGCTCAAGATATTTAAAGGTTAGACATCTAAATCTGAGTTGTCCGCAGTAGATACTTTTTTTTTTTTTGTCAATGGAGACAAATTGGATAGAAGCATGAGTCTCTGGAGATGCTTATCTCATAGTAATGTGAATCATTCCTTAAATTAGGCCTTTTCTATAACTTTAGATATCAAGCTTATGCTGTATTACCTTGTACATAATCCTCAAAGTATCTAATAATGTCCAAAGCATGATCTATAACCACGGTGTGACTACAGATCTGTACTTTATTCAAAGTGGCATTGTTTCAGTCTCTCCTAAAAGAACTTTCCTGTATTTTAAATACCAGTATGAGTCTGAAGTGCGAAAATAGTTGCTTTTTATATCTCAGATGCTTGTCTATAGCAAAAATAAGATTGATTTTAAAATTTCCACACAATCCTCACATACAAAAATGCACAAAATATTCTAGTGACCAAAAAAATAATAATAATTTTGAAGTAAACAGTAAACATTATCAATAAAATATATAATATTCTCATGTATTTTGTTTTCCTTGACAGACTTTTAATACAATCGTATACGTAAGAATATGTTCAATGGAATAAAAAATGTTAAAATAATAATAGTAAGATTACTATATTCTATTGAATGCAAAGACCTTGAAAACTTCAGTGGTTCTGCAAGCCAAATGATGATTTCTTCAACAGAATATGCAGAAATATAACGGTGAACATTTAAAATACAGATGCAAAGTAATAATTAATTTGCACCTGTATTATCATTTCTCATTTCCCTACTTAATATCTGATGCTTTTGTTTATCAGAGTCATATTCCATTCACCTTTAGTAGTCTATTTCTGGAAAATACGTTATGCTGAATTCTGAAGCATATGAAAACATAATGATAAATTAAACAGTATTTCTGTTCCTCTCTTATTTTAAGAAGGAAAGGTTCACATCCTTTTATCTTTTCTTTTTTTATTATTCCATGCTTAAATTAATTAGCTCATATGGAACTCACATGAATGAAAACATGAACATAACTGAGGTCTAGAAAACCAATATTTTTATTTTGTGTGACAGGAAGGGTGTCATATCATGTGGGCATAGGAAAGAAAATTTTCAGAAAGAAAAGGAAGATCCTGGTTGATTGTTAGTGTGAAACTATTTTGTCAAAACTGCTGAAGATAGTGGCATGAAAGATCATTATCTTCATGAACTAAATGAAAACTGAAAAGTTAAAAATTACACCACTCAAGACTAAGAGTAAATTATTTATTTTGTATTTTGTGATAGAACATGCCTCAATACAGATATTAGAGACAAGTGTACTAAATGCTTATATTCTTTACGGGCTATTCAGTCTTAGACTTAAACCTTAAAAATGTCTTCACGACATACTCTGGAATCATGCAGAGTACTGGGATCTAGCTTTTCTTCTTTTCATCAATATTGAAGGGATATTTCTGCATGGAAGATGAAGTTTTCACTGACAGGTCAGGACAAAAATATTGAAGAGAATGCTGGAAAAAATAAAGAGAAAAAAAGTAGAGAGAGAAAAGGAAGGAAGGAAGGAGGGAGGGAGGGAGGGAGGGAAAGAAGGAGGGAGGGAGGGAAGGAAAGAAGGAAGGAATTTAGAAGGAAGGAAATCAGAAGGAAGGAACTCGGAAGGAAGGAACTCAGAAGGAACTCAGGAAGGAACTCGGAAGGAAGGAAGGAACTCGGAAGGAAGGAAGGAAGGAAGGAAGGAAGGAAGGAAGGAAGGAACTCGGAAGGAAGGAAGGAAGGAAGGAACTCGGAAGGAAGGAAGGAACTCGGAAGGAACTCGGAACTCGGAAGGAAGGAAGGAAGGAACTCGGAAGGAAGGAAGGAACTCGGAAGGAAGGAACTCGGAAGGAAGGAACTCGGAAGGAAGGAAGGAAGGAAGGAAGGAAGGAAGGAAGGAAGGAAGGAAGGAAGGAAGGAAGGAAGGAAGGAAGGAAGGAAGGAAGGAAGGAAGGAAGGAAGGAAGGAAGGAAGGAAGGAAGGAAGGAAGGAAGGAAGGAAGGAAGGAAGGAAGGAAGGAAGGAAGGAAGGAAGGAAGGAAGGAAGGAAGGAAGGAAGGAACTCGGAAGGAAGGAAGGAAGGAAGGAAGGAAGGAAGGAAGGAAGGAAGGAAGGAAGGAAGGAAGGAAGGAAGGAAGGAAGGAAGGAAGGAAGGAAGGAAGGAAGGAAGGAAGGAAGGAAGGAAGGAAGGAAGGAAGGAAGGAAGGAAGGAAGGAAGGAAGGAAGGAAGGAAGGAAGGAACTCGGAAGGAAGGAAGGAACTCGGAAGGAAGGAACTCGGAAGGAAGGAACTCGGAAGGAAGGAAGGAACTCGGAAGGAACTCGGAAGGAACTAGGAAGGAAGGAAGGAAGGAAGGAAGGAACTCGGAAGGAAGGAAGGAAGAAACTAGGAAGGAAGGAAGGAAGGAAGGAAGGAACTCGGAAGGAAGGAAGGAAGGAACTCGGAAGGAAGGAACTCGGAAGGAAGGAAGGAAGGAACTCGGAAGGAAGGAAGGAACTCGGAAGGAACTCGGAAGGAAGGAAGGAAGGAACTCGGAAGGAAGGAACTCGGAAGGAAGGAACTCGGAAGGAAGGAACTCGGAAGGAAGGAAGGAACTCGGAAGGAAGGAAGGAACTCGGAAGGAAGGAACTCGGAAGGAAGGAAGGAAGGAAGGAAGGAAGGAAGGAAGGAAGGAAGGAAGGAAGGAAGGAAGGAAGGAAGGAAGGAAGGAAGGAAGGAAGGAAGGAAGGAAGGAAGGAAGGAAGGAAGGAAGGAAGGAAGGAAGGAAGGAAGGAAGGAAGGAAGGAAGGAAGGAAGGAAGGAAGGAAGGAAGGAAGGAAGGAAGGAAGGAAGGAAGGAAGGAAGGAAGGAAGGAAGGAAGGAAGGAAGGAAGGAAGGAAGGAAGGAAGGAAGGAAGGAAGGAAGGAAGGAAGGAAGGAAGGAAGGAAGGAAGGAAGGAAGGAAGGAAGGAAGGAAGGAAGGAAGGAAGGAAGGAAGGAAGGAAGGAAGGAAGGAAGGAAGGAAGGAAGGAAGGAAGGAAGGAAGGAAGGAAGGAAGGAAGGAAGGAAGGAAGGAAGGAAGGAAGAAGGAAGGAAGGAAGGAAGGAAGGAAGGAAGGAAGGAAGGAAGGAAGGAACTCGGAAGGAAGGAAGGAAGGAAGGAAGGAAGGAAGGAAGGAAGGAAGGAAGGAAGGAAGGAAGGAAGGAAGGAAGGGAAGGAAGGAAGGAAGGAAGGAAGGAAGGAAGGAAGGAAGGAAGGAAGGAAGGAACTCGGAAGGAAGGAAGGAAGGAAGGAAGGAAGGAAGGAAGGAAGGAAGGAAGGAAGGAAGGAAGAAGAAGGAAGGAAAAGACTATTTAGAAGCATTTTAGCCAGGAAGAAAGTAATTATGCATAATACTGCACATGCTGAGGAGAGAGGTATGAGTATGAACAAATCAGGACAGGCAGCTACTGCAGAACCTGGAGTAGTCTTTGAAGGTCAGCCACCTGGCAGCAGTAAAGAAACACTTGTCACTTTCTGTTTACCACAGCCTTGAGAGGATCCTCATAATATAAATTAGCCACTTCATGGCTTCTCTTTTGTATATGTTTCTCCTTTGCATTCAGTAGTCTGTCCTACGATAATGGAGAAGGAAAAGCTCAAGAATACAAGCACACAATATAAATATGAATACTTACAAGCAGATTTTGAAGACTATACTGGCATCTGAACCATTGAATATGTTGAAAAGGTAATGTTAATTAGCTGTCTCCAGATTCTTGGTAAACTTTCTGCATGAATGACATAGTTATGAAAACTGTAAAAATACTCTTTTTCTTTTAGTGTTTCTTTCAATATTTCAGGCTGTTTACTCTGTTTTCCATATTCCTTCCTCCATTTATCCTTACTCTTTAGCAGACTTCTTCACTATAATATGTTTTCAGCTCACATATCTTGCTTTGTCTTCTACCAGAATATAACACTGATAGGTCAAAAATCATCAAAAATTTTAAAACACTCAGTGTCATTTCTGAAGTAGATGCAAATATTATTTCAAAACTTTCCTTCTTGGTGATTGCTGGGCTCTCATCTAACTGCTTAGTTGATGAGTGAAAGAATTAAGATTTCATTTTCTTGTATGACAGGATTTAATACTAAGCTGTATCAGTCAATAAGATGTTTTGATCTACATAGATATTTTCAGGAATAAATAAGGGTTTAATATGATTGGTAACATATGTACACACTCAAGGAAGTATAGAAAAACAAACAACAACATCAGCAACAAAAAAAAGGCCAAAGGAAATTTTTTTCATATAAGAGTAACTGAAGACCAAATAAATAAATAAATAATAATAAAACTACTATCTCCTTAAGTAACCCAATCAAAAATAAAGACTCTTGCCTGTAAAATAAGGTAAAGATCCCTACTCTACACATACAAATATCAGGAGGAAAAGTTTTGAGCATAGCTGCAGCCAGCGTACACTCTAATAAGCAATGCAAGAGAGCTGCTGCAATTCTCTTGTATATAACATGGGCAGACAACCATTGCTTTACTCAATGCCACCATTAGACAATGAATCAAAGCATCACAGAATCACCAAGCTTGCAAAAGATCTCTAAGATCATCTAGCATCCTTCTATCATCAGTATTTCCCCATTAAATCATGTTCCTCAGTATAATATTTAAACACTTCTTGAACATCTCTAGGGACAGTGATTCCACCACCTCCCTGGCAGCCTGTTCCACCACCTTACCGCAATTATGGAGGAAAAGTTTTTCCTGACATCCAACATAAAACTTCCCTGGTGTCACTTAAGGACATTCCCTCTAGTCCTACTGCAAGCTACACGGGAGAAGAGGCCAACCTTACAAGTAGTTGTAGAAAGCTATGAGGTCTCTCTTGACCCTTCTCTTCTCTGGACTGAACAATCACTGCTCCCTCAGCTGCTACTCATAAGATCTGTGCTCCAGACCCTTCACCACCTTTGCCTATCTCTGGACAAATTCCAGGGCCTCAATGTCTTTCTTGTAGTGAAGGGCTCAAAACTTAGACAACACTGAAGTGTGGCCTCACCAGAGGTGAATACAGAGAAACTATCACCTTTCTGCTCCTGCTGACAACTCCGTTTCTTACACAAACCAGGATGCCATTGCCCTTCTTAGCTTCCTGGACACACTGCAGGCTCATATTTAGCCAAGTGTTTACCATCACCCCCATGTTTGTTTCTTCCACACAGTCTGCCCCAAGCCTGTAGCACTGCCTGGAGTTACCGTAGTCTAAGTGCAGGACCTGACACTTAATACTGTTATTCATCTCATTGGATTCAGCCAAGCAATCCAGTCTGTCCAGGTCCCTCTGTCAGGCCTTTCTACCCCCAGGCATATTGACACTTCCTGCCAATTTGGTGTCAGCAGGAGTCTTACTGAGGGTACATTCAGTGCTTTCATCCAGGTCATCAGTAAAGATATTGAACAGGACAGGCCCTAGTACTGCTCTCTGAGGAACACTACTCATGTCTGGTTACCAGTTGGATTTAACTGTGTTTAACCACCAGAAAGGATTATTAGCATCATGTAGAAGACCTATCTTCCAGCCCTAACCCTAACCCTTGTAGTACCCAAATGTAACACCTCTTAGGTATTTATTTCATCTTCTTGTTTGTTTTATTTTTGTTGTTGTTGTTCTCTTCAAAATGTTTGTGACTTTGGAAATTTGTCAAATTGTTATCTCTTTTATTTCCTTTCTAAATGCAGGTATTGAAATCAGTAATTGGTTTAGTAACAGAGAAAACGAAGTTAAGCAATTGGTGCCTGCTCTTAGAAATTCAGAGCAGAACCGCTATAGTAACAACAGAAGACAACTACTGCAACAAAAATGTGTCAACCTGATAGAAAGGGCTAACGAGGGAATTCAAGTTGAGTTGAATTTCATTAAACTCAGCCTTTCCCTGACACAAAGAAAAAACAAATGTGGCCTATGAGGTAAAGACTATGTTAACATTATCGTAATTTGGAAATTAATTTTGTCTTAAGCTATTTAAAAAAATAATAATATAAAAAAAGATTGCAAAAAGAAGCAGGTAAAGAGATGAGATTAGACATGGTAAGAATGGAATTGGTTCTGTATTGCTTGTGATCATATCTGACTTATTAACTATGTAGGTGAGGTTTGTGTTTTAAGTGAACCAGTACATTTCTGTGTTGTGGCTTTTAGTTTGAGATCCTGCCATTCTACTCTGTGAATTTCCCTCTACTCCTCCTTCTTTTCCTCCTTCTGTAAGAAAGGTTTTCAGGAGAGTGTCAGCAAGGTAAAGCAGTAGTCAAGACCAAAAATGGGCTGGTAGAATCATAGAATCATAGAATTACCAAGGTTGAAAAAGACCTAAAAGATCATCCAGACCAACCATTCACCTATCACCAATAGCTCCCACTAAACCATGTCCCTCAACACAACATCCAAACGTTCCTTGAACATCCCCAGGGTCAGTGGCTCCACCACCTCTCTGAGCAGTCCATTCCAGTGCTTGAACACCCTTTCAGGGAAGTAGTATTTCCTAATGTCCAGCCTGAATCTCCCTTGGTGCAGTTTGAAGCCATTCCCTCTAATCCTATCACTAATTACATGAGATAAGAGGCCGACCCTCAGCTCACTACTAACTCTTTCCCTTCAGAAAGTTATAGAGAGCAAGAAGACCTCCCCTGAGCCTCCTCTTCTCCAGGATGAACATTCCCAACTCCTCCAGCCTCTCCCCATGAGGCCTGTGCTCCAGAACCCTTAACCAGCCTTTTTGCCCTTCTTTGAACATGTTCCAGGGCCTCAGTGTCTCTCCTGAAGTGAGGGGCCCAAAACTGGACACAGTACTTGAGGTGTGTCCTCACCACTGCTGAGTACAAGGGGACAATTATTTCTCTGTTCCTGCTGGCAACATTGTTCCTGATGCAAGACAGGATGCCATTGGCCTTCTTGGCCAACCTGGTCACACTGTCGGCTCATGTTCAGCTGAGCGTCAATCAATACCCCCAGGTCCATTTCCTCTACACAGTCTTCCAGCCATTCTGCCCCAAGATTGTAGCATAGCCTGGGGTTGTTGTGGCCAAAGTGCAGGACCCGGCATTTGGTCTTGTTGAACCTCATCCCATTGGCTTTAGCCCAGCTATCCAGCCTGTCCAGATCTCTTTGTAGGGCCTCACTACCCCCAGGAAGATAAACACTTCCAGTCATCTGCAAACTTAATGACAGTGAACTCATCCAGGTCCTCAATAAAGATACTGAAGAGGACTGGCCCCAGCACCGACCCCTGGGGAATCCCACTCATGACTCGTCACCAGCTGGATTTAACTCCATTCACCACCACTCTCTGGGCCCAGCCCTCCAGCCAGCTCCTTGCCAAGCCAAGACTGTACCTGTCCAAGCCACGGGCTGCCAGCTTCTGAGGAGAATACTGTGGGAGACAGCGTCGAAGGCTTTGCTGAAGTCTAGGTAGACTGCATCAACAGCCTTTCCCTCATCCACCAGATGCATCACTAGATCATAGTAGGAGATCAGGTTGGTCAACCAGGACCTGCCCTTCGTGAACCTGTGCTGGCTAGGCCTGATCCCTCAGTCATCCCTCATGTGCTGGATGATCTCCCTCAAGACAGTATGCTTCATAACCTTCCCTGGCACTTTGGTCAGGCTAACAGGCCTGTAGTTCCCCAGCTCCTACTTGCAATCTTTCTTGTAAATGGGTCTCACCTTGGCAAGCCTCCAGTCTTCTGGGATCTTACCAGTTAACAAGGAGTGCTGATTGATGATGGAAAGAGGCTTGGCTATCACCTCACCAGTTCCCTTAGCACTCTCAGGTGAATCCAGCTCCATGGACTTGTGGCAATCCAGTTGGAGTAGTAGGTCTCTGAATGTTTCCTCCTGAATCATGGGAGGTTTAGTCTGTTCCCCAGCTGAGACTATCAGGTCAGAGAGCAGGGTACTCTGAGGATAACTGGTCTGATTTTTAAAGACAGATGTAAAGAAGGCATTCAGAACCTCTGCCTAATCTTCAGTGGTCACATTCCCAGCCTCATCCAGATTCTCTCTTATATATTTATAAGAGAGTTTCTTGTTCCTTTTTACCCCAGCAGCCAGGTTGAGTTCAGGCTGGGCTTTTGCCTTTCTGATTTTCCCTCTTCACATCTTGACAAATTCTTTGTATTCATTCTAAGATGTCCATCCCTCCTCCCACAGGAGGTAGATTCCTGTTTTCTCCTGGAGCCTCAAGAATAGCCCCCTATTCATCCACGCCAGTCTTCTTCCCTGCTGGCTCATTTTGCAGCTCAGGGGGACGGCCTGTTCCTGCGTCTTTAAGACTTCCTTCTTGAAGAGCGACCAGACATCTTGGAACCCTTTACCCTCTAGGACTGAATCCCAGGGGACTCCCCCTACTAGTCTTCTGAACAATTCAAAGTCCACCCTCCAAAATTCCAAGGTAGACATTTTGCTGTTCCTGCTCCAGGTTTCACCAAGAATTGAGAACTCTGCAATTTCATGGTCACTCTATCCAAGACAGCCCCCAGTCTCCACACCTCCCACCAGACCTTCTCTGTTTGTGAACAGCAGGTCTAGCGAGGCAGCTCCTCTTGTAATCTCTCTCATCAGCTGCATCAGGAAGTATTCCAGAATCCTCTATGTATTCCAGAATCTTCTTATACTGCTTCTGCACTATGTTATACTCCCAGCATATGTCAGGGAAGTCCCCCACGAGGACAATGGCTGGTGATCACTCAGCTCCTGCCATCTGCTTGTAGAACATCACGTCTATCTCTTCATCCTGGTTCGGTGGCCTCTAACAGATGCTCACCAGGATATCCACCTTGTCAGCCCTTCCCCTGATCTTTACCCATAGGGATTCAACCTTATCATCCCCAGTCACAAGCTCAGTAACATGAAAGCATTCTCTAACACAGAGAGCCATGCTGCCACCCCTTCTTCTTTGCCTATCTTTCCTGAAGAGTTTGTAGCCATCCATTGCAACACTCCAGTCATGGGAGCAGTCCCACCATGTTTCTGTTATGGCAACTAGGTCATAGCCTGCCACACAATAGCTTCCAACTCTTCTTGTTCATTGCCCATGCAGCATGCATTGGTGTAGGCACACCTCAGCTCAGCCCCTCACCTCACCCCTAATTCCATTACCACTTCCCCATGTTCATCTCTAGCAGGCCTGGATTTGTACCCTTCCCCCTTCATATCTAGTTTAAAACGCTCACTACAAGTCCCACCAGCTCCTGGGCGAGTATCCGTTTTCCCCTTTGAGACAGGTGATCCCCATCAGCAGACCTCAGGCCAGGTACTGAATAGACAGCTCCATAATCAAAGAACCCAAAATTCTTGTGTTTGCACAAGCCTCTCAGACATGTGTTTAGAAGATGGGTTTTCCTGGTCACAGAATCATAGAATCATAGGGGTTGGAAGGGACCTCAAGAGATCATCGAGTCCAACCCTCCCACCAAAGCAGGTTCTCTACACCAGGTTGCTTAGGTAGGCATCCAGGAGGGTCTTGAATATCTCCAGAGAAGGAGGTTCCACAACCTCTCTTTGCAGCTCCAGTGCTCTGTCAAACTCACTGTAAAGAAGTTCTTGGCGCACATTTCTGTGGAACCTCCTGTGCTGCAGTTTCTGGCCATTTCCCCTTGTCCTATCTCCACACACCTCTGAAAAGAGTCTGGCCTTGCCACTTTGTCCCCCACACCTCAGATACTTATAAACCTGGATCAGGTCCCCTCTCAGTCTTCTTTTTTCAAGGCTAAAGAGACCCAGTTCACTCAGCCTTTCTTCACAGGGGAGATCCTCCAGGCCCTTCACCATCTTTGTGGCCCTGCACTGGACTCTTTCCAAGAGATCCCTGACTTTTTTTATACTGGGGAGCCCAGAACTGGACACAGTACTCCAGATGAGGCCTCACCAGGTCAGAGTAGAAGGGGAGGATCACCTCCCTTGACCTGCTGGCCACGCTCTTTTTAATGCATCCCTGAATGCCATTGGCCCTCTTAGCCACAAGAGCACACTGCTGGCTCATGGTCAACCTGTCGTCCACCAGGACATCCAGGTCCCTCTCTACAGAGCTCCTCTCCAGCAGCTCATTCCCCAGCCTGTACTGGTACATGCAACTGTTCTTCCCTAGGTGCAAGACTCTACATTTGATTTTGTCAAATTTCAGCTGGTTTCTGACTGCTCAGCTCTCCAGGCTGTCCAGGTCTTGCTAAATGGCAACACAGCCTTCAGGCATGTCAGCCAATCCTCCCAACTTCTTATCATCAGCAAACTTGCTGAGCAAACTTGCTCCACTATCCCCTCATCAAGGTCTTTGATGAAGGTGTTGAACAAGACTGGACCCAGCATGGACCCCTGGGGAGCACCGCTGGTTACAGGCCTCCAACCAGAATCTGCACTGCCAACGACAACCCTCTGCACTCTGCCAATCAGCCAGTTCTCAACCCACTTCACTGTCCAAGTCATCTCAGTGTTCTTCCCGGCCAATGAAGGAATACAGGCAAACACTACTTGTATGCCTGCTCCATCGACTAACCTCCCCAGTTCCCTAAAATCATTTTTTATAATCCTCAGGCTTCTATCAGTGTTCTCATCACTGATGGCCTGAACTGTCAGTAAAGGTTAATAATCAGAGGTGTGGATCAGACTGGGAAGTTTTCTAGAAATATCCCTGACCCTGGCCCCAGGAAGGCAGCACAACTTCTTATGTGTAGGGTCAGGCCAACATATTGTTCCTCTCAGAAGGGAGTCGCCTATGACTATCACCCTCCTTTATTTTTTGGAGGAGGCAGTCTTCAAGCATAGAGTCGACCACCTCACCTTATGCAAGCTCGGAGACAGTCCTCCCGCCTCATCTCCAGTCACCTCTACCTCCGGTTTCAGGGCTTCAAACCTGTTACATAGAGGGACCTGGGGAACTGAGGTAGGTCGGGATGGGGGTTTTCTGTGATGCTGAGCTGGGACCTCCTGCCATTCTTCCTCTCTTCTCAAGCTGGCTGTCTCAGCTTGACTATGGCAAGGGAGAGGGTCCACTACTCCCTTGGTCTGGGTAGCGTAATGACTGTGTTTTTCTTGCAGAGGGTCACTCCACCAATGGATCTCCCGCTTGCACTCTCTGATGCTCCTTAATCTCTCTACTTCCTCTCTAAGCTCCATCACAATGCTGAGCAGCTCATCCACCTGCTCACACCACTCACAGGTGGGGTCCTTCCCATTCTCTCCCAGCCGCAGCAGGACTCAGGCACTCCCTGCCACCAGAGGCCTGAGCCAACACATTTTTGGGCAGACCCTCTGTCTGGGTCACCACAGTCTTCTTGGGGCAAGCCCTCTCTCTGGTGGAGACCAGGTCTGAAGCTGTATTATCTGTAATTCAGGAACAGTCCAGCAAGACCTAGAGCAGAAACTCTAACTACTACTAACTGAAGCCTTGGTGAAGTGAAGAGGTTATACTTCAGAGGGCGGATATTCTGATGGTGCACCATTCTGCACCTTATCTTGTAACTACACCTGATTCTTGACATTAGTGTTTGTCTCGAAGATGCCTTTAAATCATTCCCCTGGCAGTGTGTTGGAAGATCCTCTGAAATTCCGATTACCTGGCAAAGATACACGAATGTAGGCTTAGGTTTGTGGCTAAATACTCCAAGTTGGCATTTTGGGCTTAAATAGCATGGAAGGAGGACTATGTGTGTATAAAAATACTATCAAAATTGCTTTGATAACTGTGGCTTAGATATGTCACTCTAACACTTAGAAATAATTTTCATTAAGAACGCATTTTCTTTGACCAATGTTGAAAGAAAGGAAAAGATATAAACCTTCAAATTATCCCATTGCAAATAATTAGGCAAAATGCTTTAAACCACAGTCCAGGACTGATCTATTTCTTCAGATGCTGAAAGTGTAATGTTGTCACTCATCTTTATGGTCTTGCCTACCACCATGTGTTTCTAGGCAAGTGGAACTTCTGGCACCTAAATTAAGTAAAAATTGTTAAGTAGTCCCTCCCCTCCTCCCTGTTGAAATATAGACTTCGCTTTTGTAGCTCCAGGCCATGAAAGAATAGAAATACATGACATGAAAAGTTCTTAGACAATTTTTTTAAGGTCTTTTTTTGTCCCATTTCTTTTTTCTTCTCCCGAGAGAATTTATCTTTCAATCATACTAAGTGTCATTTTTCACAAATGAATAGCTTTATGCTAGTTATAGGAAATGTTCTTTCTGGCAATAAAAATGACAAATACTTCAGGAATTTTTTTTTTCTGGAATGATGGGAATAAAATTCACCTTTCTTTCTATCACCAGGAGCAGGAGGTCAGATATAGTTTGTACATTTTGGATTTCCACCCATTTATTAAATGTTGTTTTTCCAGGAAGGTATCATTTCAAAATGAAAAATTAGAAGAAAGCAGTTGCCATACTGGAAGACACAAAACCACAAATAACCTTAGGGGGAAAAGTAAATCTTCAACATTTTGATACCTTTTCTATATCTATCTGGTAAACTGTTGATAGAACAACATCAGCTATCAGCTGAGAAAAACATTTCTAATTCAAATGCTGACAGTGGCATAACTTCACTTCTGAAATATATGCTGACATTATTTGAGAATGAGGCAACAGCACTTTTGTTCAATGACCTCAGAAATGTTGGGGTTTGCTGTCCTGTCATGTTGCACAGCATTTAAGCTTCTCAGTTTCTCATACACGTCTGGCATGCTGGGAAAGATATTAGAAGCATTTAACTTGAGTGGAATAGTGACTCAGTTTACCCATGAGAAAAATCTGAATTCCAGCTTTTATGTCAACAACTAAAGTTTCTGTTTTTTTCAGTTTCAAAACAATGTACGTTTCAAAGCCTCATTTTCTAAAATGAGAAAAATGGTTTTGAACTGCTGAGACCTTGAAAATGATTTTAAATGTATGGGATTTGAAATACACATCGTAGCTGATACAAAAATGTACAGGAATTTCCTAAAAGATTATGATAACATTTTTTTCCTCATACAGACAATGAGGAAGACAATGAAAAAAGTCACCTTTGTACATCTGTTGCTTGTGTACAGAGAAGTTCTCATGGGTGAAGAGACTGATGGCCATATTTCATAGTCATATAGTGAATATGAAATACTCAAATTTTAAAGCTTTGGTGATAGAAGAAAAACTGCCACCAAAACCTCAACCCTGCATATGAGCAGATTTCAGGCTGCTCAGTGGACTAGTTAGTAAGACCTCCTGGGAAACTAATTTTGAAAGCAATGGGATCCATCAGTGCTGGTCATTTTTTAAGTACTGCCTTGTGAGAAAATAGGAATAAGCAATTCCAAAACATCAGAATTCAATCAGGTAGGACAGAAGGATGATTTGTCTGAATAGGGATCTTCTTCTAGAGCATCTAGAGAATAAAACGACAGTGTGTGGCAGATGAAAACTATGTTAGGCAACATGGGAAGACTGTAGGGACACTATTCACCTTTGTAGGCAGAAAATTTGTACGTCTGAAGTTCAGAGTTGAGGCTGCCTAGTGCTGTGGGGGACAATAAAAAAGTTTTCATAAAACACATTAGAAACAAAAACAGGACCATAGAGTCTGATCTTTTATGAGAATAGTTGCCTTATGAGCAGGGACATAGACAATGCAGAGAAGTTTGATTGCTTCTTTGCCTGTCATGGTGACAAGTACTGGCACTCCAGAATTCTAAGTCTGAGGATCACAACTATGGTAGCAGTGTACTCCTAGCCAACACTGAGCTTGTGCAGGATTTACTGCTCCATCTTAGTTGTATACATGTCTACGAGGCTTGATGGGATGAATCTCAGGGTCAGAGAGCTGGCTGATGTTGTGGTAAGACCTCTCTAAATTATTTTTTGGTGGTCTTGTGAGTCTAGAGAACTCCTAGAAGTTGGTAGAAGTTTGTCACAAGTTTGATGACAATAATAAATTAACTTGTTGATTCGGTCAAGGCTTGAGTAACATCACAGAAGATCTAGAGAAATTAGAGATCTGGACAATGACCAGCTACAAGAAGTTCAAAAAGATTATGTGCTAGATTCTACACTTGGGAAGGGGTAGTTCTGGTCGTATGTACAGACTGGGTGATGACATGTTGGAAAGCAGCCATACAGAAGTGGATTTAGGGTTCTTTGTTGGCAGCAAGTTGAGCATGAGGCAACAGCATTGCCAAATGCTCCTCAATATCCTCTGAAGATATTCAAGACCCACCTGGATGCCTACCTGTGCAACCTGGCTTAGGGAGCTGCCTTGGCAGGAGGGCTGGACTCGATGATCTCTAGATGTTCCTTCCAACCCCTGAAATTCTGTGATTCTGTGGAATGGTCAAGGAAAGAGGCTGTCACTCTCTACATTGAATGTGGGCATCATAGCACACACACAAAAAAAGTCAAACTCTCAGACAGGGTCCAAAGGAGAAAAACAAAGGTGATGAAGGCCCTAGAAATAAAGACAAGTTAGCAGAGACAGAAGTTCCTTTTTTGTTCAGCCTACAGAAGAGAAGACTCATAAGAGACGTCATTTCAGCCTGTGACTTCCTCATGATTCAGGAGTATTTATATCCATTCTCTCATGATCAGAAGTAGAGCTGAGAAACAACATGGACCTACCACAGAGGTGGTTCGTGCTGGAAAAGATTCCTCACCAAGAACCATAGAATCACAGAATCACTCAGGTTGGGAAAGACCTTAAAGATCATAGAGTCCAACCATGACCTAACCATATTGCCCTCACTCTAACAACCCTACACTAAATCATGTCCTTGAGCACTACATCCAAATGTTTTTTAAACACATCCATGAAGGGTGACTCAACCACCTTCCTTTGGGACCCTTTTCCAGTGCTGAATGACCCTTTCTTTAAAGATGTGTTTCCTGATATCCAACCTAAACTCACCCTAGAGCAACTTAAGGCCATTTCCCCTTGCCCTATCACCTGTCACCAATGGGAAGAGACCAGCGCTGCTCTTGCTATAAGCACCTTTCAGATGCTGGAAGAGAGCAATAAGGTCTCACCTCAGCCTCCTTTTCCCCAGACCAAACAGCCCCAGTTCCTTCAGTCCCTCCTCGTACAGCATATTCTCCAATCCCTTCACAAGCCTTGAAGCCCTTCTTTGGACCTGTTCCAGCACATCCATGTCCTTTTTGAACTGAGGTGCCCAACACTGAGCACAGTACTCGAGGTGAGGCCTCACCAAGCCAAGTACAGGGGCAGGAATACTTTCCTAGTCCTGCTTACCACACCATTCCTGATACAAGTCAGGACACCATTGGCCTTCTTGGCCACCTGGGCACACTGCTGGCTCATATTCATTTGGCTGTCCATCAGTACACCAAGGCCCCTTTCTGTCAGACAGTTTTTGAGCCACTTGTCCCCATGCCTGTAGGGTTGTCTGGGGTAATTGCGACCAAAATGCAGGACCTAACACATAGCCCTATTGAAACTCATACACTTAACCTTGGCCCATTGACCCAGTCTATCCAGAGCCCTCTGCAGTGCCCTTCTTCCCTCAGGCAGATCAACATTCCCTCACAACTTGGTGTCATCTGCAAACTTACTGAGTGTGTACTGAATCCCCTCACCAAGATAGTTAATAAAGTTGGTAAATAGAAGCAGCCCCAGTACCAAGTCTTGGGGGACACGGCTCATGACTGCCTGCCAAATGGATTTAATGCCACTGACCACAGGACTTTGGGCCTGGCCATCCAGCCAGTGTTTCACCTAATGGAGCTTATACCCATCCAAATCATGGGCAGCCAGCTTCTCCATGAGAATGTTATGGGGGACAGTCCAGGTAGACAACATGGACAGCCTTACTTTCATCCACCGAGCTGATCCCTGTAACAGGCTGCTCTGGGGAAGTAGTCATGACACCAAGCTTGCCAGAGTTAAAGAAAAATCTAGTCAACACTCTCACTGAAACAGTCTCATTTTTGGCCTGTTTCTGTCTGAAGCAAGAAGGTAGACTCATTTATCCTTATGAACCATAACTCAGGTCATTCTATGATTCTATGATACTTTTATTCAGAAACAAAAAGTACTACCAAAGTAATTTTTTTATTGTTTGTCAGTTCTATTTGCTGAAATTTTACAGACCCAAATTACTGAATTGGGTTTGAAAATACAGTCTTGCTTTCTGATAATTGCCTGCTTTACTACAATTACAAAAAGAACTTCAGAAAAGGCTATGTATAATTCTTCAGTTTCTTACTCTGCTGTATCAGTGCATTCACTTCATGATGAAAGTATTAATTTTCAGAGAATAACATGCAAACGCAAATACATTTGAGTTATATTTTTCTAGCTATGCAATACTGTTAATAACATAAAAGAAACTGTGGGAGTTAAGTAGGTTTGGTATTTGGAGTGATTTCTTTTCAGAAAGAGTGGTTAGGCAATGGAACACGTTTCCTCAGAAAGTGGTAGAGACATTGTTCCTGGCAGTGTTTAAGGAAAGGGTAGATGTAGTACTTAGAAACATGATCAATATTGGCGGAAGGTGGACAGCTGGACTAGAAGATATTAGGAAATTATCCCAACCTTGATGATTCTATGATATTATGAAACAAAATAAATCACTCTAGACCATACAATCACTCCAACAATATTTGAGGACCACTGAGCTTGGTCCCAAAATAGTTTAGTTGGCTTAAGAACTAGAATAATCTTTCTCAGAGGTTAGCTGTCCTTTGGGTTGCTGAAATGAAAAGACTGAGTTTAAAGATCATCTAATACTGAGATAATATTGATTGCAGACTTTATAATTTTCTGCAATGTGGAAAACACAGAGAGCTTGTACAGCTTATTTTTCAGAGGCTCATTTGTGGTTTACAGATTAGCACTATTTTTTGTTTTGTTCATTTGTTTTTCCCAAGAAGATTTTTTTGTTTGTTTCTTTTTAGTAAGCACAAATGAAATTGAAGGCTCTTGATCACTGGATCCTCCCTTCACCCTCAGGACTCCTCATTCACATGAACAAACACTTTATTGCTAAAAGGAATGCTCTTGTAAACATTCAGTTACCATAATATGGATTTACACAATCTCCTCCCTGTCACTTCCTACAACAGGTTAAACTGATGTTTAAGCACAGCTGTACATGTCACCTCTTATTTTTAAGATAGAAAATGAGGGGAAGTTCTTTGGCCACCATTTGAAAACTTCTGGTGTACAAAGATATGTTTGATTGTGAGCAGTCTCCTACTTGAGGAAAATCTTTATCTAAAGTATCTCCTCTATTTCAGTGAGCTAAGAGTTAGATGTCATTGTATTTTTGTGGGTTTTTTGTTTGTTGTGTCTTGTTTTTGACCATCCTCAGTTTAACTTGGATAGTGTCTAACATTCTCTGTTCTCTAGTTATTGACACAAATATTCCATGTAAGGAAGTTGGCTTTTCTAAGCAACAGCTGACAAAAAGAAATTACAAGGTATAGAAAAGAAAGCTCTCAGGAACAGTAGTTTAAATATATATATATATGTTTTCTCAGTGACATTGAGAGCAAGGGAGACTGGATCTCTTCCTGAACAGGGACTTAAAAAGATGAAGAAATAGCAGGTTGTTTACAGAAACAGTGTTAAATGAAGCCACTTGGCTTCTCTCACAATTGTAAAGATTTACTCTTCTGTTCCTATTTTTAAATTTCTTGATTATTCCTATCACTATTATGAACTGTCCTATTTATTTTAATAATAGCAATACATAATGAGATTTATTTTACAGTATTGATAAATTCTTAAGAAAATGAAAACACAATTAACCTGAGCTGGTTTATCTCCTCTACATCTAAATTTAGTATATTCACCATTTCCAGCATGAGTTTTACCCTTTCATATTAGCCAGTGATTGCAAGTCCTATGATGAAAAGATACAGATCCATTCAGAGAGAGATAAGTGAATCACAGAGAGCCAGAGGATTTGTAAAATCTGTTTATCACTGAACCTCTCCTAGTCCTCCATTGACCAGCCCCTGTAACGAAGGAAATGTTTTCTCAGGGATAAATGAGAATCTACACTAAAATACCAACAGTACGTTTATAACTGTGGAAATAATCAGAATCACAGTCTGTCTTTTGTGTTTCCATTTACAGCTTCTTTATACTGCTTCAATGTAAACGACAATCAGGTCTCTGGCGTTTTACTTCCATTCTGCTCATGCGACAGATTTTTAGTTTCTTTTTAACCTTTTTTTTAATGGATTTTCTTCAACCATTTGTTCACTGGTGGAGATAAGTCAGGAATGAATTTGGACTTGGTCTTCTGTATAAATGATGATTTGTATCATGCAAACTGAGCAAAATCACATGGAGAAATAGGAGATGTCAGTCAGGATTATGAATAGGAATTTTCTCAAGGAGGTGACTGTGCTAAGAATATATTTTCCAAGAAGCGTGCTCATCTTGTAACAAAATAAACACAATCAGACCATGAAATACAATATATTTTTAAAGGCTTTTTGTGTGTTTTGATAAAAATGGTCTTATAAAACTCTCTGAGGAAAGAAATAATAAAGGTATTTGAAATGTATTCTTATAGTGTTTCCTGTAAGATACATCCAGACAAAATATTTTTTGTAAATTAACCCAACTTGGTCACTAAGTATTTTTAATCAAAACAACAGCATGGAAATATGTATTATCTTTTAAAAGAGTGTTTAAAGTTCTACTAGTCCCAGAAATATATATACATGTGCCTTCTCAGAGTTGGCCAAGTACAGGAAGCAAATATGATTGCTAACTCATTTCTTCTGTCTGACTCACAGCTTTCCAGTTCCCCTCTGTTATTATACAGAACTAGGAATCCCAACAAGACCATACTTTTAAGATATTTCAGTTGGCACTGTTTGAATTATAATTGAAATGTTTGTCTTCAGCAAAATTTTAGCATTCATGTCATTCCATGGAAAGGAGGACTGCAGAAATGGACTTAAATGCATGAAATGAGCACCTCAGTTAGATTTCCAACCTCCCAGGGTATGGAACCTTCTTAAAAACCTTGACCGGGCATTTACAGAAATAAGAAGTTTGAAGAAAATTAAACTGCAAATGTTTAAGCATATATGTGTGTGCATGTTCATTATATATATTCTGCAACCCAATGAGGTGAGCTCTCCTCTATCCTGAGAAATCCGGCTGCTTAACAGACTAGTAAGACTACCTGTAATGACCATGAACTTCAGTGAAAAGTGCTTCCTAAAAAAACTGGATGCAGGTTAGATCTCTTCAGTAGTCTCTCTCTATTGCTATTAATTTATTTTCATTTCTCAGATCTTGTCATAATTTTGAGGGGAAGATACAGCCACAATTCTTCTACTTCCCCCATGGTGATCAGTTCTTCACACCTCACCTTGAGTATAACAGTGATTCAGGCCTTGGAAACGCTGAAGCACAGTCTTTTCGAGATTGAGCATTGCTTTAATCATCCTATGATTCAGGGGGTAAGTGGGAACAAAAAAAGTCAAAAACTTGTGGTTAAACCCCACTTTATCTAGTCAACATGGTGACCCACTGGTGACATAAGAGGATCCTGATGTCTTCCCTGTTCCCCTATTGACAACTCACGTTTCTTGTTTCTTTTGTCAGTGTAATCCCAGCACCTGCCTGTCTTCTATAAAAAAAGCTGAAATCCTGTTTTATGCTTCGGACAGACACTGTTATTTACTCAAAAGGATGGTTCTAACTGAGTGACAGGCAGAAGGGTGGTCCTGTGGTGGTTCCCCAAGGCTCAGGCTGCTTGTCACCACTGCACACAGTGGGCAGAGTGACAGCTCTTAATGAGAATGACTGTAGCAGGCAGCAGCCTAATAAAAGTAATCCTATTTACAGCCTGCCCTGAGAAGTTGCTCTGAGTTGAAAAGTTCACCTGTGGCAGTTTCCTGGCCTTGTCACCTTTCCTGCCCTTTCTCTTGCATATAGCTGAAAGGCTTGGAATTTTGTTAGATGGAAAATAGAAATAATAGAGGAAAAAAAATACAAAGTATATCATGTTCTTGTATATGGCAAAATTCCCATCTCTGTGAGCTTAACTGCAGTACATTTTTGTTTTACTGTCAGAGACAAAGCAGTTCATACAAACCTAATCTGCAATATTATATATACTTTGTATGTGGCTGATATTATCTCGTAACCATGGGCATTCAATCCTAATTTTATTAACTTGGCAAGCAGAAGCGTTATGCTGTGGCACAGTCAGTGTCTTGCTATGTTCTTAGACCAACATACCCAGCTGGGTATCAGGGTTCTTAAGCTGCCTTCTCTTACTTTTGATCTGCCTGACATACAATAAATCCATCCTGCAATCCCACAGAACTTGAATCTGTATAACCATTTTCTAAGGATTTGGCAGACATTTTTCTTCTTTTTCTGTAAAACTGAAAGCCTTCTCTACCCCCGAAAAGAACCTGAATTAAGTCTTATTTTTCATTATTTGATTTTATTTCTTAGACCACTGTAAGCAAGAGTGAAAAATAGACACTATGAGAAGATGCTGCAATCTATTTTAAGCATGGTTTGCACAGTAGCACTCATAAAGTACTAGATTCAGATTCCAATTATGGGGTGCAAATATGAAGAACCCTCTTATATGATTTGTCACTTTAATGTGAACAAGAGAGACGCTAGCATTGATGGACTAGATTTTTAATTAAGGAAATGGATGTCCTGAATGTGGATTTTTTTTTTTTCTTTTTGGAGGCTGGATTTCCAGGAATCAGCAAGATCTCTATTTTTACAAAAATTTGCCCAAATTCTAATCTGACAAAAAATGAAGCGAGTGAGTAACTAAGATATATAGCATATATAGAAGACTAATGAAAATAAACAATGTTATATGCTTTCAGAAAAGAATCTTAGTAGATTATCCAAATTCTCTGCTAAATTACCTTATTTTCAATAAACAAAGTCTTTTTTTGTTTGTTTTGTTTTTGGTTTTTTTTTTTTCTTTTTGGCACTCTGAAAGTACTGTAACCAAAATATCTCTCTAATGGAAAAAAAAAATACTTTATTAAGAACAGTGGATTTGAGCAACCAATATTTGACAGTGGTCAGTTAATATAGTGAACATTTAGAATTATAATCTCTGCCAACACATTTTTACTCATATTTTGGGCAAGGTGAACTTTAGCTAGAATTTGAATATCATTTGTGTGAAGAAGTATGGTATTTTTACTATTAAAAAAATGATTAAAAAAACCAGAATATTAACCATTTTAAATTAAAAATCAATGTTATTACCATTTTTAGGTGGAAATGGATTTATAGATTTGTATATATACATATTCACTGACAAACTTGATATATCAGAAGTAAGATTCAGTGATGTTAATATTTGTAGCATAAATGTGTTGAACAGCTACTACTTACGTCTGGAAGCCTTGCTCTGAGAGAAGAAGAAAAGAACAGAAAATCCCAACAGGAAGGGATTTAACTCCATAATCTTTTGTAGTACTTTCTTATGGGACAAGTACATAGAAGTTATTCAAATTTCTAGCTTCCTGTTTTCAATGGTAACAGTGTATTATAAATAAAGTTCTTCTGTTTCTCTACTTAAACAGAAAAAAAATATTCTGTTTAAATGTAAGTAAGTATATATGTTTGGAACAGAGTTTCTTTGAGATGTTAAATACTCATTTGCAAATCTAAATAAAAGGAGAAAGAAAGAAAAAGAGAGAGAAAAAGAGAGAGAAAAAGAAAGAAGGAAAGAAAGAAAGAAAGAAAGAAAGAAAGAAAGAAAGAAAGAAAGAAAGAAAGAAAGAAAGAAAGAAAGAAAGAAAGAAAGAAAGAAAGAAAGAAAGAAAGAAAGAAAGAAAGAAAGAAAGAAAGAAAGAAAGAAAGAAAGAAAGAAAGAAAGAAAGAAAGAAAGAAAGAAAGAAAGAGAAGAAAGCTAGAGAGTGAACTTATAAAAATTGCTCTTTAGACTATAAACACCTCAAAAGATTTACGAGCTATTTTTAAGTGACTTAAGTTAATGAACCCATCAAATAAATATCACTACAAAATAAATAAATGAATAAATCATTTGATTGTAAAATTCAAATATGACTTCAAACATAGTAACACCCGTCTGAAGTATACCAGGCACACACTCAAGCATCTTCTAGACTCACTTTGAGCTAAAGGATCTTTAAAACACTGAAAAAAAAAAAGTGAGAGGAGAAAAAATAGTAATAATAGAAAAGTCACCTCCAAATTTTTGGCTGACCAAAAATAGTGAATATATGCAGTAAAAACAGGAAGAAAAAGTGACTGAAATAGTAGCTTCAAAATCAGATCATTCTAATTAAAAACAGATTTGTACAAAGCTCCAGACAAAATGCCATTCACACATCATTTTGGAGTTTATGCATTGTGAACACAGTAGATTTAACTTTCTTAGTAGCAACAAATTCATCTAAATGCATAATAATGTCTGATACTTTGCTAAGCATCTTTATTTTGTTACATTTGGTAACTTAAAGGTAAAGAGTAGGAAATATGCAGAAATTTCATTTTGCCGTTCATGTGTTCCATCAAAACTGGAGTGAACTGAGAATAACTGTGATTACTCACAGGTAATGAAGCTAAATGTGATTGTGTTGTTCCTTTGTTTATTTCACACTTTCTTGAAGTTGTTTATTTCACAGAAGCTAATGAACTTGAGAGGAAAAAAAAAGCTTTTTCTTTTTTACAATTTGTATGAAATTGAAGTACTCAGGATGGGATTACCTTGATTATCTTTATCTGACCAAATGCAAACCATGCAATCTGATTAGCTGTTTAAACTATGGAAAGCATCCATCTAAGTAGTTACTGAAGACTTTCAGTAGATAGTGTTTAAAAATCAGTCTTCAAGTACTCTTCAATCCATCCTGATGTGGAGGGTCTAAGGCCACTAATAACAAGCTGTTGATGATGAACCCCTGATGAACCTAGATGATGGCCTTAGTTAATCACTCCTTAATTTTGACCTGTATGTCTTTTAACTGTACGTTATGCTCAAGATACAGTTCCCATCTAACTGTCTTACAGTTGGATTCAAATGCAAATATCTCTTTTATAAACATCTGGAAGATTCTTGAATCTAACTGCTGAATCCTCCTCCTTCCAGTACACTATAGCTGAGGTGGCTCTTTCTTAGATGTTAGATCAATAAGACATGAGAGATTTCATCTGAAGTCCCTCCGATATGCTGAGTGAACATGACTGATAGTCTCCTTTAACCACCCCAGATGAAATAAGGACACTTTTTTCCAAATTCTCCCAACTGAAATGCCACAGGAAAAAAAAATCCTGCAGTTTAATGAGGTACAAAGACAGGAAGAGTTTTAAAACTGTCTCACACTAGCTCTTTGTACTTTTCTCCATACTCCTTTCTTATGATACCTGGAACATAAAAGCTGTTTCAGAACCCACTTATGACAACTATAGCAAGAAATGAACTGGGATAGTCATGACAAACTGGAGTGAGGGGCTGTTTTCAAAAACAGTGGCAACTTTTTCTTGCTTCTACCTCTGGGGATATAAGAGTTTTACAGATGCTTCTCCATCTATATGCTATGCTCAGTCTAAAACAAAGGAATGCCCCATGGGTCTTAGAAACTTTCCTTTCCCTTCATCTCTCCATATTGCATTCAGCTGCTGAGAAAATTAGTAATGGATTAGGTCCAAGAAATCATGAGTAACAGCGATTAATTTGACTGCCATTGTCTGACAGCAGAGAATATATGATAAAATTGACAGCTGATTTCCTATAGGATTATGCATTTCATCTTTTCTAGGAAGAAACAAAGCTGAAAACACTGATGTTTATTTTTTCCTCCTATAAACTATAGTTTACATGATCTTTTTTGGTGTACAGTTTTACCCTTACAGGCATGGGTTTCACCTATACAAACTTGCAGAAGTGAAAAGATGAAAATGTAACACTATTGTATCTAATAGTTGTGATCTAGTCACTCCGTTGCTGTACTGGAGAAAATTAATGTCATGGTGATGAAATCCAGCTATATCACAATTTCAAGTGATGCAGTAGTAGCCATGGCAACAAGGTATTCCCTTTCAGTAAATGCCTGTAATGGTGCTTTTAAGATTGTACATCAAAGCCAAAGCATACCATTGAATCACCCTGGAGCAAGTACTGACTTCAAAGCAAAAAGGTCAGAACAATAGGTGATTCATATACAGAGAATAATTCTTTTCCAATTTACAAGTTTTTCTTTGGGATATGTTCCAAGATAAGAGTGGGAACAATATAGTGGATTGAGCACTTAGCTGTCTATTCTGAGGTTGCCGTAGTACACCCTATACTTTCCTGACTTTTTACAAGTCTTTTAATACTCTCCATGGGCATTATGTTCACTGCTGTCCCTTTGAACTCTACAACAGTCTGTGATTCGGGCTGATGAAGGAGCATGAGATTTACAGAAATAAGAGGGATCTGGGGCAGATGATCTGGGTTTTTTTGTTTGTTTGTTTGTTTTTCTAGTCTGACTAGTTATTCTACAAGCTTTATTGTGAAATGTTAACACTAAATTATGAGACCAGACATTGAAAAAGCTGTTGAAGAAAAAAAACGTAGAAGAGAATCAGCTTTAAAAACCAAACAAATATACAACCTGGAAATGTTAGTCTTTTGCAAAGAATGCTGAGTTTATTGTTAAATAATTCTGCAACCCCACAAATGCAAGTTGAAAAAAAAATTCCTTCTTACAGATGGGTATTTCTTTTTACATCATTAGCATAGTAGTGAAGCCTGTTACCTTTTCTTAAAATGAAATTTTATATTTCTCATTTTAAAAATGATTTCTGTTATGCATTACAGCAGAATTTATTCTTTCCTTTTTCTCTTTTCTTTTTTTTTTTCCTGAAATATCTTATTTTTGACCTGACATCTTTCCAATCCATCACACCTTCTCATGTGATGATTATAATGATCAGGACAGGACACTGATGTTTCAGAGGAACTAAATTAACAATAACTATGTTGAGTTTAATTAACTCACAACAAGAAATATTCACCTGAATGTTTGAAATACCTTACTAAGAAGTCATGGTTTTTTGTTTTGTTTTTTGTTTGTTTGTTTGTTTGTTTTTTATTGAATTCCTTATGTGGCAGATACTTTCAAATATAGGTTTTTTTAGTTTCATGTGTTTATATTTCTATGTGCGTGAAAACAATCCATAATTCAGAGATAGAAGCATACAAGTAATGAGAGGAATTCAAAATTAGCATTTTATACACTGAGACATCAATTATTCGTTTGTTTTCAACAGTTGGAAACTTCATGTCAACTGCTGAGAAATCTACTAGATTTGAACAATTTATGGTCATCTAATAGTTTTCCAGACTTTTGGATTATTTATGCTTCTTTTCCATTTGTTTGAACAAGTTTACCAAGACACTAACCATGTTCTAATAAAGCCCTTGTTTTCTTTCTTTGCTTGAATTATATTAGGAAGACAAATGAAGGGACGTGTATGTGTGAAGATGTTTTGTCTATGTTTGCAGGGGAAATATCTAGAAGACACAAATAAAAGAAAAATAATAGCAACAAGTGAGCATGAACTGAAACTTGAATCTTATGTCTTTCAATAATGAAGAAAAAAAAAGTAAAATGAAAAGAGAAAATCTATACATTAAATTTATGTAGCTCTTAGTTACGAATCTGAGGTGGAATTTCCTAACAACTAAATCATCTATAGTTTCCAAAGGTCTCCAAAGTCAAAAGTTTATAGAGGCCAACATCCTTTAGCTCTACAGTAAGTAAAAAATGCTAAGATTCAGATTTTCACTGGTCACAAGCAGCTGAGGTCTTTCCCCTCAGCTCTTTACAATGACAAATTCTTTTCATCTTTTATTCCAGCCTCTAGGTTCTCCTTGCCATTGCCTATCTTCTACAAAGATCTCACACACATGCTGAAAGCTAAGTTTAGAGTGAGGTTTGCATTCACTGCTGATTAATTCTATCAGATTTCTGTGGAGTTTTTCTTGCATGTGTGTGTTTTTCTTAATCAGAGGAGATGAGGATAGAATTGATTTTTTTCAGAAGGTTAATACCTCATGCTGCTTAGTCAACAGACCTGTTTAAAATAAAATATAACGTGAAAGAAATCCCATTCCATTCCAACTATTTTACCAATCTTTTTCAAGATGGAAAATTATATAATTAGAAGATAAACATTGCTGAGAAAACAAACATTAATCTTCGTAAAAGCTTTCACTCAAGGTAAATCATGTGCTATTCAGTATTACTCCAAATTGTGGTCTTTTTATCCATATAAAGGTCAATAACTGTAGTCCAATAATTGTATACTTGTACTGTTGTTTGTCTGGTTCACATTTGAGAAATGTGATTCAATTAGGATTCCATGTATAATCAGTTTGTTTCATGGAAAAACTGACAAGCACAAGATCTGACATTCAAAGCATGATCAATATTTTTGTAGAACATTTAAACATCTCAGGTAATATCACAGGACTAGAGTAATTTTTGTTACGTGGAAAGTTCTAATTAGTGATGCAAGAGGAGTACGAATTTTATTTCTTCATTATTTAGTCTGCAATTTTCTGTTCTGCTCATACAAGTCTATTGATTAAATGTTCATGTGTCTTACAGTTCCCCCCCTCCAATCATGAGAAATGAGAATTAAGAAAGATGAAATATTTTCATTACTTGTCAGGTATAAAAGGCACTCAAGGTCAGATGCAGATAAGGAGAAGCAAGGAAATGGAAAGGCTTGGTTTCCACAGTGTTGAGCAGTGATGTATTTATTTATTTATTGTTCCAGGAAATGTCCCTGAATTTCTGTCAAAGCAATATTAATATTGTTCTCATCTGTTTTAAAAGTGTTAGATTTTCTGAGCTCATAATATCTGAATCTAAAAGTTTCTTCAGCCTCTGTGAAGAAATCACAGGACCAAATATTGACAGTTCATTTAAAAGCCAAGATATCTAACCCTAGGCAGAGAACTGTTCATCCATCTGGGACAATTCAGAAACTAAAATATATAATCCAACATTGAACCAAAAGCCTGACAGATTAAAAAACTTTATCTTGTCCACCTTTCTGCTATAAACAGGGAACTCGCTAAGTTTCTTAAATTAATCCAGTGCTGGAATCCTATTCAACAACCTTTGTGGAACTTCACTTATTCATTAGTTATTAAAAAGAGTTTTCTTATATCATCTTTCTGAAGTTGAAACCTCTTTCTTTCTTGACAGTTCTAACTTGAAGGTAGAGTCCATATAGTTCTATTTCACACTTCTATATTTATTAATGTATCCAAAACAAATTATCCTGTTCTTATTAAATACCCATTGGAAAGTGGCTTTTGGTTCATCTCCTTTCAGAGTCTAATTGAAAACTCTATGTCAGAGATCTACTTGCCAAGTTAAGGTGGGTAGACTCATCCCCCAAACTTTTGAATGTTAAGTAGAGTTAAGCAGGTTATACTTGATTCTAGGCTTAAGTGTTTTGTTTTAGAAGATTTTAAAGTCTTTATACTGTGTGTCAGTAACATTATGAAGAGATAGAGATAGGGAAAAAAGAAAGAACAGTTATACATGCCATCTTCCAGTTATTTGCAGCTAAAAGTCAAGAAATGAACAAGTAATCCCTGATGAATCTTAAATAATTTTGAGGAGGTCAGATATCAATCTTGCAGATAAAACCATTTATTTCAAAAGGCACTGAATGACAATTTCAGAGGGTAGAACTGAATAGAAGGGTAAAGGCATTGTTAACAGTAGATGAGAGAAGTAGCTAAGCTTCTTTCATCAGACTCACAGGATTAAAAGTTTGAATCCTAACCCCCCCCCCCCCCCCCAGCCCCTCAGTTAACTAAGAAGAACTCCCAGGGCAACTCCAAAACAAGACTGGTACTCTTGCTACTGTTCTCTGGTAAATACTTCTATGTCCAAAACAGAAAAAAAATAAAAACATTCTGGTGTGTAAATATCAAATACTTCAGTTAGTTGCTGTTACTTAAGTATCTTCTCTGACCTGAGACAACCAAGGCAGTGCCATCTGATCTGCAATTGTTTATGCAGATGTGTACAGTTTCCTTTAGATCCTGTGTGAGGTCTCACAGTGCCATGTAGAAGGGTTGAATATTTCAAGTTATCTCAAATAATGCTAGACCTTCCTGAGTGAGGACAACTGAAAGAAATCCAAGGTCAGTAAAATTCTGCATGCATTCAGAAATGGCTAAATGTGAGTCAAAAGCTATTGCTCTGCCTGAAATGGAATTAATTTTCTTCATAGAGATTTGCATGATGCTGCATTTTGGATATTTTGTGAAAACAGCACTGCTAACATGATGTTTTGGTTGTTGCAGAGCAGTGCTTACACAAAGCCAAGGCTTTTTCTTTTTGTTATGTTGTCCTGACAGCAAGGAATCAAGGTGCACAAAATGTTGTCAGGGGACATGGATAAGTCAGAGAGCCAGACTTACCAGAAGGATATTCCATACCAAGTCATGTCATATTCAGCAATAAAAGCTAAGGGAATGAAGGGGAATGGAGGAGATATTCAAAGTAATAATATTTGTCTTCCCAAGAAACCATGATGAACTCTGCTTTCCTGGAAAGTGGGTGAAACACTTGCCTGATGACGAGAAATAATGAATTCCTTGTTTTACTTCATTTCTGTGTGCAGCTTTTGCTTTATCTAGCAAATTTTCTTTATCTCAACTCACGAGTTCTCACAATTTTACCTTCCTGATTCTCTCCCCCATACATTTGGGGGGAGTGTTGCTGAGCTTCCTTACAAGGTTATATGACAGCAGTCCCTTTTGGTGACCATCACAAGGCATAAAGGGTTGAGATGATGTCAGATTTAATTGGAGTGTGGAGAGTGCTAGGCAAAATATATATATGTTATAGCTGTTTATCTTTTAATTGGCAGGCTTCTGTGCTTTTCATGGGGCTTACTTGCCTTACTAGATTTTAGAGTCCAGTGCTTGCTGGAATATAGAACACAGTGACAGAGGGACAGCCGAGATGCCCTGGCTGTATGCCAGCTCAGGCTCATGGCCATGGCTGTTATCAAACTGTTCCCAGGCACAGCAAAGCAAGATGATAAGGAGCAGAGCAAGCAGCAGAAGCAAAAGCAGTCAGAAAGAAGCACTGGACTTTAAAAGACATGTCATTTGCTGCTTCCCATCAGCAGAAGGATTGTTCAGCCACGTCCAGGAAAGCAAGGCTCATCACACACCACAATTTCTTAGAAAGACAAACACCATCATTCTGAACATCCCTTTTCTCCTTCTTTCCCCTCGCTTTTATTTTTGAGTGTAATTCCTTAGGATATGCAATATCATTTGGCCAGTCTGGGTCAGCAGTCTTCACTTGTGCCCATTCCCAAATCCTTGTTGTCAGAGCAGCACAAGAAGCAGAAAAGTCCTTGTCTGTTTGTAAGAGATACTCTGCAACTAAACTAAAATTTTGATGTGCTATCAACATGTTTCATCAGAATCCAAAATAAGGTATCGTACCAGTCTCTACAAAAACAAACAAACAAACAAACAAAATTATCCCAGCCAAAACTGTGATACTCAGATAGAAAATAAAGATCCGATCCCAAAATAACTAGGAACGCATCCGTGTAACATGAGAAAAAGGATTTCCATCTTTAGCTTGCAGCAAAGAAAGCCTTTCTGAGAATAAATTGACATTGTTTCTTTTTGGATTTCCGCACTGGTAGTGGGGCTACAGCTAACAGAATCAGATATTATGCTTTATAAAAATATACCAAAATATATTTGAACTTAGGAACACAAAATGTGCTATGAAATAGGTGTCTTTATGTACATCATAATCCTACATAAATTAATGTAGTCCAGTTCTTCAATCCTTCTTTTCAAATTCAAAAATATTCCTAAAATATATATTTTGACCTTGAAAAGCCCAGTTTCATAGAATTTTGTTTTGTTTCCCAGTGAGTTTTAACAACATATCATGGATGTAATATAATTGCTACATGTATATCTATTATTATACAGGTTCACTGGGAAAAAGAAATCTTGCTAAGCTATTTCTACAGCATCCTGTACACCAACATTCTAGCTCAGCAATTTTTTTTCTAATTGGACTGCAATAAAAATGTTAAATACAAGTAATTATATCATTTATAACAATGTTAAATACAAGTATTTATATTTCTATATTTATATTTACATGTTTCTATGCTAATGTTTATCTTGTATCCTTTTGCTTTCATTCAAAATATGAAAAAGACGATAAAGTGTACAGATGAAATTTTCTTTAACATGTTTTTAGAAAAAGAATTTTTAATAATACTGTATTTAAGGAAAATGCAATATTTAAGAAAGATGTTCTAATAAAAGAGACCTCACAAAAATACAAATTTTCTTAAAAGATAACTGGGCTGAAGGCAGTAAAGGCTGCAATTTCTTCAATGAAAATGATGTTAAGGAAAGAAATAACACAAAGATTTCAATGCTAGCATAAGTATTATTTAATAATAAGCATGAGTAAATATGAAGCTTTGGGGATTTGATTTTACGTTTTGTTTGTTTGTTTTTTGTATGAGATGAAATAATATAAAAGTGAATATTATACAACAGTCTTCTGGAATATATTTGCTGATAATGGAAATAAGGCTGGCCTATTCACTGAGATTATACACTGAAGAGTACTGTATAGTATTAAAAATTATTGAGTCTTTCAAAGGTAAGCCAATGTACTGCATAGAGTTGTTCAAGTTCTGTTAACCATTAAACTAAATAGAACATTATTTCATGCATGATTTCATTCAACTAGCTGGTATAGTAGGCCCAAGTAGTCAATGGGTAATAGTGGAAGTGGAAAAAACAAACAAGCACAACAAACAAACAAACAAACAAACAAACAAAAACGCATCCTTGTGCCGTGTGTCATTTTCATGTGATTTCAAATCATTGAACCATAGAAACATCAGTACTGGAAAGAACGTTCAAGATCATCTAGTCCAACCATCCACCTATTGACAATATTTTTTCATGGCTTATTAGAGGTCATTATGGACACCCAACTCATGAGTTAATTATTGTAGTTAAAGACAGAACCAAATCCTAACACTATAATTGTTTGCAACCCTGTTAGGAAGAAAGAAGCAGGTTAAAAGTGACTACTGAATTGGGATTCTTAACAGTTTATTGTGGTAAATTCTTCAAGGTTGTTGAAGGTTCTTCAGAAACATTTGACTCTAGCATCTGGGCAGGTTCCAAAGCCCAGTAACAAATGACAAACTCTACCTGAAATTAACTATCATAATATGTATATACAAATATATATATGTATATATATTTTTTTTATTATTTTTTTTTTCACCTAACTCTACTGAACTGCTATATATGCTTGATTTCTCCTTGGTCACTGCAGTACCTCCCCACTAGTTGTCTCATGAGGGGAAATGAATAAGCTTCTTGAGATTTTTTTACATTTTGAGCTCTGATGGAGTTATTCCAGTGAGTTCAGTTTGTAAAAATAGGACATGTAAGCATTTTAAGTTTAAGGAAATTTAATACAGCAGATAGGTGTCATGTTCCAGTATAAAGGAAGGGGACAAATTTCTTTGATTATGTGTATACTTGGTGTGAGATTAAGAAGCAACAGTTCAAATGTTGGTCTGACCAGTTTATTACTAATATTGACCAGGGAGATGGGGAAGATGGACACTGTTAAGGGTGATGGGGAAGGGAAGGCGAGTGATAGGAAAGACAGGAAAGAAGCAAGGATTTGTACAACGCAGGGAAAGTCACCAGCCAGGATCCTAGGGGCGGTCCGGTTCCAAGCAGCTCCAACGGTCTGAGGTAGAAGAGCAGGTGTGGCAGGGTTGGCATGAACAGCAGCAGTGACAGGCAGCCACAAAGAAGCAGCACAGGAGAAAGCGGCAAGTTTCAGGCAGCAGGCCCAGGAGGGAGTCTGTCAGCATGTAGGGATGAGCTTGGGAGGGTTCAGATGGTAGATCACCTACCCTCATGGTGGTCAATCCCTCTTTTATCCTCCATTTTTCCTGCCTACATGACAAATCCTATGCTAGAGTGCCAGACAAGCATCTCCTGAGTTGGCTATCTCCTCCTGGAGATGACTACCACACAAAACAGTGTTCTCCGGCTATTGAGCTGCAACTTATCTCTGTTTTGTTGCCCCAGGACATGCCCATCTGCTGCGTTCTTCAGACAGAGGATTTCACAACCCTTGCCCAGGACTTGCTTAGACTTGTTCATCAGCAAACTTCAAGGCAATTATATAAAAAATAATAATTTCTTATAATAGGGTATCATGTAAATCACCAGGTCAAGTGTCACAAATTCATATGGATGATGAACTGTGGGTTTTAGTGTCAAATGACCTATAACATGTCTCTTTCTAATATCAATACTCAAAATAATTGTGTACAGTAAAGCTAAACTTCTTCACAGTAAGGGTGATTGTGCACTGGAACAAGCTGCCCAGAGAGGTTGTGGAGTCTCCTTCTTTGAAGGACTGCCTGGATGCCTACCTGTGCAACCTGGTCTAGGGAGCCTGGTTTGGCGGGGGGGGTTTGGATGCAATGATCTATGGAGGTTCCTTCTAACCCCCCACAATTCTGTGATTCTGTGATAAATATGTCCATAAGAAACTCAAAATAAGCAATTGCGTAACTCTGAAAGCTTAGGAAAAGACAGCTGGGCATGGAGAGTTTAGTGAAAATTTTGCCATGCAAATTCTTTCCTTATTTTCAGGCAAGAAAGTCAAATACATATGTTGCACCTGCTTTAAATACACTCAGGAAATAATTTCTCTGTCTATGTTGCACATTGTTGCTGCTAATTTAAAAGCACAAATATTTTTCTACATTTTCATTCAAGTAAATTATATTGATGTTCAATAACAGAATTTTAAAATCAGCTTTTTATTATAACAATTAAATCATCTCTGTAAAGGAATTTTGATGTATATTATGCGGAATATGTAACAAGAAATTTTAATTTATTATACATATTATGATGTTATTTGTACACCTCAATGTCATCGCTTGTAAACTTAGAATATGCCAGAAGATGCTTCAGCAGATCATGCTATATAAAAACAACATAAATATGTAATCCTCTTTTAGAGCTTCTTAAACTTATTTTTTATTATTGTTAATTTTTATTATTTATTTATTTGGTGTTGATAGTGCAAAATAATTATCCCTTTTTATGGTGCAACAACAGACATGGATAAGGTTGAGGTACTCAGCAAGTTCATTGCCAGAGTCTCCACTGGCAGTCAGACTTCTCATTTCTCCAAAGTCTCAGAGATTTAGACAGATTCTAGTGCAGCAAAATCTCTTTCACTATTACAGAAAAGAAGGTCTGAGATCACCTGCTAAGACTGAATATATACAAGTCTGCAGGGTTGGATGTCATGCATCCCAGGGCACTGAATGAACTGGTCGATGTGGTTGCCAAGTCACTCTCCATCATATTTGAAAAGTCATGGCTGCCAGGTGAAGTCCCAGGTGATTGGAAAAAGGAAACATGACTCCCATTTCTGACAAAAGAATAGAGAAAGGCCTGTGGAAGTAGAGACCAATGAGACCCACATCTCTATCTGTTAAGGTCATGGAAGCTATAATAAGGTGCATACAAGAAAAGTAGGTAATGTAAGGCAGTAAGCATGCAGATCATGCCTTATCGGTCTGATGGCCTTCTATAATGATATGATATAATTAAGGAAAAAAGAAAGAACAATTGATGGACTTCTACAAAGTCTTGGACATGGGCCCACATCATATCCTTATCACTAAATTGGAGACAAGAGTGATTTATTGAATGGAAAAATAATTGGTTGGATAATCACAACCAGACTATTATAGTCAACAAACCTCTATTCAGGTCAGCTGAATGGTCAGCTCATGAGGGTTCAGATGGTAGAACACCTTGAAGGAGCAGCAAGGTCTAGGAGAAAGCAGCATGTCTCAGACAGCAGGCCCATGAGGGAGTTCAGCAGCAGGGAATCAGCTCATGAGGTTTCTGTGGAAGAACACCAACAATCTCATGGTGGTCGATCCCTCTTTTATCCCCCATTTCTCCTGCCAACGTGACAAATCCAGTGCTAGCGTGCAAGGCAAGTGTCTCCTGAGATGGCTATCTCCCCACAGAGATGAGTACCACACAAAAGAATGTTCAGCAGCCACTGAGGTGCAGCTTATCTCTGTTTCATTGCCCCAGGACATGCCCATCTGCTTGTCCCTTAGACAGAGGATTTCACAACCCTTGTCCAGGACTTGCTTGGACATGTTCAGACATGTTCATCAGCAAACTTTGAGGTAATGGTATAAAATAATAGTCTCTTACAGATGAGTGCTAGTACTGAATAATAGAAACATAGAATGGCTTGGGTTGGAAGGGATCCCAAGGATCATTACATATGAAAATCTCTCCAACCTCCAAATCTGGTACTAGAACTTATTCCCCTGGGCCCCATCCAACCAAAGCATCCCTAGCCCTTCACTTTGGAAAACAATATTGACACAGTATATCCAAAATTACTATCTACATTGGAGCATGCTACTTTTCCATTTGTTGCATTTAAACTTTGTCCTTCATTGCTCCAGTTCTAACACTGTTTAACCAACCATCAATGATACACTCATTGAATGGGATCTCCACTGCCAGCTTGTGTTCATTTCTGAGCATCCCATTCTTGTATCTCTCTACATTACTTTTTTACTAGTAAACAGGGTGAGCACAGAGGTCACAGGTACAAGTTAAAGAAGTACATTTATCCTTACTTAAGTTTAAAGCAATGAAATAACGAGAGAATCGATACAGCAAGAATAATACAGAACAAGGCAATGCATCTAACCATTTCTACATGAGGTTAGAAGAATTAGTTATGAAAAATGCATCTCAAGTTACTCTAATACTTTACCATCATCCAGGTCTGCAGTTGCTAGGGAGCTCTGGTTGCAGAGAGTATTTGGAGTGCCTTTCCGGGCAACTGGGAGATCCTATACAGTAGTACACTGGTAGATGAAATTTCGAAATCTGCATCAAGAGGGTCCAGCTTTTCAATTGTTGAATAAACAAGTTCACACAACAATTAGGCAGAAACATCTGGTTTAATTCTCCATTTGGATTCCACCTCAAGCCTAGGCAGGGCTCAAGGAAGAAACAAGGAGGTTAGTGGACAAGTAGGCCTTGAAACTATGCTTCTAAGCATGAGAATTCTAATACGTTCTTGTAATGCTTAATCTAAGCTAGATATCTTGCTAATGAAATGTTTTGTCCAAGATGCATATTATGTTAATGATCATACATATTTCACCAATGACTGGATACTGCATATCCACCAATGACTATATTGGGTTGTGAGATTCATCTACAGGTCAACTTTGGTTCAAGGTCTACAGTTGAAGCTCATTTATATGCTGTATCCCCACTCCATCAGATCCTGCGACATCACATCATATCTGTCTTAACATTGCAAATCTTAACATTGCAAATATCTTATATACAGTCAGATAAAGAATAACTGTCTTTTGCAGTTTTAAATTTTAAACCATTTCTATACTATGATAATAGAAGTAAGGTAAAACAAATTCATAGGTTCATAGGTTCATTAGGTTGGAAAGGACCTACAAGATCATCTAGTCAAATTGTCCATAATGATCTATATATGGGAGGTTGGGTGGTGGTGAGGGGAATGGGGAAGGTGTTCCAGCTAAAGGAGCTAAGGCAAGCCTTGCTTCTCTGACTTTACAAACTCAGTGAAAACCTCCTTAGTAGCAATTGCACTATAGTATTATACCATCGGGCTATAGGTCAATTGTTGCCTTTTCCCCAGCAACCTAAGTTACGGTACGCTCCGGCCTGCAGTGGTTTCACAGCCTACAGGCCCAGCGCCCGACCCTTTCGGTCCCGCGCCCCACCCGGTCCACTTGCCACCATGAGACGCACCAATATGATGAGTGGCAAATGGCGTTTATCCTAAGTAACACACTCTTCTTATAGCTTTCTACATTACAATACTACCAATCACCCATGCTGCGGTTATCTCTACACAATGGATGTGTGGCATGTCTTGTCTTCTCCATATTTGGCCTTACTTGCCCTCCTCTCTTATCTACAAGACAGTGTTACCATGGTTTCCCAAGAATCAAGGTTCCCTAAGGGGGTCATGTTGCAACTTGGAGACTGCCACATCCTCTTCACAAGCTTTCAGTTAACTACAGTCAATACTCATAATAATTCCATGAACTACTTAATCATGTCTAGCTTTCAGGAAGATTACATCAAAATATGCAGCCTTAATTGTCTTCAGGGACACCATGAGGAGAAAATTATTACTTATGAATGCCTATAAAACATGGTGATACAATGAGAAAAGCTAGATAAACATATTAATGAAAAAAATCCAGAATACATTATCAGGGCTATGGAATCAGCCTTCTAGAACACATTTATTTCCCTGAGTTATTAACCAGTAGAATTTACCATTTTAAGGGTACTATCATAACTTATCAGTGAATCATTTATTTACAAATAGTTTTCTCAAAAAGCTGCTATGTTGATTGATTTGAGGCTCTCCATTAGACAGCAAGATAAATCTTCTTTCATTATGCATTGCTCCAAAGCCTATTGAAGTCCATGAATCTGTTAATTGACTTTCTTGGTCCTTGGAATAGACTCTACTTCGGCAATCTCTAAAATCTGTTCAGAAATACTGTTTCTAAATTTGCCTCTGTTAGTCATCTACAAGAAAGGAGAAAAATGCTGAGAAACTTTTCATTTTCTCATTGTACATGAATCCAACTGAGACATAATATTAGCTGGGGAATACTGAAAACATAAGTTAAGATGAAAACTTGTACATCTGGAGGGGCAAAGGAAGAACATACCTAGCGTGAATTATTAAGGATGTAACAGAAAATAACTTGGTGAAGCTGAGGGATAAAATAAATTTTAATGAAAAATATAGAGCTCGAGTCAGTCAAATGAGTTGGTGCAAGTGACAAAGAGGACACTTACATTAAGAATACTAAATTTTTAAACAATTCCTCTTTTTTTTTTCTTTTTTTCAGTTTTAGTGATCACATAAATTATTTTTTTCTTCTAATTTATCTGCTTTGAACTATATTTTATTCTCATCTTCAAGGTTTTTACTATTTTATTACTATATTTCAGGATTTTTTTTCCCTTCTGTTTCTTTTCTGAATATTTGTGGATATTTCCATGTATGAACTGGGGACATTCCAGAAGAGGTGACTATTTGATAGTAAAATAATTGAATCATGAACGGTATCTATTGAATGCAACAGAAAGACGAGGAAGAAAAATAATGAAGCTTAATCTTGGAATAGATTAGGGTTATAAATGTTTTAGTACTTAATAATATGGATAGATAACGTGCACAGTTAATGGAATTTGACTACAACAGGGAGAATTTTTATTTTAATTTTTTAAAGGAAAAAATATATTAATTAAATACTTGTTAATTTAATACTTGTTCATATACATATGAATGATTTTACCAAGTTAGACCTTGAAGGCATGTTTTGCTACTTAATTTTCCCTCTTCTTTCTTTGTAAATATATAGTATGAATTGAGATATTACTCAGCTCTAGTTATTATCTTATTTTTTGAAGTAAAATCTTATATTTTCATTCAGTAGGCAGAATAGATCTTCTCCAGTGCTGATACTTGAACCATGCAATTATTTCTAGATATGTGAGAAACTAACTCCATGAGGTACTTTGTAGCATAGTAGTCATTCTGTTGGTATGAGCAGCAGAATTGTACCTAAATTTCTTCATATGCTTCAAACAAAAAGGATTTTTATTTATAACTTGATGAAATGATAAATATGCCTGCAGAGATGACAAATTACTGGTTTGTACTTGGTGAATATTAATAATAAAGCATAAGGTTTCAGGAACATTAGGTGCTTATTAGTCCCAGAATTGTAAGATCCAGCTTCATTAGCTCCTTCTGGTAATCAATACTAATTCTGCTATTACCTAATTTCACTAATGCCACAGATGGTTCCCATCTGACATTTTCTGATATGCAGCTGGGTGAGCTGTTTACTCAGAGGAAGTTTATTAATCATAAACTATTCAGAGCAGTTTCAATTTTGCCATTAGTGGATCATGTTTAAACCTCACTAGATTTAATATGAAATGGGTTATGTAATCAATTAAAAAAAATCCTTAAAAATTATAACCTCCATGAAGAAATCATATCAGTATGGTTACGATATCTTCTAAATCTTCTGTAATATTCAAAATGCCCTAAATGTAAACATGCTAAACAAGTATGAGGAAGAAGACATTTTAGGAAAAAGGGCTCTTCTTTAATAAAAATTCTTCCTTAACAGTATCTTAAATTGGGAAGATTGAAAAGAGGGTAGAAAATATCAATCAAAACACCAGTATTCTGAGGTTAGATAGATCAAATAAAATGAATACTGTGAAGCTATGTGAATTACATATCATCTATCTCTCAGTTATGAGCAAGCACATTTTCTCCACTAGGTGGGATGTCCTGGAGAAATAAAATCCCCTGTCTTTTCTTCAAAAAAGCTATTCAGGTATTATGTAAGTTATTATGTAGGCTAGACGCAGTTTTGCTTATCTGAGGAATTCTCACCATTATATTGCATCAACCGATTTACTGATAATCATTTATTATAAGTTTTATATTTAGCACTCAGTAATTACAAAATCTGTATGCATTTGGTATTGCTATTATGCTGCCATTTGTTGCTACATTATTACTTTATTCAGTTAATCCTGGAAGCTGTAACATTAAAGATTTTATGAACTGGAGTAGACTTCTCAGCATTTCAAGGAAAATACGTCCTCAGCTCTTAGATTGGCTGTATTTGTACTTAAGATTTGTGACAAATCAGTCAGTGAACTATTTAATACATAAACTCATAAATAAATAAACAAATAAAAATAAAGACTGCTATGAAACTTTGACTTTGTGTTTACTTCATATGTGGTTCTCCAGATCATAATTTGAGGTGGTACTTAAACACACTGGAAATTTGATCACAAAGTGTCTCCAAGTAATTAGGGCTGAGTATCTATGTGTCATGGTTCTATGACTTTTGTTATATTATTGATATTCTGAATCATAACATCATGTGGTGTATTAGGAGTTAAGGAGTCAATACTCCAGATCAGTGGATCATCGATAGTTCTGCATATACCTGTCTCAGAAGAGAAGAAGAACTACATTCCCCAGAGGACTGTGTGATGTTTTGCATTTTTACATGTTTCTGCTCAGAGGGAAAGATAAATCTGTCTGTGGTCACAGGACTCTCTCTTCCCTTCAGGATCGAGCTTGGCAGTGGGTGTTTGTTGCAGCCATCCGCCTTCAGTGTTAGCATAAGGCCTTTGGTTTATTGGACACACTTGCTCATTTTATTTGATTCATTAGCCTCAATTCCAATTATATTGTATTATATTGTGTTATTCTGCTTTCCGATACATGTCATGCTCCAATATAAAGGAGGGAGACGAGGTTCTTTATATGTATATGTATACCCAATGGCGAGATTAAGACACAGCGGGTCAAATGTTAGCCCAACCAGTTTGTTACAAATACTAGTTGCTTAGGGATATGGGGAAGGGAAGGTGGGCAATAGAAAGGAGATGAAAAGCAAGGAGACTTGGCAGAAAGCAAGAGAGATATAATCACCACTGTGGATCCAGCGAGGTTCGTAGTAGGTCCGTTGATCTCAGGAACTTGTCTGGTCACCATGGGGGATGGGAGATGGCAGCAAGCAGGCCTCAGGGTCCATCCTAAGTCTCTTCAGGAGTTATCCTCAAAGATTTTTTTCTTTGGGAGTTCTCCAAAGTTCTTTTCTGAAAGTTCTCCCCCCCAAAAAATCCTTAGTTCAGGGAAGGCCTTTTATCCCTCATTTCTCAGGTGTTTTTTCCTTTTCTCTTTGTTTGTGTGACATGTCTGGCCCAACAGATAAGCCAGCAGCAGATGTCATGCAGGAGCATTGTTGTCTTTTTGTGGTGGTCAGCTTCTCCAAGCATACCCCCATGGAAATGACTATTTGCACCTATTTCTTGTTATCTTTACAACCATAAGCAGAGACGATGGCATCAAAATACCCATCCAGATAACCGGCAGTTATCAGTCAGAGTCTTGTCACCAGAAAAGGCCTTATGAAGCAAACTTTGAGACAAAAGAAAAGGAAAACAGTTTCTGTCTTCCACAATACCTTAGTTAGTAAATTAACTTTCCTCCTCAGATCGTTGCTGTTGTTTTGTTCCCTAGGCACATCTTCCTTCTCCCTTTTTCCCTTTCCCCTTCCTTCTCACTGGGGCATCAGCCTGTGGATCCCCTGCCTCAATCATCATAGTGCTGGGTCAAACCGGCCCGCAAACCGTTGACAGCATAGCATTGGAGTGGTCCAACTCCTTCCATTGATTGAGAGATAAATAGTGACCATCATCCGAAACTAAGATTTTCCTTCAAGAATTTTAAATTCTCATTGAATTTATAGAATGATGCTTCAAAAACCACCCCTGGCTGCAGAGATAGCTAGCAGATAGCTAGCTGTTCTTTGTTGTTAGGAGGCAAGAGACGGGAGATTCTCATATTTAAAGAATTTAAATAATCTTCATCAGAGACCTATCTGTTACGATAAATTGATCTTATAAATCATATATTCATCACTCTTCAGATTGAAGAAAGAGAAGTATTTCTAGGATGCAATTCATCAAGTTAGAGACAAGATAATTTGTCAAAAAAAAACTTTACCTGTATTATTTACATGACAAAATCAGACTAATACTCTAACATTTATAAAGCTGAAATAAATTCCGCTTAAGTTGGAATGAATTTTTAACGTAGCATGTTAACATGAGTTTGTTTCGTTTTGTTTCTTAGAATGGAAACATAACTATTGTATTATACAACTATGATGTATTAAGAAACTGGATTAAAATGTTCATTGCATTTCCTTATTTTATTTTGTATAATTTCGCTTATTATATATGCATTTATTTCTCTCCAGTTGTTTCCTCTTATTTGCTGCGTTCTACATGCTCAAAGGCAATACATTTATTTGCCTTTGTTTATTAAATTGTTATCACAACTCAGTTATGACTTAAAATACTCAGTGGTATCATCATCACCATTACCAAATTACAATACCTCTAGAAATCAGTCTGAATTTTTTATATACTGACATCTCTGTTTTGTAACTAAAAATAAATCCATGAGTTTTGTTGTGTTGTATTATCTTGTCACCTGACAAGGTTGATAAAGACAGTAAACAGAAGTTGTAAAAGACCAGTATGATTGAAGGGAAACATTTCTGAATTCTAGGTGGGGAGGAGGTGTTAATGAAAAAGTGCCTGTTTCATGCTTTCTCTGGCAGCCTACATGACTTTTTTCTCCCTTATACTATAACACATTGGAGTAGATCTCTGACACAGTGACTACATTAACCACTGGTGGAATAAACAGCTATTATTGGACCATGTTACTGTATTTGACAAGGGGCAGCTATAATTTTGTGTGTGCATTTCACCTACAGCCCTTATGAAAGTTCTAATTTGTATGCAGTGAGGCTGATAGCCAGGCAAGGATGCATCCTGACTCCATCCAACACATGTCACAATGGCAGCAATAGGAAATACATTAATATTTATGGGAGGGGAACAAAGAAATCAAGGCATCTCTGCCTGCCTTTCTCAATTTATTCTTCTTTTTATAAATTTAATTTTGGAGAAATTTTTTGAGGGATAGACACTACAACAGTTACAACTAGATAGAAAAGCATGTGTTTGATGTTCAATTGTAATTGAGAATCTTAATGCTGACTTCTGCTCAGTGAGATTGTGATTTTCTCCACCTTTTTGAATTTAACATTATATTCAGCTCTTCGACAGTGAAAAGACACTTAAAGCAGCTTCTGCTCATTGGCTCTCTCTGACTTTTCCCTCTGAGAGGTGCTCGTTTCCCCTCTTCTTCCTGAAGTCCAAAGATCAACCAGTCAGTATTGAAACAACAGTGTCAATATGAATGAAGTATCTTCTTCACACATTAAACTGTTGCCTGTAAAACAGATCTGTTACACTGTGTGCATTGAACCAATTCCCACCCAGGGGAGTTATTTCGAGCCTTGGTATTGGTGAAAATATTTATAAATCAAACAAAACAGTGCAAGTCTTTTCAACCTATTTATAAATTAAATTCACATATACTCCACCTATCCAATACAGAATAAACATCTACTAAATACATATTCATTAGGTTATACAATCATGGTACACCTTGCTGTTTTGGCTACTTTCTCTGGACATCTGCCCTATTTTGTACAGAGATATTACATAAACTTCAGTGGCCATTTTGAGTGGAATACCCTTACTGCTTTTATCCATATAAAACCATGTGTCACCCAAGAACCAGCTGGAGAATTCTCATCTTGTCAACTATTCAAGAAAAAACTGTCTTTGATTAATCTGATAAGACCAATCTCTAAGACATAGACCCTTTCATATAAACGGCAATTGATCAAAGGATTGTATGTTTATGTTGACTGAACCCCAAAAATACCCCCTGCTAGACCAAGTTACCCTACAATAGGTCACACAGATAGGCATCCGGATGAATCTTAAATGTTTCTGTATAAGGGGACTCTGTGGGCAACCTGCTGCAGTATTCCACCACCCTTAAAGTAAAAAAAAAAAAAAAAATCATATTTTTGTAGGGAACTTTCTACGTTTAAGTTTGAAGCTACGGCTCCTTTTACTTTTGTTCTGCACCACTGAGAACAGCATGGACTCATCCATTTGCCTCCCCCCTCCTTTTGGATATTTATTAAAAAAAAAAAAAAAAGTACAAATTCTTCCGTTCAAAAATCTTTTTGTGTTTCAACTCCAGGGTAAAATAACAGGAAAAATAATAATAATATAATGTCTGACTGGATAAAAGCTAAGCAATTCAGTAGTATATATATATATATATGATGCTGATATATATATATATATATATATATATATATATATATATATATATATATAATTTTTCCTAATTGTTTTCCATTAGCACATTGAAAACTAGAGGAAAAGCAATCCAGCAGGTATTTACAAAAGTAAGAATTATTGATAGGGATCAGAAAGTCTTTGATCTCTTAAGATACTAATAACCAGATTTGCTTTGTTAAAATACACTCTATCATTTGTGTCTTCTAAACCTAATGTATGCTCCGATGTCCTTTCAGTTTGCTGTCTTCAGCTAAATATAAAACTTCTCGGAGGCTGGATCTTACCTACCACCAGAGCTCTGCTGAAAGCAGGCTCATGTTGTTTCCAAAATAACACCTCAAGGAGAGAGGAAAACATCACCTGTAGACAAATATTTTATCTACAGATCATACTCCATGACTCAAATTTGTTAGCAATGCATCAATAAGATAATTCAATAATGACACTGTCAGCAGTAATTTAAAATTAAATGAGTCCTGGAGGTAAACTAAATTCATCTTATATTTAAAAAATCTAGCTCAATGGTTTACCATATTTTCAGCCGTCTTCTGTAAAGATAAGTATTTCCCAAGATTAGTTTCTGTCTGTAATCTGGGAAAATAAGAAAGTAAGAAATAATTAGCACAATCTTTATGATGGTTTAATTCCTTATTATTTAAATATCAACATAATGCTACTTTTTCTATACAAATATTACAAACACAGCAAATAATCATTGTGGCTCCACATACTTGTTTGATATCTTTGGGCGGTAGTCATTTAACTAGCATATTACACTGAATTTCTTTATTTTTTTCCTGATAAAAGGCAGTAAACAGTACAAAAGTTAATACTGAAACAAGGCTATTTTAATTTGCATAGCTAGGCACTGGAAGAAGGAGCTTAATATTAAAATATAATTAAAAGCTAGTTAATTGCATTGCTTGACTTTCTGTAGCAATAAGCTGGAAATATTAATGAGCATTATATTTAGTCCAGCTTTGTAGAACAACAAAAATATAACATTTACCAGAAAATTTACACATTTCCTTCTGTGGAAATGAATATTTGAATTGAGTTTGACTAAACAAATAAACAAACAAATAAATAAATAAATAAAAATAATCGTGAAAAAGAATGACACGATAGCAGTAACAAATAAATATATGGGTAAAATAATTTTAGTGATAAGTTCAGTTCAGAAAAACGTTGAATAAGCTGGAATCCACGTCAGAAAAGCATTGCATGTTTTACACTTTTAATAACCTCTGGTTCAAAGAGATGCTAATGGTTAACTGTGTATGGAAAGTGAACAGATTTCTCAATACAGTGTCCTGTAGTTAAAGGTTGACATGCTCTGGTGAAAACAAAAACAATATCTACCATATTGATGTGCATCTTATGTTAGATGAAAATCAAAGTGTACAGCCCAGAAATATTAACAGAAATAATTATATATGTAGATAATAATTATTATATATGTATATATTATTTTGTATATATTATATTATGTATATATCATATATATCATAGTATAATATATTATGTATATATATAATATATTATTATATCACATTATTATTATTAGGTATATATTATTATTATTTATGTATATAATTATTTTATTTATAAAAATTACCATTATCATTGACATTATATTAATAATGCATCATGGCTCTCCAGTACAAAAAAAAAGACCAGGGATCTCCTGGAAAGAGTCCAACAGAGGGCTAAAAGATAATAAGGGTGTGGAATACCTCCCTTATGAGGAAAGGCTGAGAGTCCTGGGTCTGTTCAGCCTTGAAAAAAGAAGACTAAGAGGGGATCTGATCCACGTCTATAAATACCTCAGGAGCGGGAGGCAAAAGAACAAGTCTGGACTCTTCTCAGCAGTGTGTGGTGATAGGATAAGGGGAAATGGACATGAAGTGATGCATAGGAAGTTCCGCACAAATGTGTGTGGCAACTTCTTCACAGTGAGGGTGATGGGAGCACTGGAACAGGTTGCCCAGAGAGGTTGTGGACTCTCCTTCTCTAGAGACATTCAAGACATGCCTGGACACCTACCTGCACAACCTGGTTTAGGGGGCCTGCTTTGGCAGAGAGGTTGGACTTGATGATCTCTGGAGTTCCCCCTCTGGAGGCCCCTTCCAACCCCTACAGTTCTGTAATTCTGAGAATATGGAGAAGGCTCAGGGGATCTAATCTATGTGTATAAACACCTAATGAAAGAACCACAAAGAGGGTGGAGCCAGTTTCTTCTCAGTGGTGTTTTGTGATGGTACAACAGGCTACGGGCAGAGAATTTAAGCAGAATGAAATGTATATAAATGTAAATGTTAACACACCTTTTTGGTAGTAAAATGGTCAAACACTGGCATAGGTTTCCCTGAGCATTTACAACTCTTTGTTAAGCTATTCAAAACCTGACTGAACATGGCCTTAGGCAGCATACTCTTTGTGAGTCTGCCAGAGCAGGGATTGAACTAGGTGGTCATTAGAGGTCCTTCAAGCCTTTGCCAGTGTGTGAATTCATAGCTGCATCTCCAGATACTCTGTTCTGTTAGTTTTTCTGTTTTGGAAATACAGAAAACTGTTGAAGAAGAAACAAAAATGAAAATGGTGTGGTGAAATAATGTTTGTCCTTGTTCCTAGTTACAACATGTGTTTTAAGGGAATTTGAGGGATAGGAAGTCAGCCAAATGTTCTTAGAGTGCTCCGACTGACAGTCCTGCAAGCTTAATCAGAAGACTCCTCTTGAGAAAAAGAATAATTAAAAAAAAAAATCAAGAAAACAATTCAAAGATGAGAAAATACTATTGCTAGGGTAGTTTCCTTTTTTTACATATTCACAATTTCTTTTTTTAAGACAAAAGATTGCAGAAATATATAGGTATGAAAAGGCTAGGTTATAAAAAGAGGGACTCAGGTGCCTGAAGGAGGGTGCACACTGTTTTGAATGAGTGAAAAATTTCTCTTGTCCTTCCGCTGCTCCACAGGAGCTAATGGTGTCTTGTGGTTCTTTGTTATACCATGCAATAGCCATGCAAATGTCTTGAATGGTATAGAGCATATCAAACAATCCAGTGCACACATTTACACAATCTGATTGAGGATCTACTGCCTAGCATTTGCAAGCATTCCAACTTTTGTAATTTTAACAGTGGAAAGCCTTCTCAAATTAACAGATCTGATTGCTTGTTTGTTTTTAAACTAGAGATTTCTGTGGCCTGGAAACAAGTCGCTTTTGGTAGACATATCCATTGAAAATTGTACACTATTTTCATGATATATTATGAAAATAGTTTCTAAATGTCATTATACTTCAAATATTCTCACATATCCTCTTCTGCTAATAACGCTCTTTTAACTATGTTTTGGAATTAATATCAAATAGATGATTTGTGTAACAGGACATGACTGCATCTTCTTACAGGAAGAAAGAAAGGAAAATAAAGACCAAGACTCTCCTACAATTTCATATCAATTCCTTATCATGAGATTTATTTTTATTTCTTTTAATCTATTTGGAGAAATCACTCCTTGGCAGGGCATCTTTATTGCATGGATCATTAGATTGAAAAGAGGCATATGAAAATTAGGGAATTTGTATTTCAGTCACAAAATAGATCAAAGAAAACCTTCCTAGGGCAAGGTGCTGTTGTCAATATTGTCCTGAAGAGGGGAAAATCAGTGGGTTATCTCAAACAGTGTTTCTCAACATTTCTAACAGCTTTACGTACCCCAAGGCAGAAATATAATGTGACTGATTATGACTGGTACACATGTACACAAAGATCCACTCTTCTGCAGACATTTGTGCATGTTCTATACATCTCACAATGTTTTCTTTTTTTCCTTATTTTTTTTTTCTAAAAGCAGACCAACCACACATGTATACTGTAGAGCAAATAGTTCTAAAGAAAGGACTTCAGATGGAATAGTATGGAGGATGGTATATTTCCATATGGCTTTATACAAATGTTACCTGTTTATACAGGTTACTGGAAAAGAAAAGGAAGGCTCACCTTTACGATGGTCAAGGTGTACTGATGACTCCACTAAGGAGGGATCTTCAACAAGAGATCCTTCCCCAGTGGTGGTCAGCCCTTAAATGGGGTCTGGGAGATGTGGAGCCAGATTCCAACCTTTTCCATCACACAGGTACATTGCCTTCACCTGTGCCCCTGCGGCTGACTCAGTACTTGTCTCAGGTGATCAATCAGTGGTTCAGGCTGTGATTCAACAGTTCCCATACATATACACACACTCAGCTTCAAAATAATAATAAAAATAATAAAAATGTTGTAGAAGTGACTCAACAAATACAAGAAAGGTATATATGCTTCTTGGAGAAATGTGTGACAGATGATTAATTTTGTCTCTCTTCTTCTGTTACTGCTCAGTGGAGCTTCTCAAAGATGGCCCATTTAAGATTTTTCTTCTGGGGAAACACTGATACTTTCAGAATGAGTTGTCCCTAGATGTGATACGGCTGATGAAAGCATATCCTTTAATTGTATTAACTTGAAGTTTTCTGGACACTACTTCCATATATTCTACTCCATAACAGAGAATTACTCGCATGTTTCCCCAGCCCCGGAATCATCTTGCATCTTTGCAGCTAAATCAGCTTTACCCCTATGTAAACTTGGCCTGATAATTGTTGCTTATTGGAATCATTGACTTGACATGCTACATCTATGCGTAAATATCTAGGTTACTAAGACAAATCATTATAGACAAAAATGAAATGGGCTAACTGTTAACTTCTTGAACTCCATTAAACACAACTCAATATAGCACAGTATTCAGGATCATGTTGTAGTTCTGTTTAGACTTCTGGTGCATAAGGAGTTCTACAGATACAAAAGCACACTCTGCTAAAGGACAGGATCATCTTTAGTATCTTGCTCATCATGACAGAAATATAAGAGTTCTTAGAGCTATACCTAATACTAAAAGCAACGAGGCCTTTTCTAGAACATGACTCAGTGCTACTCCTCCTATTACACAAATTCTAGTAAGGACCATCTCTTCACATACAGGATGCAGTACTTAATTTCTTAACACTTTCACTTACTGTCAACTCTAAAGGCAGAGATATTGAAGGTCATGTTATGACTTTGGAAAGCACACACCAGTTAGCCACTATAATTGTCATGAAAAGCTACAAGTCACATGCAATAAATGCATATCTTCTAGTCCTGTTTAATATCTTTATTGATGATCTGGATGAGGGGATGGAATCATAGAATCATGAATGTTTTGGTTTGGAAGGTCATCTAGTTCCAACTCTCCTGCTATAGGCAGGGAAACCTTCCTCTAGACCAGGTTGCTCACAGCTCCATTCAGACTATCCTTGAATGCCTCCTTGGAGGGGGCATTCACAACCTCACTGGCGAACCTTTTCCAGTGTCTCACCACTCTCACACTGAATAATTTATTCCTAATATCTAGTCTAACAGTTTAAAAACATTTCCCCTCATCCTGTTGCTACATGTCCATATAAAAGTCTCTCCCCAGCTTTCCTGTATCCCCTTTCAAGTATTGGAAGGCTGCTATAAAGCTGCCCTGGAAACTTCTCTCCAGGCTGAAGAGCACCAGATCTGTCAGCCTGTTCTCAAAGGGGAGATTCTCCATACTTCTGATCATCTTAATGGTCCTCCTCTGGACCTGCTCCAACAGCTTGATGTTCTTCTTGTGTTGGGGGCCGAGAACCAGATGCAGTACTTGCAAGAGTATGTAAGATCTCATGAGAGACGCTGTCCTTGGTGGGGTTTTTTAAACCAGTACAGTATATTATGAGCAAAATGCTATGTTAACTATACTTCCAAGTAAATACAGATTTTTTAATGTGACAAGATCTTGTACCTGTTAGATCACAAAAATATCCAGATTCATTATTTGAGAGCCAGCTGCTTTATGCTGTGGGTTAGAGAGATCATTATTAAAATGGTGTGTAAAATGCCTCTTTCTTTCTTTTTTATGAACCCCTTTCCAAGCTCTGCTATTTTGGAGACAAAAACAGCAGAATGAAATGAAGTTTTCATCACAGTATGCTGTGAAAGACCTCAGTTCACTGGGATTCCAGATTATATGCACTTCTGCATTTCCCTTGAAAGGAAGACAGCTGTTTACTGCCTTAGGGGCTCAGCAGATGCTGAATGGTGATTGTCAGACCCTAGTGGCCAATATAGTTGCCCCGTTCCACCAGTTAGACATGTTTCAATGATATGAAAGAGGTAGAGGTAGCCATCATTCAAGACCTCTGAATATATAGTTCTGACTAAAAATATAAACAAATGCCATGAGAAAAAAGAAAGAAATTTCCACATTCTTCTGAAAAGCTCATAAGCAAAATGTAACAGGGAATAAGAAGAGAAAAGGGAATTTCTGGCTCAGCAGTGGATCTGAGTTAATACCTGAAAGTTTCATAAGGCAACTGTGAGCATTTTATGCGAGACAAGATCTTCAAGAGTCAGGTTACAGCATGATGGACTTTGACATTTTGTAAAACCATAAAACGTGTCAGTAGCTTTAACAAGCACAATTGCTTTGACCTCCTGAGGTTTCTGTCTGATCTAGCCATGGCAACTGTTCAATTCACACAATTAATGGTTATATTCAGTCAAGGGAGGGAGGGAAAAGAGTAACAAGAAACATCACCATAAAACCAAGACAGCATTTCTTTTTTTTTTTTTCAACTTTCTCCATCTCCCTCATCAGAAATGTTCCCCTTCCCACTCCATTCTTCACTGTTAGATGTTTTTGTATTTTTTTCCTTGGCACACTTATTTGTAGGTCTCATGACCTATAAATGTGCTGTAATAGGATAATTCCAAGAAAATCTAATCCTTTGACAAAAGCATCATTAATTTATTTTGCAGACATTTTATATTTTCCATCCCTTACATAAATTCCTTATTATTCTGGTTGGTTTGTTACTTCTTCTCTTTTGAGGATAACACTGCTAATGTCTATAATTTAGGGACTGTGGCTTTTCTCCAAAGAAAAAGTTTTCTTTATCACCTTTCTTAAAAAAAAAAAAAAAGCCAGAATAAACACATGGGGAATATAACTTCTTGTAGGATGAATCTTTTTAATTATTAGAAGAAAGGTGCCAGCTTGCAAACAGCAATTCAAGGTGGAATCATTTCCTTTACTCACATTGCTACGGTACAGATGAAGCATTATAAAGCAGTAGGAGTTATTTATTACCATTTTTCATGTGCACATTTTCACATGATAGGAAAAGGAGAAGAAATCTCTTCAACAAACCTTGAGAATCCAGGTTTTGAAAAAGAGGCAGATGATCAGACAGCAATGTGCATCATGCAGTAGCATACAGCTTTGCATATGTTCACCTACATTGAAAGAAAATCCAGATCTCACTCAGGAATCAAGCACTTCTCTGCTGCCATTACATAAAACTATGCATTTACTCCTGATTTGTTGCATTTAAAACAATCATTGCATCCAAAGAGAACTGTCAGCATATGTTTCCTCCTAGGCTTTCATTTTCAGTTTATTAAGAGAGTGCAGAAGATGGAGGTGGAGCCATTACACCTTATTCTAACACTGTCATTTCTCATCAGCATGCATTTCTAATTGCTGCAGGAGATATTTTTGGTCCATTATAGATGTTTGTTCATACAGGATCTAGAAATACAGGTTCATCTTTTTATTTGAACAAATCCTAAGATATGCAATATTATGACCTTTTGAAAATTTCATGTTAAATGTATATTGTACCTCTAGAATAAAAGTGCAGATATCAATGTTTTTCTAAGCTTTCTAATGGAGGAGAAGTTATTTATGCAATAACAGCATCAAACAATCTGCAGAATACTGCTTTATTTTCACCTTTGAAACACTATTCTTAGGGAGCAAGTCACATTAAAAATAAGAGTGTAGAGTGTATGGAGCAACAATAAATTCTCTTGTCATCCTCATGGACAACTTTCTCTCAGTAAACTCTTGGCATTATTTCCTTCCATACTCTATACTTTAAGACAAAACAGATACAAGAAAATCTTTAAAGAAATATCACAATTATACCTGAATATGCATTAAAACTCAGTAAACAGTTCATCTAGATGTTTCCATCTCTTCAGAGAATGTGACTCAGAGAAAGATTTTATTTCTTCAGATACACTCAGATGGTGTCTAGGGATTAATTGTCTCTTGCATTCAGACAGTCGCAAGAAGATAAAAGTGCAAAAAAATAAATTTTCTATTGTAGAAGAAAATGCCTTCTCTGTCGGTACTCATAACAGTTCTATTTTCTTGTAGTAAAAATGGGAGAAATTATCTTTCCTTTTACTTTCTTTCCTTCTAGTCCCTCACTGCTCATGGAGTCTTCCCAGTGCCGTGGAGCAACATTTGTCAATTTCTTGTAAAATTGTATAAATATTAATTGAATAAAACTGAAGAGCAAATGCTGTAGACGGAAATCCCAGCTTTTCTTCAGTCTGCGTCCATCATGAAGAAATCCATGTCTTTATTCTCAGAGATGGTAAACTGTTTCAAAAAATATCATAGATAATTATGATACCTGAAAATAGTAATTCTTTTTACATTTTCATTATAAGAATCAACACTTATTCTTTATTAGTTCATTATTACCTTATATTAGTTTATTAGCTATTCTAAAAGGCAAGATCCAGACATATGCTTATGTTAACAATATATATAACATATTTTGTCTCTGCAAAAGTTCCCATACAAGGCATATAAATGGGAAATGTTGGGAGTTAGAGAATACGGTGTTTCGTACTCTTGCAAAGGGAAGTAAGTTTCACATTTTTTGTTTTACAGATTTGTTCACACTCTCTGTTTTAGAAGCTCTATGATTTCTTTATTAAGTATCATGGAGATGTAAGTGGTGTTTATATTTTCTGAATATATCTGACTATTTCCATAATGCAATGAGAAGAATCTGAAATACAATTTTAGAAAATTTTTTACACTTCCCTATTTCTTTCTCAGCATTTGTATCATGCCTGCTTACACCTCTTTTCACTAGTAGCAAAAGTATGTTGATTCCAGGCATAAATTTTTCCTTCTGGGTTTACAGATGCAAAAAAGTAAGTAGGTTAGTTGATGTTTTTCCTCCACTCTGAGATTAATCTTACCTGAATTTAGCCATTACAAAATTAGTCATTTAATTAAGGTAGTCACCTAAATTTCCTCTTTAATGAACAATTCATCTCACACTTCTTAAATATCTGTTTTGGGGGGGAATTAATTTCTCTCCAGTTGAATCCTGCTCTCTCATATGGCTTTCACAGATAGTTTAAATGGCAGGTTACGCCTAGAAACACATAGTTTAACCTGAGAAGAATTGGACTAAATAAATAATAAAAAAAAAATGCTAGTTGTATGTTTGCAGTTGTTGTTTTGTTTGTTTGTTTTAAGGATTTTTCTTCACTATGCTAAATGCTGTATGAGCACAGAGACATAGTCTATCATCTAACCTTTGCTATACGAATATAAAACGCACTAATTATTCAGGAAAGAAGAAATCACAATGCTGTGCACATGTGTGTCATTCAGGGATAGACAGATTTTGTATTTTGAATTACAAAGACCCAGGAAAAATGTTGTCATAATATTGTCAAATGATGTTTAAATGAAAGAGATTTCTTTCTTTTATGCCTCTTCATGGACAGGAAAGGAAGTAATTGTCAGAAAGAAAAAAAAAACTCTCATTTTTTCTCATCTTTACTTGCTTTGTTCTTTAAAATCCACAATTCTTTCAACCTTCCAGTGACTTTTTGAAGGCCACACATTTAACATGAGTTCCAATGAAACTTCACAATATCATTAATAAAGGAGAAGTCTCTGTTTTGATTACTAGGAATATATGCACGTTTTGACATTTGGAGTCAGCTATTTGGATCTGTCATTCGAGTTTATATATACCCACAAAGTGCAGCACTTCAGAAAAAAAATAAAAAATATTGTTACAGACCACAAGAACAATAAGGGGAAAAAGAGATAACACTTGCATACAAAGCTTTAATTAATGTTAAGCCAGCGCTGGCCTACAGGAAATGTCAAATTCCACTAGATAAATGAGGACTACTTCTTGGCTTTGCAACACATCATGTTTTGTGTTCAATAAGATGCCAGATTTTTTTTAATTTTGCTTGTCATTCATACACAGTATTTTTCATGTGTTTTTAGAATAAGGTGCCAAAGTTATCTGGATCTCTGACTTTATTTGATGGTTAATAATGCATTAGCCTAGCAAAATATTTGCTCCTTCTATTTATCTTAGGGTGATGAAATTAAATATATATGGCTTAAAAATACAGTAATTATAGAGGAAATAAATCTTTCTCTGATTTTCCCTATTTTCATTAAGAGAGTTTTTTTTAGTTAGAAGATTAGCTTTTAGATTGCAAAACACATATACAAAAAGGACTTCGTTAAACTTGCTTGACTAGTTACTCTGTCTCTCTATGCTTAAAATTCCATTATTGCATAAGTCAAAGTTCTGTCCATCACTGTTATATCACAGCCTTATATCACAACTGTTCCGCTGACTTCAATGGTTACTTTGTGGTATGCATCACAATCATCATAATATTAGTAACATTTTCATTGCACTTCAATTATGTGAGATCATAATTCATATATAAGAACATAAAGAGAAGTGGAGTTAATAATGTTTCCTCCTTCCTTTTGTTTGATTGTCTTTTTAAATTGTCTTAGGATTATTCTCTTTTGATGGAACATCTGCTAAAGAGTAGAGCAATACTGACTGTCGGAGCAAAGACATAAAAATTCAGTATTCTATCCTACTTTTTTACTTATATTCATATCCTTACAATATTTTATTGGGTAACTTTATTTACCGAGTCCCATCAAACACTCCCCAACTTGCACCCTAACAATGCAAATTTCCGCTCTGCTTGGGACACTATCGCTTCTAGTTCCAGCTGCTTGGAAAGTTGGGAGAATAATCAACCCTTTGTTTCAGCATCTAGCCACAATATGTTAAGCTTCACAAGAAAAAAAAAAAAAAGTTTTTGACAGACCCCAAATAATTGTTCTTATTTGATTATTTGGTTATCTGTCTATCTATCTATCTATCTATCTATCTATCTATCTATCTATCTATCTATCTATCTATCTATCTATCTATCTATTTATTTGACAGACAAAACTGAAAATAGTACCAGATCTAAAGAAAAGCTTTGTTCTGTTTAATACATATAAAACATTTTTAATTTATATTTCAAAAATCTTTCTATTTTTGTTCTTTTCTAAGCAAGAAACTGCATATTATGGGGAAGAATTAGAACTATTGATTATGAAAAATAATAATTAAAAAAAACTTTTCTATTTTTTCTTCTGTAACTTTCAAAGTATTTTTAAAAACTGAATAATAATTTTGACCTTCCAAGTGTCAAAAAAGCAATAGTATTTTTAAGAGGACTACTTCTGTTATTTTGATCTCAATTTACAATAATCAGATCCTATTGTCCTAAACTTCAGACTAATATAGTTGTAGATGGAATTATCAGAACTTCTTACTCTAGTGATATTTTCCATATCTAGTAGATTTACTGTGTTAATTTTCCTCATGGCCATTTTTTCATGTGTAGTATTGAAGACAGAAGATTGCTCTAGATAATGTGCTACTCGTCATGATGTAAGCTCATCATCATGCTATGTTATTATCTAATCTTAATGATTATGGGTAACAAGGAGGATTGGGCTTGGGAATACAGATACATTTGTTATAGTCAAAAGACAATCAGTGAGATAATTAGACTGTAAGAGTAACACATCATTAATGCAATATAATGGGACAGATCTCAATCTATTGCATCAGTGGTAAATCCAGAATAACTCTATTAATATCAGGTACAGTTGTTTGCATATGTTATACACTGATTTAACTGGGGCTTGATTCTGGCTCATTAAGTTATATATTTTTCATTCATATAATTTGTATGGGCAAGCTGTGGTGATTAACCTCAGTGTGAACGCCACTATATATTAACTCTCTTAAGTTATGCAAATGAAACTCTGACCAGGCACCAAAGATCTCCTAATTGGAATTATGTGGCAACTAAATTCAAGATTTCTTAAGGACAAATATATTCTCCTGAGTGCTTATCATCATTCAGGGGTAAATCAGTATATTAAAATTAATCTGAACAGAGAGTAATGTTACCTGACTTCATGCAGATTTCTTTATTCATCTTATTTGTATGAGCAACATAGAAAACATCATTTTACAGTGGAACAGATTTTGAAGGAACACAATGAAACCTTGCTCTGGAGTAACAAATTTATCATATTATTTATAATGGCGCGTTATCACATAGTGCATGGTAAGAGAAGCTGTGATGAAACAAGGTATATCACTTTAGATGAGTCACCCTCTCCTGATATTTGTCTTTCATCTGACAACAGAGAGACCCCAAACACATACTAGACATGTTTTATGTATAATGATTTCTAAATGTCATATGATATGTGAAGAGTCAATCTGGCCATATGTGGTCAGGTGCATTGCTTTGTGAGAAGTCATTTCTTTCAAGCTGTTCAGACTGACAGGGTTAGATGAGGCTATTCTGAGCTCAGTCTCTTTAGGTTTTGTCTGTAAGGGTGAACTCAACAATTTGCTTGCTGGAGCAAACAAACAGAAAGGTCAGCAATTTATCTTCAAAGCAGGGGGACTGCATGCAAACTGCCTCCTGGCCTGTCTTACTGTCAAAGCACGTTTTTCAGCTAAAGCTTTTTATTAGAGTACTTGTTAAGATTTATTATTAGAGAAATAACTTACAGCATTCCCTTAAGTATTATGGAGCATAAAGTCACAGAATCACAGAATTGTAGGGATTGGAAGGGACCTCTAGAGATCATAGAGTCCAGCTCCCTTGCCAAAGCAGGTTTCCTAAATCAGGTGGATCTTGAATGTCTCCAGAGGAAATTCCACCACCTCTCTGTGCAGCCTGTGCCAGTGCACCGTAGCCCTCACTGTGAAGAAGTTCCCATGCACAATTCTGTGGAACTTCCTATGCTTCAATTTGTGGACATTTCCCCTTTTCCTGTCACCATACACTACTGAGAAGAGTCCAGCTTCATCCCTTTGCCTCTAAATCCTGAGATATTTACAGATGTGGATCAGATCCCCTCTGAGTCTTCTTTATTTCAAGGCTGAATAAATGCAGGTCTCTCAGCCTTTCTTCTTAAGGGACATGTTCCACACACACTGTTATCATTGTAGCCCTCCACTGGACTCTTTCCAGGAGGATCCCTGTCTTTTTTGTATTGGGGCATTATAGACTATATATTAAATGTGTGATATATGATATGATATTATATTAAAAAATGATATTATATATTATGTATTATATACTGACATTAGTATTACAACCCAGAATTATTTTGGGCTTATGTAAACCAAAGTATTCTATAGATGTAAACCAAACGATGAAGATTTATCAATATAAAGATCGATTCATAGTCTGATTAAATTAACAAAAAAAACTCCTTTGGTTTCTTCTAGTCTGAAACAGGCAGCTGAATATCATCCACACTGATCATTCAATGTCTCTTCTCAATATCAGATTTAAAGAGAACAGGAAATGTTGCACTGTATCACAAAGGACTGCAGAGGAGAATTTATGTATGTATGCTAGATATTCGGTTAGTACAGATTTGAGCAACATGGAAAAGTCTATAAAGGGTTTACAGATGGTGGGATATAAATAAAGGGAAAATAATATGTTTTATCAAAAGGTATGTGGACTGCACTTCTCCACCAACATACTGGAAGAATCAATGCTTATGGGGAAAAATTAGTCTAGAATAGAATATTAAGGTCTATTAGATAATGCAATCACAAGAAAAGGAACAATTAGCCATATATGGGAGACTACAGCACTTCTTGACTTCTTGGTGCTTGTGTTTCCAGTTCAAGGAACATGCTTTAAGTCCTGCGTTTTATTTTTAATTGAAAGATTTTTCAGGAGCTGAGATTTTGACATTTTATCCTTGTTTGGGTTCAGTGCCTCCTCTCTACTATCTTGAAATGCAAGAAACTTTGAAAGCTGTGATGTTTTGAAGGATTTTCATGATTCATAATGTATCTCTGTCCCAGAGATTTTCTGTCCTTGCACACATAACTACAAACCTTTCTGTACTTCCATTACCTGTAATTTTCCTCATTTGGTAACTCTCTTTCTGGAAAGCTCTGTAGCATTTAGTTTGATTATTAATTTGGGTCACACAGATGATAAAACATATTTTATTTTTGTCCCCTTTTCCCACTCTACCATTTCAGATTTCTGTATATCTTTCTATTTTTTTCCTTTTTTTTCTCCCTTTCTTTATTTTTCAGTAATCTTTTCCTTTCTCCCACTTTTCACTGTTTATTTATAAATCAAAATTCTCTCCTTTGAATCCTTTCCTACTTCTGAAGTAAGACTTTTTAATTTTTTAGTAATCTATGTGGCTTGCTTTCCCCACTCAACTTCTGGATTTCTAATTACTATTGCTTCAAGCATCTTGACAGCTGTTTGACTATGATGTCTACTTTTACTTACACCTTAAGCATTTGATAAGCCATAAAGAAAACTTGGTTTCTCTAGAGAAAAATCATTCTTGCATCTCAAGTTAAATTTGTAGGTCTAACATGACACACAGAAACCAGAAATGAAGTTTTCGCATTATTATTTAACCATGGCAATCATCTTTACTTTTTTTATCTATGATATCATATATTGATTATTTGCTTTTTATTTAGAAACACAACATCAGTTCCAATATCATAACGTGCAATTTTAATTCCCTTTTAGAAAATAAGTTCAAATGTTTACATTACAGGTCTGTCTTTGGTATCAGTGATGTAAAGATGGACCACTCTATAGGCCCCACATTCTTCAGCTTAACAAAATGAATAGTCATTTAAGAGATTTTAAAGACTTCATTCTATACTGGTTTATCAGTCTTATATCAGACCTCTAAACTCCAAAAGTTATTTTGAGTGGGTACAAAGATTAAAAAAGGCTTCTCCCATTGCTCTTTTGCCATTAAGCTTGTATTATAGTTTAAAAGTAAGAAATAATGTATATAAATATGTAAACAATATACAGACCATCATCCAGCCTTGAAAACAGCAAGAACTGATGAACTTAGTGCTTTCCATAACAGGTAGTACCCAAATGAAAATGTTAGGCTGCAGATTGTCTATTTTATATTCATTAGTTAGTCTGTGAGAAGGTTTTAAAGCAATCAAAAAATCTTTTTTTTTTTCTTTTGTTTCTCTAGTCTTTTTCAGAACTGGAGGAACTCAGCCTTCAAGCTAAGCATTACACCTTTGTGCTTGCTCTCCCACATTGCTCATCTCCACATCTCTGACTCGAATTGCTTCCAAACAGGCTGATAAATTTACAAGTGCCATTACAGGTCTTGTAACATAGGCTAAACTTGTGTTTACAGCTTAATAATTTGGTTGGGTCTTTAAATTGAGCAGTGGTACAGATTGTTTCTCTTTTTATTTGACAGTAAAAACAGGGAAGGGAAGCAACAAAAACCTTCCACTGCAGCCTTGCTACTATAATGCAGTGAGTCTTATGAGCCAGAACCACCCTGTAGCTGCAGTTCTGAAGTAATTGAAGTGGCCAGGATTGGCAGAGGAAGTACACAATGAGTATAGACAAGGCAGGAAAAAACAACTGAATCACATTTCAGTATTTAAATTATCTGGTAATTTTCTTTGCTTAAAACAAATGAAAAGCACTTGTTATCTGTCTGTTTTCCTTTCTAATCCTGGGGATAATCAGACTAAAGATATTCTCAGTATACCAGTCATTTTGCTAATCTATATGAGATGAACTGGATGACTCTTGAAATCTTCAGGCTAGTGAATTAGACAAAAGAGCAAATCACATAAATCACATTTGGGCATTTTCCTCTCTACCTTTGTGCTGCTCTATGTAGAAGAGGAGAAGAGAAAGATAAATGTACTATGAAATTTTAAAGTTGAAACAGAGTAATAAGCACAGTTTATAGTTATGGTAATATACAGGGATAAGAATAGTAAGTTATTGAATAGTAAGTTATTGCATCTAGTTCAGATCTAGTTTGTTACCTTTGATTTTTGGTGAATTTGCTCTGACACGAAGGAAACCATTTGAGATATGATCTTTATTGTCTCTCTGTCAATAGTGTTCAGGAATCCCAGCTGTGGACCAAGTCCCAGTTACAAGATTTGCTATACAAACATGAAAACAAACATATTTATGTCATTTTATATTCAAATCAAGTAAGCTAATTGATTGGTCCTTATATCTGAGATAAAAATTGGTGTGGGTTTTTGTTGCTGTTGTTTTTGATCTTCAGGTCATGTTTATAACAACATGTGTGGGACAGTATGTATGAGTTTCTACTTCAACCAAAAAAAAAAGGAAAAAAAAGCAAAAAAAAAAAAAGCTACTGAAAGTATTTTTTTTCCTATTTATTTCATTTATTTTCTTGTTTATAGATAATATCATTCTGGAATGATTATAAGTTGAAACATTATCACTATGAATCACTATTACTCAGCAGTGTTTTTAAAGAGCTGATCAAACAATTACAGCAAGTTTTTACCAGCTAGGATACCTCTCCTTTGTAAAATTTTGTGAACTCAGTATTATTTGGTAAAGTCACTGCAAATAATTTTATGATAGATTTTTTTCTTCATAATAATAAAATCCTCAAGCAATGCCTTTTATGACTACTTCAGTAATGTGAAATCAGCAAAGCTTTCAAGTGTCTTGGTTGTTTATAGCCACTGATGAAATAGGAAGAGACAATTTTTTTCAGATGGACACCCACATAGACACAAGTTGTCACAGCTAAGCAGCATGTCCATGTACATTTAAGCCTCAGACAGAAAAGGCAAAATAGGGAGGAGGGGTATCAACACCTATTAAATTTGGGCAGGGACCAAAAGAGTGGCCTTTGCTGACTGACAGCCAAGGTTATGTGGCTGAACAATAATTTGAAGGCTTGAATTATTCATGTCCTACTCAAGGTAAAAAGGTTTAACCTGGTGATATCATCTTGTTGCAGTATTTCACTAGGGGAGAAAACGGTATTCTTACTCCTGTCTTCTTTGTTTTACTGGCTTTCATATCTTACATATGGAAATAGAGAAAGGATAGCTACTACGTTTTAGAGAAAAAAAAGTGTCTACATGAAGTTCCTAGAGAAATTTGCCACTTAAAATAGAAGAAATATGTATATATATCAAAAGAAAGAATCAGCTTGCACAATGTTGCCAATGTAGTCTTGCAGAATGTAGTCTTACATTCACACTTTTCTTCCACCGTATCCAGCTCACCAGAGCTGCTTATTTTCTACATACCTCTTAAAATAACTGGGAAGAGTTAATTATACTGCAGTAATTTTAGTCTTTATTTGAAAATAAAGTTTAAAATCCCATTGCAGACATATTTGTGTGCTAACAAGAAATAAAACCTTATTGCATTGTTGTCATGTGTCCTACAATCCACTATAACATCCTAGTATGGTATTCCATGTAATTCATTGATTGTAATAGAGAGTTTATGAACTACACAAAATCATCACAAAGATAATTCCTATGGAAAGGATTGACAATACAACTCACATATAACTGCACATTCAGATAACAATACCATTTTCAGAGTACAACCCTGTTCAAGATTCACTTCTTTTCTGTCAGCAGAAAGCAATTTATTGATGAATCAATTTAGCTTAGGACAGTATTCATTCACTTCTAATTCCAGTTAAACAGACCTGAAAGTACATATTTAACTGTGTAAAATCTCATGGAATGGAAGTCTTAAGGAAAAACTGAAGTTTTCTTACTCAGCTGTCTTCTCCCTAACCTGAAGTGCATTTAAGTGTTTTTGTTTTGTTTTGTTTTGTTTTGTTTTCTTGTTTTTTTTTTTTGGAGAGTATCTTAACAGTTCTATATATCCAACAGGTCATATTATTTTATATTAATAATGTCACAGGAATGTTGATATCTCTAAAGAAAGGATCAAATGTAAGTTGTATCATTTTAGATTCTGTATTCAAAACCTCTGATCTCACTAGTGCTCCATGGGAATTTGTGATGCCTCGAGGAGTTGAGACAAGGACACGGTTTGTGATCCTGGGTCAGTGGTAATTTACAGCGGTCATCAACCCTCATATCCTTTCATGTATTTTATGAAGATAAATATTTCCTATGACCACCTTTAAGATCTTATTTTAATTCAGCCATACAGGCTTCTCGATTTTACTTCACAGATACAGACTTTGTATCAAGTCATTTGCATCAACACCTGCTACTTTCCATAATCTATGCAGAGGTGTTCTCCTACCTCCCTGTACATAAAACTATAGAAGATCTATTCATGAAGATACTTTTCTTAAGTGCTTCAGTCTCTCAATGACATTCCCCGTGGGAACTTCAGAGTAATTACCTGTAGTTACTAATCCATGTTCCTTAGTGTTTACTCCCTTCTTCCAGACAGTAGCTACCAAATAAGGTGATATGACTGCAGTGTCATGTAGGAGTCCTTAATTTAACAATGGCTGGGGAATGGCTACCTGTTTCACCAAACCTTCAAATACATTTGGTTGAAGGTATGGAAGGATATACAGTCCTAAAAATAAGTATTTATTTTTAGATTATTTATTTATTTATCATTTACATTTAGGCTATTAATTATTTTTAGGACGATAGTTCTTCTTAAAAATCAGTCTGTACTGTTAGAGACAGATCTATAGGTTGTCAATGGGGTATTTTATTATTATTATTATTATTTTATTTTTTAAGAAGAGAAATATTTCATTTTAACCAGAAATATTCATATTGTACAATGCTTAGAGATATTCAAGTGATTTGGAATAGCACATTATGGCCATGTGAGCGCCTATTCTGTGTTATTTCCTTGTTTTATTTGTATAGAAAGAAAAAGAACAATTTTCAGAAAATAATCCCTATTCAACAATAAAAGCAACTAGAAGATCAAATATCAGGTTTACTTTGAAGAGCCCAAGAGCCACCTTAGACATACAGTGTAGCTCACATGAATTTCCATAACTGACTGATCCTCTCCATAAATCAAAGTGAGGGGTACATTTTTCAAATTGGGCAGAAATTGAAATACTGTGTGAGAAATCTCAGAGTTGCCAACACTTTTTAGACATTATTACCCAAGAAGATAAACTCTGTTCAGTATAAAAATAATATCTCCCTGGAAACACAGCAAGCAGAAAGAATCCAATCTGAATGCAAAATGCCAAAATGGAGTAAAGGTTGCGCACAATGATTGTCCTGAAAAGGAACATATATTTTCTAACCTTCATGTGGGACTAAGTTTAGAAACAACTAGTCTATTTTTTGCTCCTTTCCTCCAAATGTAGTTTCACAGTTTTCACTCTTTCATCATCTCCTTGGGGCATTTTAGCTACTTTTGTGTCACATAATCCATCACTCACTAAATAATTAATCTACAAAAACAAGCAAGATCTCTTGGGGTTTAGGGTTTCTGAGGCACGAAGGATGACAGCTGACATGCTATTTAAGAAGGAAACACGGGAAGAAAAAAAAGTATATTTCAGCATTACACTATTTCCTTGGATTTTTTTAATTGTTACTCACTTTGCAATCATTAAACTTCTTATTTGGTTAACTTTCTTTTCCACGGGGTATATTAGATTTCATTCCTTTGGTATTATTTTAATAAGAAGAACTTGGAAAATAGTCTGCCTTAATCAATGTGTTTATGAGTCCATTGAGAACCAAGTACAATTCCTTTTATAATCAATCTCAGCAATATGGAAGGAATAGGTTGTTACTAAGGAGATATTCTTTTCCCCTTTTACTAGGGCTTTGAGCTATGCATTTTTCTCACCAGGCTTGAAGAGAGCAACCAGAATTTGAAGCAAGGATGACATAGATTAATGCGTGGAGAAGGTTGCACAGGGACTGATGTATCTACGTAGAAGAATACTGAGTATTTGAAGGAATCACAGAAACACTGTCTTTGCTGTACCAGGGAGCCCACAGCTTGACACAATGTTTTTATAGGTAAATATGTATATACATAGATAAATATGCATATGTGTACATATAAGTACATTAAAAAAGAAATTACTGCTGTTGTTTATAATGAAACAATAAAGGCAATTAAGTAGGATATATATATATGTATATGTACATATTCATACACATGAATATGTATATGCACAGATAAAAAGCATATCTCTAGTTGAGTTATTTAGGAAAGCGTTTTCCTCCAAATAAAAAAATGAAGTGAAATAAAATAAAATAAAATAAAATAAAATAAAATAATAAAATAAAATAAAATAAAATAAAATAAAATAAAATAAAATAAAATAAAATAAAATTAAAATAAAATAAAATAAAATAAAATAAAATAATAAAATAAAATAAAATAAAATAAAATAAAATAAAATAAAATAAAATAAAATAAAATAAAATAAAATAAAAAAATAAAATAAAATAAAATTTTATGTCAAGCTTAGTTTTTTAGCATCTTTAGAAAGGAAAATACCATATAATCTAACTTGTTTATGAATGATATGGCCACCTCAAAGCTTCTCACCAGAAACAAAATTCAGCACCACTCCTATGTGGGTTACTACGTGTTCTATTACCTTTTTTTATATTATGTTCAGTCTTAATTTAGATCTAATGGTTATCCAATAGTTAATTTCTCATGTCTGGTTACTTTTAATAAAAAATGATTAATTTACAATTTAATAATTTTCCCATCTGAAACCTCCAGCTTCCTTTGCATTCACTGTTCGTAATAGCTGAGATTAAAGGGATGCTAACATACTGCTTCTAAAATGATCTCAATTCGTATCAGTTTGTAAGGAATTTTTTAATTTTCCAAAGAAAATCGGAAAATTAGGGAGGGTTTTTTTTGTTGTTGTTGTTGCTGTTGTTTCCCACCTCCCCCCCCACACACACACTTCCATGGAATGCAAAAATACATTCAGTACTGAAATACTGAGTAGCACGGAGAGCTTTGCTTTTCTTATGCTATCTTTATTTTTAGAATTTCCAACATTTCACCTGCAACAGGATAAATATAATTATTTTTAAGCAATTCAAGGAGAACTTAGCTCCATCTGGAATTTTCTTCAAACTTTTTGAAAATGGTAGTTGCCTTGTGCAACAAATTCAAAGCTCAAGGTGAAGCACTGACTATGTATGTTAGACTTCTGCATCTCAACCACCAAAAGGCTTGCAGGTCAGTGATCAAAGTCTTAAGAACACAAGTGTTTTTCTCTTTGCTTCTGTTGGTGAGATACGCTTTCTCCTTGATTCTGAGGAAGTGTTCAGGGAGGAACAGATGGATCCTGATTATCACAAACTTGTTTCAATTGGTGGTGGTTTTTGTGAGCATGAGACCTTCTTTGGGGGTTGAGGACTGAGATAAAAGAGTCAGACAAAAACATTCCTGAATAAATTTCTAATGAGAACTTTAAACTATAGACAGAATGAAAGTTAGCAGTAATGGATTAACTTGTCAAGAAAAGGTTGTAGGATAACACACACAGGCAGGTCTGAAAAAAATAGCTCTGCAAGGAAGTTCCTGCAAGACAGCAGTATGGAAAGAAATCTTCTTACTCATAAAGATTTCCCTAAGAAATCAAAGGGCGTGATTACAATAGCAGCAAAATTCCAAAGGATTTCCAAGTGAGACAAATCAAACTTTTAATCTGTCTGTCTTGATCTCTTTTCTTATGTTTCTCCTTCCCCTTCAGTACTGATCTAAACATTCTTCTTAGCTTCTTTGGAATGCTTTAAAAGCTTTTTCACTTCGTTTCTTTTTGAAATGAGCTAAATACTACTTTCTTCCTGATAAGTCAAGATGGATCTGATAATGTTACGAGTCTAATATGAAAACAGCCTTTAATTACTAATATACAATGAGAAGTGAAATAACTCTTTGTAAGGAATAAGATGATTTTGAAGGATTTGTCAATAGGTTTGTGCTGACAAAATCTATGCATACAGTCAGACATTATCAGATAAATCAGATAAAAATCTTTCAGCTCTTGAGAAGAGATGAGGATGTCATGGGTTGAGGACAGCAGCATCAAACTTAAAGTGGGGAATCAGTTAATAATATCCGAAAAATTTTTTCAGATTGTGTTTTCCTGATGATCAAATGTAGTAGCCCAGTTAAATTACCTCAGTATTCACTCACTGAAAACCCATATGAAAATAATTTTAGAAATTTCAGAAATAAAATGTAGAAAAGAAGTTGTTTGCTCAGTGGACCAGATGTGATGTCTGCAGGAATGATCTCATTCTAATGAAGTCTTTGGTATCACTGCTGAAGCACAGTGTTATTTGACATGTGTTAATTAATCAAATTCTCCCCTAAAACAAAATCTTCTCCAAAGCAGTGGTGCTTTTGTGAAAAGCTTAGAGCAGCACAAGGGTGATAAAAATGTTTTCATTTTTTCTGTCTTTACTGCATCTGTTCAGTGGATAAGTAAGAAATAGCATTTTATTTTGCTGAGGGCCAGGTGTCTTTTAGGATAGAAATTCAACTTCTGCTACAATATGGAGCATATAGATTATGAAAAGCTAAAAGGATAAAAAAGCTAGAAAGTAAAAATACCACAACAGATCATAGAGGGTGAAAAGCTGAGAATGACATAGAATATGCCAATAATATTCTACATGTTCTGCATTTACATATTCCTAGAATGAACCAGATTATGTTTGCTAGGCCAAAGAGTAACTCAAATGTTAGAGATGTTTTTCCTTGGAAGAGGTGATGAGACTATTAATTCTATCATTTGAAGCAAACGGACAAAAATCTGGCCTCAACTAGTTATTGAGCTTAATTGCCTGTAAAATTCATCTAACTAATTTTGGAGCAAGTGAATAAAGTGTTTTGTTTTGTTTTGTTTCGTTTTTTAGTTATAAAATAATGAGATTTTTCAGAATCTCTGAAATAAAAAAATACCAATACAGTATTATAGTTTTAATCTGGAAAATGATGTTATGTTCAGTTGTGGCTGCACTGCTGTTGAAACTAGTGTGTCATTGGAAAACTATAATAAATATACTTTCAAGGGGAAGTATATTTTTATTTGTTCTGCACAATATTTTAAGGTGTTTAATTATGAAGAAAAGTTTTCAGCTGGTATAAAGTAAGTTCTGTTGATATCCACACAGTTATGTTAGTTGATAATATTTGATGAGCTAGCCAATATATTTTTATCAGAGATTTTCAACTTGCTCAAAAGAAACATTATTGTTCATCTCATAAAACAATGTTCTTCAAAAAATTAACTAAAATACTTTTGTCTGCACAATATTTTAACATGTTTAATTACTAAGAAAAGCTTTCCAGCTGGTATAAACTGAATTCTGTTGATATCTATACAGTTAATACAACTGGTACTATTTAATAAGCTGGTCGATATATTTTTATCAGAGGTTTTCAACTTGCTCAAAGGAAAGATTATTGTCAGTTTCATAAAACAATGTTGCTGATAAAAAATAACTAAAATAGAGGAACACTTACATTGTGAACTTCCATGTCATTAGCTACATTACAACTTCAAAAGTATTTATTACAGCATTGGACTGTGACACTGTTGTCACTTTAAGAACACTAAGTCTTTGTTTTGAGAGTATGAAGAAACCTACATTTTTAAAATGAATCTAGATGCTCTTTCTCATCTGTGTGCTATTACAATTAGCAGTATTCTATTTTGTAATAATGAAAATGTCTGCTTTAAGGCAGATTGAGGGATGGTATGACTATGAAACTTCTGATACACACTCACATGAGAGTTGAAGCTGTCTAACTGAAGCCATTATAATTCTTGCTGAATTAGCTAGATTTACCAGAATGCATTCTTATTATCATCTATTTTGCTTAAAAGGAGGAAATACTCACTACAAAGACAAGAATTCCCATTTGAAATTATTGAGAATAATAACTACTCACATGAATAATGATTCCAGGTTAAGGTACTTTTGGATTTCAAGCTCCTTTGGGGCCCAGTGCCATCATATACAATATACTATTAGTGTTCCTTGTAGATAATCCTATTCAGTATTATAGATCCAAAGAAAATCCTCTATCTAAATCAAGGCCCAATAATCAGAGTAACTATGCACATTCCTCTCTTGCCTTTTAAAGGTTCTTTACCTTACTGCTTGAAGATGAGACTCGTGTTCCACTGATCTCAGTATAGTACATGTAAGTCTTCTCTGAACTCAAATATCTGTTTCGAATTCAGTATACATGTTCAACAGATTTAGGAAATAAACACTGAAATACTTTATTTACATAGTTAAAATTGTCAGTATTTTAATTTCCTACTTTGATCCAACTTTAAAGTCAGTAAGGAGTAACTATTTTACTTTTGTTTACTTTTATTCAAACAAGAAGTAAAGCATTTTCAAGTCTCTACTAAGTATATACTTTGCAGCATTAATGTCAAGAGTGAATGTTCTGATGTATAATGAGTATATTTACATTCACTCAGCCTTAATGCCATGTTTCAGATTTGATAAGACTTTTACATTTATAAATGGGAACAGTGACTGAACTAAACCTCTGTGCTAGTAGAATATTATCTACACTGGATATGTACAACTATAAATTATATGACATTCAGTGCTGACCTATAGTGCACACTAAGAAGAAGATGTAGGCACTGATCCACTAGCTCTCAGAACTGAGGAAGCACTGTTGGGTTAAAGAAAAAGAAAAAAAAAGAGTAAAGTAGCATTAAAAATGCCAGGTTTTTATTCTGCTTTAAATTTTTCTACCTTCTTTCTATTGGTCAGAATTTACTAGCTTCCCTAAATGGGAGAGCACTAGCATGACCTTTTTTCCTTCTGTCCACTTTCTCTTCAGAAACGTATAAATCCATTACCTTAATTCTCATCCACGACCCTTTCCATGCCTGGATATTTTGTTGTATTTAAACAGCATGTAAAAAAGTTAGTTTTTGAGAGAAGGACAGATAGTCAGAAGCTTATTGTGACCACACAACCCCCAGTTCCCCATATGTTAGACAAAAATAAAAATAAAAAAAAAAATATATAAAAGTGGTTAATATGTGAAGACATCTGGGGATTAAAAGGCCATGGAGGTAATTCCAGCCTCTGGCACCACTTGCACATGCCACAGGAAAATTACAAACAAGGAGAACTATGTAGTGAAACAAAATTGTTGCTTAAGTTTCATTCATGCTTTAGATTATCATTATTATTATTATTATTATTATTGTCCTTCCCATTTTCTTTTAATATATGGCTCCTAACTAAAGTAGCGAAGGGGAATAAAGATATTTTTGTTTCACAATTACATTAGAATGTTGTTTTGCTAATTATTTTGCAGGAGCTGTCATGCTAGTCAATATTCACTCCTCTGCTGAAGACAGCATTATTGTCTGATTTATGTTTTGACTCATCCCCTTGTCCCGTTACATTAATTGTCTGTTGTTGATAGTCATTTAACTAAATGTGTCTGGGGAAACAGGATGAATAACAATAATGTGGAAGACAAGGATTATAACCACTGTATTTAAAACAAAAATAATTTTATGCATTCAGAAAAAGATGTGTTAAGTATTCCCTACAAAAATAAAACACCTTCTGACTTCAAGGGCACCCCTAGCTTTTCATGACAGATAACATAAGACTTGGTAAAAACATATATTTAAGTACATACACAAACAAATTTAACTACATATAGAGAGGTATATAAACATTAATATATGTTATTAAAATATATTACATTAATAAATATATATATACATGTGCAATCATATATATACACATATACTGTTTGACATGTTAAATTACATACAAAGATTTGGAGAAAAAACAAACAAACAAACAAAAACCCCACTTTGTCCTGGTTTGCTTTCTTCATTTAGAGAGAAGAAAAGTGAAATTCAATCCTAGAGAGTAGCAGAAGGGAACTTACTTAATTTATTTTCCTTACGAGTAGGGTAGATCTAGAAAATCTGTTCAAGAAGAACTATGGAGGAGGCTTTTCATATTTCTATATTAATTATAGTGCTCAAGCAGATTATTTTGGGTTTCTAATCTTGCCTTCTGTTCTATATACTGATTTGAAATCTGTTTTTAAGGCACTTAAACTCACAATGGATAAACACTTAATGTGTTCACCAATTCGACCCCTTTGGGTGAAGAATATGCATGGTCCTTCAGAAGTCTTCTTCAAACACTTAGATCTGCAAAGTCAGCTGGACAGATCCAGGGAAGTTCTAACAGAATCTTTAAAAAAAATATAAATAGCATACAGCACAACTCTCATTAACACTTCATTCTTTTTTGAGTAGTAGGAAAGCCAAAAAACTGAAGGAATTGAAAGTAGTTTAAGCATCGATTGTTCTTATTTAAATTGAATCAATATTCACATTTGCCTGTCTGGGCTTTAGAGCACTGGCCGTCTGTCTTCCATGTGGAAGTCTACTCTAAATCATACAGTTCCTTTGGTAACCCCATTTTGTCTTTGTTTTTGTGTGCAAAAGTGCTCTTTAACCTTCTTTTTCCTCTTCCGCTGTAAGCTGTGGTGGAAATTAGCTGGTAACTGAAACTTACATTTCTTAGAGCCATTGTTAGATAAAATGGTTGGTCTTGGTCAAAACTTTTGCCATTAAAAATCCTCTGTGGTATTTCAACCCCTTTGTTGGTGTGAAAAGGTAACACTGATTTCTTTACTGATCTAAATTAATTGATGGTTTAGTCTGGGAGTTAACATGAATAGGAAAAAGAAATTTCACCTCTGAAATGAATATTTTAATAAGAAAAGTTCATTACAGCCTAAACATAATTATCTTTTCAAATTTTAAACATTTTTCAAAGCTATGCTCCAGTTCTTAGTGTAAGGAATGAAGAGGCTAAGAGCTTCAGCCACAAACTGTTTGTATTTATTTATTTTTTTTCTGATAACTGAAAATGGACTTCAGTACCAAAACAGAGCTGCAGTTTTCTAACCATAGTTCCCATCAAAAATTATGAGCTATTTACTTAAAACTAACTATTCACACCAAGTAGGTACACAGAGCACCAACTCCTTCCGCAGATCAATACACGTAATATTTAACATAAGAGCTCTTTGCTACTGATGTGCACACATACTACACTTCATACAGACAAATGAATATAGAGCAAGCTCCCATACCAAATTAGGAACTTGGTTCTTCAAGAACTGTAGAAATGTATAAAATATGCAGAATTCATTTTAAGAGTCATCAGGAAAGAGCTGGTAAGAAAAGAGACTTTGGTTCAGGTAATTGGTTGCACTGACTGCCTTGAATCTTCTTGTAATAATAAGGTAAGTACCTGTACAATATTCGCATACGCAGAGGATTTTTTATAACAAGTCAGAGAAAATCAGAGAAATCAGAGAAGGGCAACAAAACTGGTGAGGGGTCTGGAGCACAAGTCTTATGAGGAGCGGCTAAGGGAGCTGGAATTGTTTAGTCTGGAGAAGAGGAGGCTCAGAGGAGATTTTATTGCACTCTACCACTTCCTGAAGGGAGGTTGTGGTGAGGAGGGGGTGGGCCTCTTCTCCCTGATAAATAATGACAGGACAAGAGGGAATGGCCACAAGTTGCACCAGGGAAGATTTAGATTAGATTTTAGGAAACATTTTTTCTCTGAAAGAGTGTTCAGGCACTGGAATGGCCTGCCTAGGGAGGTGGTAGAGGCACCATCCCTAGTGCTGTTCAAGAAGTGTTTAGATGAGGTGCTAAGTGATTTGATTTAGTAGTTCATTGGGTACGGATGGTGATAGGAGGATGGTTGGACTAGATGATCTTGTAGGTCTTTTCCAACCTAATGTATCTATGAATCTATGAATCTAAGTGTCTGAGTTGCAAGAAGCAGTTGAAACTCTTTGTGGTATTAGAGGTGCTGACACAGAGAAAGAAATATTTAATAAAAATTCCAGTAGGATACAAATCTGAGAAGAAGGAAGGAAGGAAGGAACTCGGAAGGAACTCGGAAGGAAGGAAGGAAGGAAGGAAGGAAGGAAGGAAGGAAGGAAGGAAGGAAGGAAGGAAGGAAGGAAGGAAGGAAGGAAGGAAGGAAGGAAGGAAGGAAGGAAGGAAGGAAGGAAGGAAGGAAGGAAGGAAGGAAGGAAGGAAGGAAGGAAGGAAGGAAGGAAGGAAGGAACTTGGAAGGAAGGAACTCGGAAGGAAGGAACTCGGAAGGAAGGAACTCGGAACTCAGAAGGAAGGAACTCGGAAGGAAGGAACTCGGAAGGAAGGAAGGAAGGAACTCGGAAGGAAGGAAGGAAGGAAGGAAGGAAGGAAGGAAGGAAGGAAGGAAGGAAGGAAAGGAAGGAAGGAAAGGAAGGAAGGAAGGAAAGGAAAAATTTTATTCATAAATATAGAGAATATATATATATTTACTTTCATATATATATAAATATACATATTATTATATTATTTACATATAATATATTATTTTTTATATATGAAGTATATATACACATGAAAATATGTAAATATGAGGAATGTGGACTATTTGTGTTTTGTGGTTTGTTTTTGCTGTAGAAAAAATTAATTATTTCTTTCAGTCCTAATTGACATGGGTGTTCAAAACTGACATGGTTAATGTCAATCCAGTCTATCTTTTTTTGCATGTATTACAGTCCTTATAGAAGTGACAGAGAAGTCCAGATTATTTTTCCCCTTTTCTATATGGAGGATTTGTTGTGAATAAAAATGAATCTCTGCTTTGCAGATAAATCCAAAAGCATGACCTATAAGAATTTTTATCTCTCTCCTTTCATTTTATTGACAAACTCTGGGATATTCATCCTATCTGCTGTGAGACAGGAATTTGCATAAGGCACAGAATAGTGCTTTCCTTTTTGCTATTTCTACAAGCTAAATGTCTGTAAATAAGCTCACAAAACCTGCTATGATCCAGAGAGGAGACCAAAGGGAGGAAATATAACGACTCTACTAAAAGGCATCCTTGGCTTTATATAGACCAGTAGACTGAGGATATTACTCTTATTTTTCTTTCAGTTTGGAATATACAGACAGATTTTAATTGCTTGAAATAAGAAGTTAACACCAAACTGCAAAATTATTGATTCTGAGAGTATAGCATTCATGTTAATCATACATTATTTATCATTAGGAAAGCCATATCCTTAAATATTATCTACAAACAGTTCCTATAAACTGCTGAATAATCTAGTGGGACATTATTAACAATTTCCTGTAAAAAAAAAAAAAAAGTAACAGAATTTCCTAATGAAATTAAAAACAATTGACTGGAATAACCACGATGATAACAAAAACATTCCATCTGTAGTCTACAGAATTTAGTAGCAAATTAACCTTTCTTTATTGTTCACTGTCTCCTTTTATAAAACTCTTCTCAAAGATTTACAAAATGGACATCATCCTTCTTCACTTCACTTGAAACCATATATTTTTTTATATTGTTTTGTTATTTTAAATTGTTTTTATTATTAACAAAAAACCCCTTGAAGTATGTATAATTTTTTTTTTTAAAAAAGGAATGTCTTTGCTTAAACTAAACATATCAGTCACTGTGAAATATTATGATGGACATGTAATGAACTATAATCTTGTTAAAGGATTCTTAAATGAAAAAAAAAAAAGAAAAAAGAAAGCAATAGGATTTTAATTTTATTATATCTGTGGCTTTGTAATGATGTATATAATTTAAGAGCCATGTTCTCATTTACATTAAAGGTTTTCTGTAGATATCCCATACTGATATATTAAAGATTTTCCATTTAACACAGATATAAAACATATTAACTTCAGATGAAAATCAGATGATAAATATTTAAATTTGTCTTCCTACAGGACCCTACCGTGAGAAAATTGTTATAAAAACCCTGCAAGATTTTTTCTGTGCAGATGAGAGGTAGTATATCTGCTACTAACATTCCAAAAAACAGAGGTCACTGTGGTCCAACTGACGACATTGCCTTAGACAACATGTCAGGATTGATTTCTAATATTTTATCATTACTTCCAATGAACTTTGTCTCATCTTATGGTTAATTGCCCTAAAACATGTTGTAGTAATCATCTCTAGAGGCCAAAACCTAGATACAGATATCCACTGTGTGTTCATGAGTTAGATAAATAAATTATAAGTCATCGGAATAGTTCAAGATGGTATAAAAGAGTAGCATCAAAACTGCCCTGATTCTCTATTTGTATAAGTAAAATATTTAGAGGACATATTCCCCACATATGTGTATTTATTTATAAATTACATTCATATACAACTGTTCTAATATATTATAAACAATATAGAAATATATGAAAAATAGAAGCAAAAAAAAAAAAAAAGGTGAAATAAACATTTTATTGTAATTCTTTTATTTATCATCTTTAAAAACATTTTCTCTTCCTTTTCAGTGTATTGTCTTGTACATGTCTTGTAATGCATGCAGCCCAATTTCAAGACCATTTGTCTAGAGAAATGTGTCAGACCTTCAGCTCCTGATTTACAACAATGCAAGCTGTACAAATGTCATGCCTAATGTATGCAAGCTTCAGGCAGGTCACTTGGCTAGTTACATGTGCCTACTGTGTTACTGAGAAAAAAAAAAATCCTAGTTTGAGTCTTTATGACAAATTGAGTGCTTTATGGGTTTTCTGTTTTTTCTTTTTTCTTTTTCTTAGTTTTTTAGAAAATATTTTATTCCAATGTTTTAAGCTCTTTCATTCCCACCAGAAAAACAAACAAACAAAAAAACCCAACAACAATGAAAAAGAAAAAAAAAAAGAGAGAAAGAAAACATGAGTTGTGGGATCACTACATGCTGCTAGTAAAATTTGTATGTGCTTCTGGTCTCTGTAAATAGCAGTCCTTTTATGATGCCACACCATGGGAAGGTTATTAAAAAAACCAAAAAAATTAACAGTGCCTAGACCTATGCACACCCATGCAGTCTCTGATCAGCTAGCTATGTACAACTGTACGCTAGTCAAGAATGTAATTCACCTTCCAATAGTGAGACATAACATGAGATTTTATCAACTTATTACAAAGATGAAGGGTTATACCACTGTTACTACCAAGGTCATACCATGAGAGTTTTAGATCAAATACACAAGTGTAGATTTTTCTGATTGTGTGAAAACCTAGAATGATGAAATTATTGAGGGAAAAATAAGATACAAACCAACAAAAGCTTTAAAATTGAGCAAATCTCATATAGAATTTATATCTAAACTGGACTAAATACAGATGGAAGGCAAGGGAAGGAATAACACCTTCCTATCTGTGGCCATTTGTACTGTAAAATTCTGAGGCTTGCTTCTGACTCCCAGGGATTTCCAGCTCCTTGAGCTGTTGTTTCATCTGGAAATGGGCTTCAATCACAAAGAAAAACAATAGTTCTGTGAAGCTGCTGATTCCTTCACAAAAACAAACAAACGAACGAACGAACGAACGAATGAATGAATGAATGAATGAATGAATGAATGAATGAATGGAAAAGAAAAAAGAAAGAAAAAAAGAAAAGGATCAAAATGAAGGAAAAAAGAAATGAACAAACAACAAGGGATACTGCAGCCTTTTCCAAGCTAAGGCAGTTTTTCTCCCTGCTATAGTGCTGATCAGCTGAAAAAGCACTGATAGGGCACTTTATCTAAAAATGCCTATTTACTCTCGGTAATTAACCCCTAATTCAGAAGCTGGACAGATAAAGATAATCAAAGTGTAAAACACCTGGTGTAATTGGAGCTTAAAAATGTCTTCTACCATCTGTATATTTTGCAGTATATGCATTTTCTTTCATCTCCATGCCACAAATCCTTGCTCAAAGGAGTCATTTGTTTGCATGAAAAGCTGTGGATAAATCTCTCTCTCTCTCTCTTTTTTTTTTTTTTTCTCTCTCTCAAAGCTTTTTTTAAGGGCTCTTTATGCTTATGCCAGTTTTCGTATGGAGACGTAACTTACACTACAATTTCAGACTTTGAAATACTAGGATTTTCTCCCACAATTGTACTTAATATCTTTCCATGAAAATAAAGTTTAAATAAAGAAATCAGCTAAAGTCTTTAAGTGATTTCATGAAAGAAATAGTCCCATCTCAATTCAGTGGAAAACAGAGAATGGTTCAAAGCAAATATGTAGAAGATTTGTATTCAGAGGAGTTAATGCATTGTTTCTATTAGCCATTAAGCAAAATGTTCACAGCAACAATTCCATTCTTTATATTAGCTTCTCCAGTTCTCATCCTGTGTTGCCTGACAAGCACAGTATGGTGATGACAGGAGGGACAAGTGTAACTGGCATAACGTGTGTTGTTTCTATTAGTACACTACAGTGACTTCACTGAGAGAAAAAAATAAGCATTGCTTTCATCCAGGAGTTAGATGCAATCAAATGACCATGCAATATTGGTTCTTGGTAAATAAATACAATGTTAACAGCTATGAAAATGAACGAGTTGAATTCAAACAGTCAGTTAGGTGTAAAACAGTAAGTGCCATGCTTTCAGTGAAGTGGGATTTAAAGTGTAAGTATATTTGAAGGTCTCCTGCTAGTTCCAATTGCTGGTCATTGGTCTTGAGTCCTTGTCCCTGGTCTTGCAGAACAAAGCAGAAGTCATACATCTAGCACTATTCTACTGGAAGGAGATTAGTAAAGGATTGGATGAGACCTTGATCACTGAATCTATTCCATACCCATAGGAAACTAGATGCATTATAACTATTTCAGAAGAGACAATGTAAAAGTAATGCTTTCTCCTTCTGAAACTCAAAGGCACAAAAGAGGTGCTATCATCCAAATTAAAGAGAAAAATTACTATTTTCCTCCAATTGATTTAAGTGTTATGAGTGATTTAGCATCTTAATTGTCTCATTCCACAGTATATAGAAATGACACACATTGGAAAACTTGGCAGTGGTCTGCATCTCATTACTAGCACCTCTGGCTGATTTATCAGCTTGAAAATGTGTTTTAATCTGCATAAAAATGGAGTCTGCAAACTGATTTGGATTAAACAGGTCTGACTGTAATTCCTTTCGGTATCCTCATTTGAAAAGCACATCAATCATGATGACCTCTTTTGATAATAATGTTACCATAATATCTAATTTCATATTAATTTTATTGTAATTTAGTGGGCATTCATTCTAACAGTAATTCCTATGGAATTACATCTGACATCCCCATGAGTACCAAAATAACTCAACATGATAAATGTTATTACATCGAATACCAAAGGAGGCAATAATGATTTGCCGTTTATAATAAAATGTTGCCCGCAAACCATTAGTGGACATTACTGCCTGGTGTTAAAGATGTTCCTGTGTAAATCTGTTCCCATCCAACTTCATCCAGAATACCTACCCTCTGTGCCAACGTGAGTTTGAAGAGAGTTGCTCAGACACCATTTCTGGAATCAGGATACATATGATTTATCATCCGCTGCTGAGCATATTTAATCAGCAATCTCACTAAATCTCACCAGTCAAACCTCAGCAGCCTGTCAATGAGAAAATCTTGAAAGAGCACAGAGAGGTTTTCAGCAGTGGTTGAGCCAAGACTTTCTCATATCCACGTCCCTCATTAGCGTTAAATGAGTCCCTCCATGCAATAATAAGAAGCACTCTGTTCCTCAAGGCCTCTGCCTGTCAAGGCACAAATATGAACTCTTATACATTGCTCCATATATAAAAATATATGTATATCTTTATATTCATTTAAAACCCATATATCTCTGTTGATAGACATATATAGAGAGCTTAGAAAGGCAGTGGAATGTATGAATGGTGTCCACCAGGACAATCTTATAGAACAAATTAGACATATCATCATTCTTTAAGAAATAGGATTTGCAGGAATTGAGTACAGGTATCCTTCATTTGTCTGGATAAGAGCCCCAGGTCACTAGGAGTCACTTCCAGGGTTCGTGACCACATCATGAGAATACAGCAGAAACCTATGCCTCAGGCTTCCTACAGCTCTACATCTACTATTTCTGCAAAATCTTGTTGTGGGACTCACAAAGAAGAAAGTTTGCAGATTTATATATCAGAAATCTCTGTGTATCTTTATCTTTGTAAGAGAATATTATCTGGCATCATTGATAGACCTGCCAATTAATGTAAGGATGTTCTGAGAGCTAAATGAAGAATTCAAAATGCATTTTGCTTGGATATTCCTACTGAAAGAGGAGAAATTAAGCCTAAAATTCAGATGAAATATGTTTGCTTTTGCTAACAGTGCAGCTCATGAGTAATGCTCTAGCCAGCTTCAAGCACTTGTTGTTTCCCCAACACAGTGCTCAACCAGGGTATTGCACTAGAGATTTACAAGCATAAATCTCTAAGAGTTACTGCAATTATCAGTGTGTTCCCTCAAGATCACCATCAAGATAGTAATTGCTACAGTGGTGGAAAGTAAAAAACAGATTTTATTTCTTCAGTGACAGTCATAACCTACTCCAGGATATTCTGCATATTTAGCTTACTGTTTGCCCAGAACCACAACTACAACTTTATTCCTTTTGTTGCGGTTTTTCTGGAGGCTGAAGTGAGGATGAACATAAGAACAGACAGTTCCTTCCCATTTTCTGACTGTACAAGTCTATTTTTGTTCACACCCTGTGCATACTGATCTACTTTCATTGAAAGAGAACTTGGTAGGAAACTGGAGAAATAAGAAGCATTTTTTCGCTTACCATTGGATAGATAAGCTCTTCTTATAAACTCATTGCTCCATTTAAAATGAAAGTACATTCTCCAAGCAGCAATTACGATATTCACTTTAGGGAATGATTTATACATAAAGTTATTGAATGATTATTGATTAATTTAATTGATTATTTTATTATATTTTATTTGTTTATTTTCAGAAATCTCTTTGGGAATGTGATTGAGGAGCTTTGTCCTGGATTATTTTTGTTTTCTAGAACTACATCTTTCCAACTACAAGGATCATTCAAGTAGACGAACATGCAACTTTCTGCCCTTTCTTCCTTACTGATGAATTTCCTTCCACTGTCACATTCTTATTCTGTTCAGTGTTTTTGGAACAGGCTTATTCAGAAAATAGATGAGTTACATAATATTTGTTATTGTCAACCCTTTTGATTAAATGTACTTCATTAGTACAAAATCTTTAATACAATTTGCTTCTCAGATGCTAATGTGTTCTGGATAGTGCAGGGACTGCTATCCAGAGAGAATGATCACAGACACAAAAAGCATGAATGCTTAGATAACTGAAAAATATAGGAGAGGATAGTTTCATCCAATGTCTTAAAAGGGAGATGACTGTGTATTCAAAGAAGTATACCCCTAAGGGTATGAATTACCATCTCTCTTCCCTTCAGGATCAAGCTCAACAGTGGGTGTTAGTTGCAGCCGTCCGCCTTCAGCATTAGCGTAAGGCCTTCGGTTTATCGGACACTCTCTCTTGCTCATTTTATTTGATTCATTAGCCTCAATTCCAATTATATTGTATTATACTGTGTTATTTTACTTTCCAATATCTTATTTAGTAAATTAGCTTTCCTCCTCAGATCATTGCTGCTGTTTTGTTTCTAGGCCTATCTTCCTTCTCCTTTTTTCCCTTTCCCCTTTCTGTTTCCCCAGGGCTTCAGCCTGTGGGTCCCCTGCCACAGTTGTCACAGAACTGGGTCAAACTGGACCAAAAATCCAAAGACACTTAGAAGGAATTTATTAGAGCATAATCCAGTACAGTCCCCAGAGCTCTTTTTAGTCAACAGGGTAAGTTCTCCAACCAGAAAATATGGCTAATATTTTTATTTTCTAAATGTACAATTGTTTATTTAATTTTTTTCTCAGATACTCCGTAGAAATACTATGTCCATTCTGTTTTCTGTCATTCATCCATCTCATTTCTTTAGTGTGCATCCTGCAAACTTAATTAGTAGTTCTAGATATGCATACTTCATTTATTAATAAATAGGTTACTTGAAAGATGGTCAGTCCCACAGCAAACATTCATGATTTTGGACACTACAAAGGAAAAAAAAGAATTTTCAAGTTGAGCAAGAAACTGGCAGACAAAATCAATAACTTTGACTGGTTTAAATGAACAGTCTGAAAAGAACAGAGAATTCTTGAAAGTAGATTGAAATTCCAACCTGTGAATGTACTTTGTCAAGGCACTGGCATGATTTTTTATTCTATATAGCTCAGGGTTAAGTTTTATGTTTGGACTTACCATACCAATTGCTTTCGTATGAACGTAAGTAGTAAATGGGAACTCTTAATAATGCTTACATTGTTCCAAAGATAACTTCAGCACTGTCTCACAGTGGTGTTCTACACTTTTTGATTTATATCAAACTAATCAGTGATAGTTTTAACTTAGCAAACTAGGTTATAATTCAACTGTAAAACATACAGTTTAAGAAATATAGGCCAGCCAGTCAGTTTTTGCAACACTTTTGCCATAGGGATAGTTTTATTTTCTGTGCGTCTATGGTGTACAACCTGTTCTCGTTAACAATAGTTAAAAATAGTAGCAGACTATTGTTATAGAAAATCTTCAGAAAGGAACAAGCACTACTCTTGCTACCCTTGAGCATGAACATACACCAAATTAAACATTTTCTAACTCATTAAAATTCTTTTTATTTTCTGGGTAGAAGTAACTCTGAAAGACTTCTTGACAAAACATGGCAATGGTAATCGATAAATTAGTACAGGAAATTACTAACACTAGTGTGGTAATAGAAAATGACTCACAGCTTCAGCTGATGATCACACCATTTAAGAACTCACCAAGTAAACGAAAATTAAGGCAGTAGCTTCATACAAGAGGTTTTTTACTTTTCTTGACAATGTTAAACACAAATTGAGAATAAATAAATAAATAAATAAAAGAAAAAAGAAAAAAAGGTCAATAGCAGTCAGGTTTCCAACATGTGCGTACTGGTAACTCTTGGAATACAAATTCTCATAATATCAAATGCAGGGCATCATGATGTTATTCTGATGTCTGATGATCAAAGATCCTGACAAATGTCCTATCATACTTAACTGATAGTGAACTGATAAGTAGATTGGGACTTTCAGCTTCTGTATTAGAAAGAATCAAGTGTAAACAAAAATTGTAGTTGTTGCTATTGTTATAGTTTCTGTTTATTTTATTGAGTAGCTAGAACAAATCAGCAATAAAGATGCATAAAAAGAAACTGAAAAAATCTCTATTCATATGACAGTAAATGTAAGTATTACTTTATTTTTCATTTGGCTTTTACAAAGGTGAGATTTTAAGTCTGCTAAACTGATAGTAATCTCATAAATTTACTCTGTGCACACATCCAAATATAATTGTCATTTAGAAGTCTTATAAAATAGATGGATTTTTATAAAATATCTTCTGACGTGAATGTTAGATTGTTGGCTTTGTTGTGTGTGTTTATGCATTTTCTCTTGTTTTTCAATTTTCTTGTTTGGGGCTTCAATATTTTCATTAGAAATATTGGAATACTGTTTTCCATAGCATGAGAATTTCTCAGATTTTAAAAAAGACTTTGGATAGGCAGCATCTATCAAGATTCATGGAAGACAGAAGACAAGCTCTCAATAGATGGTGACAAATAAATAATCTGAAAAACCATTGATGTAAGGTTAGATAGCACTTTCATTTATTTTAGGCAAATCATTCATTTCAGGTAGTATTGCTCTCTCTGTTTTGGAGTTTTTCTTGTTTGTTTGTTTGCATTTATCTAATGCTTGTTAAAATCTGAATCTTTTGCATTAGTCTGGTAACAGCACAGATTGTGCCATCCAGCTGAGATGAATGTGGTATGAGCTACTTCCTATAAATTAAGCTCTCTTGATTAGTTAAAGTGTTATAACAGACTTGGGAAGAAAAATAAAATATTCTGCCTGAAATATCACTGTTTCATTGTCAAGTGACACAGCTCTTGCACACCACTATAAAACTCCATACACAAGGAAACTATAAAAATCTACCACAGTGACCAGAGAGAGTCAGAAAACAGGCTGACATCAATGAATATTCTCATGAATCAAAAGGCTGTGCTTACTTCATAGTGAGTCTGGAGGTGCTATGGAACTGGCTGTCCTCAAATATTTGAACAATATGCTAGTATTTATAAAGATGAGTGCATGTTCCCAAAATGTCCTGAAATATAACATGATGGATTATCCTCCTGAGAGATTATAACACAAATGAGGTATTAGCATGTATTTATCTTTTCCACATGGGCGTTCTACCACTGTGAAAATTCTGCATAGCTGTGTCTGCCCCTTACAATGTGTTTATACAGCATGGAGCACAGTGGGATCTTGACCTTTGCTAGGACAGCTTGGCATGAAAACAATGGAAATAATTAATGCAGTATCATTTCATTATCCTCTGTTCATAACATGTCAGTCTCTGAAACTGAGAGTAAGGAAGGAAATAAAAAAGAAAAAATAAAATATTTGTCTTGTTAGTCTCCCCTGAGTCACAGTAAGTTTTGAAAATATTATTTGCAGCCTTGCTGTGGTTTAACTCAGCAGGTGGCTGGGCACCACACAGTTCTTTGCTCTCTCCCCCTCCTTTCCAGTGGGATGAAGGATAGAATAGGAAATAAAACAATAAAAAGTAGAAGACGTGGGATGAGATAAAAACATTTACTAAGATCAAGAAAAGGAAAAGGGTGATGATTATGACAGTAACTATTACATATATATAAACAAATGAATCAAACAAATGATGAACAAGCAATTGCTCAGCATCCCCCTACCAGTGCCCAGCTAGACCCCTGAGCAGTGGAAAAGGGAGAAAGGAATTCTCAGCCTCTTCAAAACTCATTATGGTTATTGTCATGAAATATGGAATGTCCCTTTGTCCAGTTTAAGTGAGTCATCCTAATTCTGTTCCCTCTCTCCTCCTTGGACCCGTCACTGAGAATGTCCTTTACTCTGTACAATGCTGCTTATCAGAAACTATTAACACTTGTGTGTTATCAACATTGTTTTTCTCCTAGAATCAAAACATCACATCATACCATATACTCAGAAAAAAACAATTCTGACTCAGATGAAACTAAGTCCAACCTCCATTTTCACATAAAATTAGTCACACCATTCTGGTAATTAAATCTCATATTTCTTTAAACTATTTGTTTGCTGCACTAAAATAAAATAATAAAATATAATAAATAAAATAAAATAAAATAAAATAAAATAAAATAAAATAAAATAAAATAAAATAAAATAAAATAAAATAAAATAAATAGAATAGGATAAAATAAAATAAAATAATAAAATAATAGAAAAAAGAAAAACAGGGTTTTTCTTGTTCACGCTGAACTTTTGCATTCCTTAAGAATATGCTTCACTTAAGCTACCAAGACCACTTAAAGCAGGAGATGACATGGAAGAGACGAAAATAACAAATTTCTGTTCAACTCTTAACTTCCTAGGATGAGAACCAAATATTCTCACTTACATTCTTCCCAGAAAAATACCAAGCATAAGATGTTTCTTAGCTGCTTCTGCAGTAAACTCTATGCTATGGGTGGGCGAGGTGAAAAAAGAATGATTAGGTTACTTTCAATGTCTTTACTGCTAAGCTGGAGAAACCCAAGATAGTTCTCTTTCTGAGACCATCTATAAGGGACTCTCCACTTTCATACTATTAACTTACTTGTCTTTCTAACTGCAAAGTTTAAAATGCCTGATGGAGATTGCAGAAAGTTTGGCTGAACCCACAGGTTGTTTAGGAGAGAGTACAAGTTATACCAAGAGCTCATTCTACCATTTAGCAGTACAGACAATTGGGGGCTCTTCCCAAATCCCATGCACTGCACTGGTTAGTATTAGTGCGGTGTTTGAGGGTAATTCACAATTAAATTAATGCATTTTGGAACAGTCAAGAAGCAAGCTTGATTCCAGATGAAAATTCTGAATCCTTAAACTTGTATCCTGGAAAATAAATCTCCATTTTCCCTCACTCTGTCTCTTCTGCACATTGCAAAGTAGGTAATAGCAAAAGAGAAAACCAGAGCTAAAGGGTCTATGGTTCTACCTGTGATCCATGCCTTTCCAAATGCACTGCCATTTGCACCTTGGCAGACAGAATTACTCTTTGTGGAGGTGGTTGCAGTGTCCTTAAAACTTCCTTTAGCCCAGAAAATAAATTCTGCCTGTGTCTGCTGCATTTCTGCTATCATAGCCACAAGCTCTTTTGCAAACTAAACATGCTTGCTGCCACTCCTTCACATCTGTAACATTTAACTTTAATGCCTCTGCCAAGGAGCTGCAGGGTAGCATTTCAATTCACCATCCATGGATTTGTCCTAAAGAATTAGAGACATGTCAGCTTTTCAGTTGTGACCTTTTCTATTAACATTGTCTTCAGGTTGACTTGGCAGCACACAAAGAAAATAAATCTTGTTACCCAAGAGTAGCCTGGCTTGCCAGAATAGTGCAGCTGTGGCTCAAATCTGCTAATTTTTTAAAACATTTTTTGAAAACATTGCTATGACTACATAAAATTTATTAGGTAGAACAATCCCCTCACAAGGGTGGGGGAAGAAAGCAATGGAAAAGAAACCATTAAAATAGATATGAAGTGTGAGTGTAGTGGGGGAAGGGAAGATTACATCAAAGCCTGGAAAGTTGCATTGTTTAGCTTATTTGCAGCCTGGTCTGACACTCTACAGATTATTAAAAAATAGTCACCATGTAAATTATATGATCTTTTCATGTTGTATTTTTTTGGGAGATTCTTCTGCCATAACAATTGCACCACTCAGCTTGGTGTCATCAGCAAACTTGTCTAGGATTCATTCAATCCCATCATCTATGCCATTGATAAAGATGTTAAAGTGTACCAGTTCTGAAACAGACCCCTGGAGGACACGACTCATCTTCAGCCTTCACCTGGACATAGAGCAATTCACTACAATCCCCTGGCTGTGACCTTCAAGCCAATTCCTTATCTAACAAATAGTCCACCCTTCAAATCTGTATTCCTCCAATTTAGAGATAAGGATATTGTTGGATCTCGTCAAAAACCTTGCATTTGTCCAGGTAGATGATTTCAGTTGTCTTCCCTTTGTCCACCAGAGCTATCATTCCATCACAGAAGGCCACTAGACTGTTCAGGCACAACCTTCCCCTTGGTAAAGCCACACTGGCTGCCTTGGATCACCTGCTCATCCCTCATATGCATTAACATGTCTTCCAGGAGTATTTATTCCATGATCTTCTCAGGCATAGAGGCAATGCTTACTGACAAGTAGTTCCCCAACTCCTCCTTCCTCCCTTTCTTATAAATGGGAGTGATGTGTCTCTTTTTGAAGTCACTGGGGACTTCTCCTGAGAGCAAATATGATGGAGAATAGCTTGGAAACTACATTAGCCAGCTCCTTCAGGACCTTGATATGTATGTTGTCCAACCCTATAGTCTTGTACACATTTAGTCTTATGAGGTGGTCTCAGAATTGCTCTGAACTTACAGTGGGGGGAAGTGTGCTTCCCCAGCTCCTGTCAAGAGGTTTAGGGATATGAGATTCAAGGATGTGAGGAATAAGAGAATCCTGACTGCCAGTGAAGACTGAGATAAAGAACTCATTGAGTACCTCAGCCTTCTCCACATCATTTTTAGCTTGTTCTCCTTTCTCATTTATCAGAGGAAGCACACTCTCTTTGGTCTTTCTCTTCTGACTGATCTGCTTATAGAACCCCTTATAGTTTTGCTTTTTTTTTAATATCCTTTGACATATTCAGTTATATCTGTGCCTTTCTAATCTCATCTATGTGCGTTTGGACAGCATCTCTGTATCCTTCCCAGGTCACATATCCTTGTTTCCACTGTCTGTATACATGTTCTTCTTTTCTCTCAGTTTAACCAGCAGGTCCTTGCCACGCCATGCATGCCTCCTGTCTCATCTGCTAGTTTTTCTCTACTGGAGGACAGAATTCTTGTGCTCCCAGAAAGGCATCTTTTAAGAGTAATCTCCTTTGCTACACTCCTTTGTCTCTAATAATAACTTCACATGTGATCTTGTCTGTAGTTCTGGAACTTCAGGTTCCTGACTCCACTCTTTGCCAGGCCCACACTTCTTGATGTCACAAACTCAATCAGGATGTGGTCACTGCAGCCCAGGCTGCCTCTGATCTTAATATCTCTAACAATCTTCTCTGCATTGGTGAGAACCAGGTCCAGCAGTGTTTCTCTTCTAGCCAGTCTGTCCAATACCTGAGCCAGAAATATGCCCAGACAGCATTTTACCTAGTATATTCCTGCTTCTCCTGGTCATCTGTGATCCATCAACATTCCTAGGTTGTTGAAGGAGCATTCTAGATCATCAAACACATAGCCTTCCATGTGACACTAGACACGCAGCTGGTCATTCAATTGATTCTTTCCCCTATTTCTGCCCAGATACCTGTTTCCAACAAGAAGGACTGAGGAGAATGCTACCTACACTCCTAATTCCTTCAACACCTTCCCAGGGGCTAAGTTTTTTTCAATTTCTTGGTAAACAGAAGTGATGTTAGTAAAGTAACTCATACAACATGACTACAGAGTAATGTACAAACCTGTACAAGAAAACAGGGAAAAAAAACACATTCAACAAAGACAAAGTATCTGCCTTTTTTTGTGTGTAAATCTATTTACAGTATATTTGAAATGGGAACTATTCCTTATAATGCTGGCAAATACTGGAAACTTCATTTCTATTCTTTTCATTTGGGAGACATTATAGATTCTGATGCAAAAGAAGGAATTAATAGAAAAAAAAATTCAGTTAAACAATCAATCAACAGATAAAACTTCACGATCAGGAAATCCCATGGAGCATATTTCTGGAAGCTCTCAGGGTACAAACATTGTCTCATCCTTATCCTATTCTCCTGACTACTGTCAAACACAGAACTCAAGACTAGATTTTTAAGATGTCTGATTCAAAATGTCTGTTCTTATATAGTAATGAACTAAGTAACTCCCTTTTCAGAGATGTGTTTGTGGTTTTCATCAAAAATCTCTTATGCAGGTATTGAGCAGGACCCTCCAAATGATCTTGTCATATCCTAAGTGGCTGTAAAACTGAAACATGCCTTCAAAAACTCTTTGGATCCCAGACATTCACATGAATTTAGTAATTTATGTTAGTGTCAGAAAAACCTGTTGACTCACTAACCCTGAGAATATCAGCCTTAATTCCTTTGCACCCTTAGTGTCAAAATCAAGTCATGTTGAACTACAGTAATGTTTAATGCCTTTGCCAAACTGTAATTGATGGAATTCATGTCTCTTAACTGAAATACCATGAAAATTCTGAAATCAAATACTAAGTAAAAATCTAAGCTTCAGAGATTGTTGTTTTTCAGATCTGAAATGAGAAAAGCTTGGATCCATGCCAGATAGCCATGCAAAGTGCTGAAGGAAAAAGAACATTTTAAATTAAATAGAAAGATTTGTGAGTCAAAATCACAGATTCTGAGTATTTGGTTCATAATTTTTAGGTGTCACTAGGTTGTAAGAGTGTCTATAGAAAATTATGTAACTGCGGATCAGTGCCACAGATCTGAGCAATATGCCTTCTTTGTGCAGGTACATGTCAGGGTGTCCTAGACACTTCTGCAAATGTTGAAGCAGTCAAACAGAAAACATTGGATTGGTAGGTCAAAAATTGAAGAATGGCAAAATGTTAAGTAGGTAGCTGACTATTCATTGGGTTTTCTGTAAATTATTTGCTGATTTATGAGCAGGCTGACAGTTACAGTTCCTCTCTAAGGCATGAAGACATCCATGTTTCTCAATGAGCTTGACGAACAGCATCATGCTCCACATTTTACATAAGCTAAATTAACCTGAAACTGATACTTCTAGGCATATTTTCACATCTTCTCACCTTCTTGTACACTCGGTAGAACTTGGGCAGACATTAATGCAAAGAGAAAAAGATAGCATGTTTTGCAAACAGGGTTTGTATCTCAGCTGGTGAACTTTCTCTCTTCTGAGCCTTTTAGCACCAGCTTCATCACTGTTTATTTGTTTACACAGTAAAAATCTATCCATTTTCATTCAGGATGTTTAATATGTTTTTTCCACTGACGAAGTATATATACACCTCTTACATGGGTTAATTATACCTATGATTTAATTTACATTCAGTCCATGTAATATACTTTTAAAGGTATATTAATATGCACTGGATTATTAATTTTGTCTAACACGCAGTTCAACACAAATTATTGACCCATGAGATCTTTCAACTCCAATGAGTATCAGGGTCCTTGGCTAACCATTGATTGAGGTTTTTATTATTTATTTGCATATTTCATAAATAATTTACACAGCATTTTGAAGCTATGTTTCATTCTTCACTGGTTATTCATGTAATGTGCACTATCTAAGGTATGAATATTTATTTGCATTTATTGTATAATTTAGGGGGTAGGTTTTATTTGTTGAAGAAAATAACTTGATCACATTTAAGTAGATTCATATACCTAATTTCAAGCACCCATGCAATAATGCTCCTGCTTCCATATTGAGTAAAATGAAATCTTTTAGCATCTTTAAGGGTTATTTGGCCTGATTAAGACATAGATGTAGATATACCACACATCTCTAGTATGAGAAATATAGGATTAATGGGCACTCAGTTTGCATTATGCTGGAAATCTAAGTTTAAGTGAAGTGAATTTCAGTTTTTCAATATAAATCTTTGAAATCTGATGGCACTGAAAAAATGTTTCAGGAATAATTCTAAAGAAATACATGTGGAACACATCCATACTTAAGGAGAATTCACATTGAAGTATGGATTTAGTGATATGAAATGGTTAAAAATTGGAGCAAATATTTACAGAAATTTCATGCTGTTTCCTAAGTCAGTGCTCTAATATTAAAAATTAAAAAAAAAAAAAATCATAAGCTTCTTTTTCTCTTTAACATGTGAAGTTGCCTTCATGTCTTTCTCTCCTGGTTCTCTCATCTATTTTTAAACTTAGTTTTAATATGTCTTTCAATCAGTATTTAAACATATTAATTTCTCTTTTCCTTGGAGATATATATATATTACTTCTGTAAACTATTTTGGAGAATGATTTAAATGAAATACCATAAAGAAGAAATAGCATTGTTACCACTAAGCAGCCTCTTCCTATGCTGAACTTCTAATTAAGTCATTCTTGGCCCCTGTAGGGGAATACTAACCATATGTTTCTAGGGATACGAGGGTTAATTGTCAACCTAGACTATGGAGAGTATTTTCTTAACTAGCAGATTGCTAAAAGTGAATGAGTGAAGCATTCTGGAACATAATTATAATTTTAGCAAGTAGGAGCAGTATTCTAAGTACATTTTTAGAGGTTTACAAATAGGTGGAGGAAGATTTGGGCAGCAAAAGAAATCCACAGCAGAACAGTTAAAATTAGACTGATCTGTAGTAAAAATTACAGATGGAGGGGGAAAAAAAAAGTTCAAATTGATAGAGTTGAATCATTCATTCATTTGGATGTCTGAGTCTGAGTGTCTTTGAACTGTTTCATACACAGTTTCACATGATTCAATAGCTACTAAACAAAATGAGAAACTGAGGAGAAAAGTCCTTCTTTCAAGCCATCTAAATGGGAATGAACAGTCATACACTCTTTTCCTGATGCAGATCAACTGAAGTGCACTTGGATAAAGCATTTCTAAGCAAACAGTATAAATAATCTGCATATACAGTAATAGACAAACAGGATGGTATTTTGTACATATTTGGGAGATATTATGTACATACAGGAAGATAACTGACACAGAATCATCGACCAGCTGGATGTAAGAAGCGGGAAAAACACTGTACTGAATAGTCATACCTAATCCAGTTAAAGTCACTGTGACATAAAACCTTGGAATGGAAACTTCCTTCATCAACCAGACAGCTACTAACTAACTTTAGCGATTTGGTCTCCTACATGAGCTTTTCACTGTGGAAAGATTCCAATAAATTAGGCTTGCATTCTCTCTCTTTAACAGCTGCTTAGCCTGTGAATACCGGTGCCATATGGATATCTGTGCAGATGAATGCTTACCTCAGCACTGCACCCTGAAAAAGCACAGCCCAAGGTAGTAGGTGATAAAAATTTGACCAAATTTAAGCTAAGGTTTCCTTCCTTCCTGTAACCCTTTAGCAAGCTGTCAGCACACATTGCTGGAGGTAGAGTACAACCATCACTCCTGTGATTACATTGTGCTAATTGGCTTCAAACAGCTTATACGAATCACTGCAAAGCACAGCTGAATGTAAACTCCTTGCTTCCAGAGTGCTTGTGATGTCTACAGAGAGAGCATTATTGAGCTAGCCTCAGCTTTTCCCAAAATACTGAAGAGCAGCTATGTAAAAGTTTACTTTATTCTCTACACTCAGCTTTCAGATTTGTTTGGCTTTGTCTTGAAGGACATCATGTCTGACAGCAATCATAGAGCATGCCTTGACTTGTGAATGGGATAGCTGCTGTGAATCGGACCTAGCTGTGTTCCAGCTGTGAAGAAAGGATAGTAAGCTGAGCTGGGTGTCAAAACACCATCAAAATCAAGGCAATGCTTCTGTGTTTGCTTCACACCCTGCGGGACTTCACCTCATTTGCTTCAGAAATAAAACTGAGTTCCTTCCATGATTTAGCAGTGTGTTGGCCAGCTTGGTAAACCTACAGGAACATTTTTCTCCGTGTGTATTCTGACCAGTTGAGGCATGATGCAGAAAATAACTCCTCTAACAACAACAAAATTGAATAGCTGGACAGTGTGATTTTTTTTTTCCCCACTAGCTTCTGTTGGCAAGGCTAACTGAATATTGATTAAGTTCATACTCATACTCATTGCATTTAGATAGTTCTTTGCTCAATGAAGCCAAGTTTAGGGAGGCAGATTTTTAAGTTCTATTCTGCGGCACACCCAGGAAAGCTCTTTAACAAGAGAAAAGTGATGAATCCAATCCAATGAATAATATCTTCAGAGATTAAGGCAATGGTGCAAGAATTCTGTCAACATTCAAACATTTTTAAATCCCTAATTTATAAAAATTCAGATTAGAGGGTTACTTGAAACCACTGGAACCATAAGATGTGCATTTCTTTCAATCTGTGACCTGCCAGTGTTGTTACACTTCTGGTAGAGGTAACCACTCACACACCACATTGTCAAGTTGGTTATTTAAGCAGACATATCTATTCTGGAACTAGGTCACCTGACTCATTTTTATTATCAAATTTACTGGTTCATTTTATGTGCAAGTAGGCAACAGACAAATCTACATGATGTATGAAAAGCAGAAACAACCTAAAGTAGGACGGTGTTATTAATGTTCACTCCGTCTATGAGCTGCAGTTTGATTGAATAACATCTCGAGTATATTCTGAGATCTCAATGCTGTTGAGCAAATTTGAACATCTTAATATACAGACATACATGGTTGCAAATGCATCTCCATGTGGCTTTGAGATTCTCAAATATATTTTACAGAATCTTTCAAACCATTCAAAAATTTCTCAGCGACTCAAAATATAGTCAGAACTTATTATTCCTAGGCCTACAGTAAGCAAGTAGCATAATAATCTCACTTATACATTAAATAAAACTATATCTTCAGAATATAGGGACAAAACACAACAATGTTAGGGTTAAATTTCAGTAATTCAAATTTGCTTTCTTGCTGTACCCAGTTGATGCAGCATTTACTTACACCTTTCTATACAATCATCACTCAACTCTTTATTTTGTATCTATTTATTCGGAAGTTAACATCTTGGAACAAGGAATAAAAAGAAATTCTGTATCTAATTGATAAGTACACAATACTTAAAACAAAATATAAGCACCTGAATTTGAAAAACACAAGTCAAGCTAATAGCTCCCAGTATCTTTTACAAATAAATAAATCGATGTTTTCTAATTAATCAGATCATCTCTTTCCTTCACTATCTTGATTCTCACCTGAACATGTTTTTCTTAAATTTTCTTTAAAAATATACCAAATTCAGTATTATCCAGTACTTTCTAATATTCTTATCTAATTAAATGTAATTGAATCTGTTACTGTCCTTATGTTAATGTAAATTCATAATTATCTGACTCCCATCCCATTTAATGTGTTTTGGATTAGACCATATGTGGTCTTCTCTATTCTGCAATAGATCATTAATTTTTAATAGTAGAATGACATTTTCTCTTTCCAGAATCTCTGGATATTACCATTAGGGATTTCACAAACTTTTGTAGCTGTTGTGCAAGAGTTCTTATCCTTTTAACTTCCATAATAAATGCTTGTCAGTTATTGCTGCAACAAGATTACATATTACCTCTACACTAGGATCAATCAAATCCCAGACCCTGGGATTCAATATATCTTGTCTAAAAGATGTGAAATTTGCTGAATAAATTAAGGAGGAAGCTTACAGACCTTGTGGGCATAAATTACAGAATGTTACCAATACACATCTAGGTTGCAAATTCCTCGTCCAGTGTGTCATAATAGGCTATCTGATTGCTTAAAAAACACAGATAATTTCAGGAACAGACAGAGCTGTGGAGACCACACATAATTTTGCTAATTACTATGTATCCCTTTCCATTATGGTAATTATGACTTCATTGGTTTCACCATCTATAAGTGAAGAAATCTCATAAGAATCCACAAAGCTCCAAGACACTTGGTACTATACAGCTGTTTGTACTAATGAATATTTTGGACAAAATACAGATAAGTAGATACTGTTCTGATTTGAACTGGTATAAACGGCTTGTCCAGATAGGAGAAAATTATTCTATAATACTTTCTGATTTTCCTATTTGACTACCATGACTACTTCTAAACACTGTTCCCTGACAGTGATTCTTTATTGTAAAGTGAAAATAGGTCAAACATTAAATGAGTGTTACTTGAGTGACTGACTTGCTGTAGGACTGGATTCAGTTGCTTTTCCTTATCTTGCCTTCCTTTTTTTCTCTCTCTCTTTTGCTCTTTATTTTTTTTTCTTTCTTTATATTTATTTATTTATTTTATCTCATCTTCCTTTTAAATACAGGGAAGGAGAGTTATCAGCAATTTAGTGTGGAGAAAGGAATTAAAGAAGTGGAAGCTTAGCCAGAATCAGTTTGCTCTGCATAATAGGATGTATAGTTTGGATGCAAATTGTATGATGCTTGAAGAGAATCACTGAAATGTGTATCAAGGCAGTTATAGCCCTGCTTTTAACCCTGACCCAGCAGTGCTTTTTTGTATCAACACTGACAAGATGATCATGGCTTGAATTGTTCTGCCCAAAGTAAAGCAACATCAACACTCAAATCCCACTTACCATTTCAATGGACAGTGTCAATCTCCTAGAAAAATCTCAGCTCAGTAGTGACTTCATTATACTATTGCAAGGAGAAAGGGACACAGCGAAGTTAAATCACCTGTGCTGTTCAAAGATAGTGCTGGCGTTTCTCAATGCAGTGAGGTGCAAACTCATTAAACATAGTCTATACATTCAGCTTCACACATAAACACGTATAAGATATTAACTAACTGAACTACTGTTCAATATGAGTGAGAGCAGCAGTGTAAGAACCCTTTCATTTTGTAGTCATTTTTGGGTTGTATGAGATTTTTTTTCCATTTCGCAGAATAAAGAATTGGTTTTGACTTAAAAAAAATAAAATGGCAGAAAAAAAAAAAAAAACATTTTTGGTATTCTTAGACAGTGCTAGCTACAGAGAATAAAAGCGGGTACAAACTTGCCTTCCCAGCATGAAAAGCTGATGCTCTATTTTTAAAAAGTCCATAGTGAACTCAGTAGTTCACTGTCATGGAAACAACTTCATCACTGGTTATTAAACAATTATCTAAGATCACCAGAGCATGATATAGTGGGAGAACGCGTCTTAGTCTAACGTTTTAATTAAACTCTGTATTCTGAGCAGCTGCTGACCTCCACTGTTTGAGAAGACTCCTTGATTAATAGAATTCAAATCGAGAAGGGGACATTTCAATAGTCTCTTTTGACTGTCTTTGTAATAAAGAACTGGGAGCATCATCTGGTAAGTTTTTTATCATGACTGCAGCTCTTATAAGAATTACAGAATTTCTTTCTGAAAATACCTAGAATTTTTTACATATAGTATTAGTACAGTGAATTCATGTTTTTCCAAATTGGCTCCTGCAGAAGTTCATTGTTCTATTTAAAATATATGTTTCTGTAGTACATTTCTTGTTCTGCAACTTATACCACCAGGATTATCCAAAGTTTCCCAAATGAATAACTAACATGTTTATTTCTGATGATGATGATGATTATTATTATTATTATATTAAACTGCATATTCACTCAGAGAGATATAAAGGAAAAATTACTTCATAATCTTCACAAAATGTATTTCATGCGACAGTATCAAATTAAGTTGTCTAATTTGAATATTCAATGGCTAAAGACAAGGGCCATCATGCCTGTATTAATTTTCCATAGCCAATTTTAGTTTGGAAGATTATGTTTCACTTTCTAGTATTACATGTGAAACTCTGTGTTTACATATGTTTGCATAAAGTACAAACAGTGAGAAAGAAGATTTTGTGGATGGATGGATGGATGGACAGACGGACGCATACGTCCATACATACAAACATGCAAAACATATGCTTACATTACGTACAACATGCATAATTACACTGAACAGAGAGCTAGACCAGTGTATCTGGCCTATGATTTAGCAGGGGGTTGTTAGAGTTTGGATAGTATGGTTAGGTCATGGTTGGAGTCGATATTTAAGGTCTTTTCCAACCTGAGTGATTCTATGATTGTGATTATATGATATGTAGTGTTAATTCTGATCTAAGATATTCAGTCAATTCATGATTCTTTCTACTGATCAATAATAGAATGTGTGAGCGCTCCATATGCAATCAAAGATGGACATTCATTATGCTTCTCAAATATTAGTTTCCCTCCCTCCCTCCCTCCTTCCTTCCTTCCTTCCTTCCTTCCTTCCTTCCTTCCTTCCTTCCTTCCTTCCTTCCTTCCTTCCTTCCTTCCTTCCTTCCTTCCTTCCTTCCTTCCTTCCTTCCTTCCTTCCTTCCTTCCTTCCTTCCTTCCTTCCTTCCTTCCTTCCTTCCTTCCTTCCTTCCGAGTTCCTTCCGAGTTCCTTCCTTCCTTCCGAGTTCCTTCCTTCCGAGTTCCTTCCTTCCTTCCTTCCGAGTTCCTTTCTTCCTTCCTTCCTTCCGAGTTCCTTCCTTCCTTCCTTCCTTCCTTCCTTCCTTCCTTCCTTCCTTCCTTCCTTCCTTCCGAGTTCCTTCCTTCCTTCCTTCCTTCCTTCCTTCCTTCCTTCCTTCCTTCCTTCCTTCCTTCCTTCCTTCCTTCCTTCCTTCCTTCCTTCCTTCCTTCCTTCCTTCCTTCCTTCCTTCCTTCCTTCCTTCCTTCCTTCCTTCCTTCCTTCCTTCCTTCCTTCCTTCCGAGTTCCTTCCGAGTTCCTTCCGAGTTCCTTCCTTCCTTCCGAGTTCCTTCCTTCCGAGTTCCTTCCTTCCTTCCTTCCGAGTTCCTTTCTTCCTTCCTTCCTTCCGAGTTCCTTCCTTCCTTCCGAGTTCCTTCCTTCCGAGTTCCTTCCTTCCTTCCGAGTTCCTTCCGAGTTCCTTCCTTCCTTCCGAATTCCTTCTGAATTCCTTCCTTCCGAATTCCCTCCTTCCGAATTCCTTCCTTCTGAATTCCTTCCTTTGGAGTTCCGAGTTCCTTCCAAGTTCCTTCCTTCCATCAAAAAAGCATGCAAATAATGAAAGACAAATTGAACTAAGTTCTGCAATGCATGTTGTGCCATTTTCTCAATGCGTCCAAGGCAACAGTTACATCTATTTTTTTATGACAGAGTTCACAATATAAAAATGACGCATTTACTGACAAGGTTAAGACATGATGTTACTATTTGACTAGGACAAATAATCATAAAAAGGAGATACATTTCTTTCATCTTAATTTTTTTGGTTTTTGGATAAAACTTTATCTTTTTGCACAATTTTTTTAATATTATTTGATGCATATGTTTTCCTTTCCCAATTCTATTGCCAGAAGAAGAAAATAAATATTTCATATGCATCATTTGGTCCTAAACAAACTTAATATGAATGTTTTTTCAGCTGTTCTTAGTGATAAAAAGGGCTTTATGGCATCAATGCTACTTTTAACTGCTTGACTTTTTCCTCGATATCAAAACACATATTGATTGCCCTTGACTGCAAAAATGCTGATCCTTAGAAGGTAGAAAAGCTGTTTTGTTCCACTTTTAAAAGACTGAGATGATAAGTCACAAATTGCTTCCTAAGAGTATCTTCTTCATAAGATTAATAAAAAACCTTAAAAACATTTCTCCACACGGAGAAATGTATTTTTCAATCACACAGAAAAGTGATTGAAGAGATAGGGAAATTGTTAAAAATTTTTCAAGTAATTTTTCAAGAGGCCTTTTGAAAGACATTCTACCTAATGCATATGTGTCTGTATTAGTTTCTCTTTTTTTTTGTTGTTGTTGTTGTTGTTACTTGTGCATAGTTCATACTTCAGTCACTATCAGACTATACTATCGTTATGGTCTAGGTCAACTGGAAGATATCAAAATACAGTTATAGTATTAAAAGAAATAATAATTTAGCTACTCCATTTCAAATGAATAAAAATTAAAAACAAATCTCTACAATAAAATAAAATATGAATATAAAATAAAATGAAAAAGACATACAAAATAAATGAAAAAAAAAAAGAAAATCAATAAGTCTTTCATTTCAGCAAACCATCTCACAAATTAGAACGTAAGTGAAGACTGGGATTTACCTTGATAAAGCAGCATGGTTCTAAGGCATAGCTTTAATTGTGTTGCTGCTAATAGACAATATTCATTTATCTACAAAATCTGGTTTACTTATTGTCTATGCAATCAAGTTGTACATTTTAAGCTCATAACAGTAAGAGCATCCAACTTTTGCTGTAGCTTTTTTTGCTGCAGTTTTAGAATTAGAAAGAAAAATGTCCAATTTGTTATTCCTTGTTAATTACTGAACATATTTAGGATCTACGGAAGTCTAAGCAGTCTCATTTTGACTATTCAATTTGTACACTATAACATCTGATTACTGACTATATTATACCCCTATTTTTCATTGTATGAACAATGTCAGGAAAACCAGGGGACTAGAGTTCACAGCTACTGTTCATCCATGTTAGTATCAATCTTAGATCAGATGAATTTGTGCAACAAACAATGAACAACATCTGCATAAAAGGCAGCTTGGGAAATGTTTCTTCTGTTGTCACACAAAGTGTTGATAAAGGTATGTTTTATTACTTCAAAGACATTACAAGAGGAAAAAATCTCATTTATACTAGTCTAGAGAGCTTAGGAATTCCCAGTGTCACTCTTATGGGAGGCTAGAGGAATGTTGTATTGTTGCCAAAGGATATACAGAAACCTCAAAACTGTCATTTTATTATGGCCCCAAACCTCTAAAATTGTTAAATAAAGAAAATTGTTTTTTGTATTCTATTTGTTTATTTTGTTAGTTGTTAACTTTATTACCTCTAAAAACAAGGAATTATGTGTACATCAATTTGTCTCCTGCCCTTGAAGAAAACAAATTATTTTATCTCTTTTATGTGTTTTGCTGTTTTTTGTTTTTTGGTTTTTTTTTTTGCTTTATTTTGTTTTGTTTTTTAATCTATACCTACTTATGAGCTATCATGCCTTCTACCTATTTCATCCTCCTGGGAAAGATAAGAAAAGAACGTGGTTAGATTTTATTACTGATCTGTGTTATAGGAGTTATCTTGGATTTATCCACATACTTCAATATTTGAGATGTTAGAAAGGAAGCTCTTTTATGTCAGTCCACCACTTAGGTAGAAGCAGTATGGTAGGTACAAACATTTTAGTTGAAGATTGGATGATTACTAGACTGCAAATCTTTGATGAAAGAATCTGTTGGCTCAAGGCACAGATGAGCTGAAGGTCAAGATAAAAGAAGGAGAATAGGGCAGGTGGTCATGGACAGTGGATTTGTACTGGCTGTCTCTAAGAAAGAGTTATACTCTACACATTTGTTCAGAGGTTGACAGTCTTGCATAAGTTGAACTCACAGAGTTTCAGCTAGCACTTTTCTGAAAATTTGTCATCTCTCTCCAGTCTCACTGCTCTTACTGCTTAACAGTGGTTACTGGACACTTCCTGATTTCAGCCCCTCAAAATCCAACACATCAGCATTTGTAAATAGGCACTGAGATGGTACATTCAAGTTTAGAGAAGTCTTCTTGGTATTGGAATTTCTTGACATATGAATGATTGATATAGTATAACCTAACTTAACCTTATGGGACATAAAATTAGTAAGAATAGTATCTCAACTGTTTGTAAAGGGGAGACCAAGTTGTGCAGTAGTCCCATTCATCTTCACATATCCATGATTATATGTAGATTATTTCCTGGATCATGGACTAGAAAAGAACAAATTTCAGTCTGGGCGGTGGATGTGTATCTATATTAAAAGATTCTTTCTTCTTGATTTTAGCGGTCTCTGGTTACAGATTGATAATGAAGATAAAGGGAAATCTTACTCTTTCTGAAACACACTAATGTAAACTTGATGCAAAATTCATCATTCACTCACTATGTTTTACCTCATTTCTGCATCCTAAAATAGGAACTCCAAATACTAGCTACCCAAAGGGTCCCTCAGTGGGACAGTTAAATAGGGTCATGTGGAGGCCTTAAAATGGAACATCTCACAATTTATTTTTAACTCGATATTTGGATTTCTTTCCTAAGATGATACACGTTCACAACTGTATCTTCGTGTATATGTGTGCCATAGGGAAGGAAAGGGGGAGAGAGACAGGAAGGAAGAGGGAGTGAAAAAGAGAGAATTATGTAAAAGCAAATCTCTGTGTTTGGGCCAAAATCAGATGTGAAATGTCTTGCCATCAAGGAAAGATAAGGCCTTCAGGCAGAATGTGGCTGTTATCTTTGTTGAAGACAGAGAAAACTCTTTTTCTCAAACAGTATGAATTAGTATCTTTGCAAATGTCACTGAAGAAGATTGTCCCTACTGTCTTTCATTTTAATGTCATTATTAGGAGATTATTCAATGTTCTAAAAACTTAACAAAATAAACAACCATATGAAAATAATAGCTGTTAATAAACAGCAGGGTAGGAAGCAATGTGTTTTCAGTTTACGTTTATAGATGACTCAAATCTCTTAACAAATATATAGTTATTAAGCTACAAAACAGACATGCAAAGAAGTTAAGTACTTTTACCTAGTTCCACATCACAGGCAATTACAAGAACAGAGAAACTAAATCAGAAACTGAATCTGCAGCAGGGCCTGGAATATAACCTATGAAGTCATCTCTATTCTTCTTTGAGAGGTTAATACTTGAACTGACACTAACCTGAGCTTTCTTTTTTGCCCTTGTGAGATGAAAGAGGAAAATCTGTCTGCTTAATTTAGATGCCACATCACTAACTCTATGAGTTTCTGGCCTTAAGGACTACCCAGTCTACCTAACACAACTACTGAAGTTTCATACATAAATTTAGCTGAGCAAAGCATTAAACTCTGAAGGCTTGTCCTGCTTACCTGCCCATCTCTTACTGCCAAATTTCCCAGGGTGTGACTACTTCTTCTAAGTATGAAAATAATGCTTCAAAGTTTGTCCTTAGCTCCCTGACATCTTGAAAGCAACTTAGAAATTTTATACAATAAAACGTCTGCAAAACCATTTTTCTCTGGTAGCAGCCTACATTGTATAATGTGGGAAAACATGACAACGACAAATACAGTGGAGGTCAGTTCACCACACAGAACAGAATTGAATCATTCTGCTTGGCCTGTGGTTGATATGCCAGAAGACAAAAGATTTCCCCATAGATCCTGTGTCATGTTTTGCAACTCTCTACAGCCCACATTCAAATTATTATTATTGTTGTTGTTGTTGTTGTTATTATTAAAATAATAAAATAATATTAACATTTAATTAATATTAATTAATTAATATCAATTAATTAATTTATTAATATTAATATTGTCTAGAATATAATAATATTCTAGAAGAAAGTTACTTTTGAACTCACATGGCAGCATGCATTTCAGATCCAGGAGAACTCTATAGTGCAATAAAGAAATCCTGGCTATTTTTAGGTGCTTCTAGACCTGAATAATGCTTTTGGGTTAGATGAACTCCATAGCATTTAGGAAGCATAAGTTCTGTAGACTACAACTTCATAAGTTCATAAGTTCATAAGGTTGGAAAGGACCTATAAGATCATCTAGTCCAACCATCCTCCTATCACTATCTCTACCCAACTACTAAATTACTAAATTACTAAATTACTAATTACTAATTACTAATTACTTCAAGACAATACTGATCAGTTTATTCTGGTCATTCTTTATTTTCACATGAGATCTTTAGTTTGAGACTGCTTTGATAATGCAAGGTGGAATGGCTTTTAAATAAAAGGGGTGATTTATGTTAGCCATTAGGCTGAAAATTTTTTTTTTATTTTTTATTTTTTTCTCAGAGAGTGAAGCAGTTTGCCCAGAGAAGTTGTGCATACCCCATTCCTGGAGGCATTCAAGGCCAGTTTGGATCCTGGCAACCTGATCTAACAGTTGGCAATGCTGCCCATGGCAGGGCCATTGGAACTAGATGATCTTTAATGTCACCTCTAAACTAAGCTATTTGATGATACTATGATTAATAGTTGTAAATCAAGGTTTTTTCACTAGACATCTACATGGTTCCACAGTACAGTCTTAGAACTTGTTCCAGAAACCAGGACATTACAAAAAAGATTAAATAAATAAATAAATTCATCTTGTTTGATTGCTCAAGATTACACACTCATGTGAAAAACTATTCTACTTGCTGTAAGTTTAATGGTCACTTACATTTATTTATTTATTTTTTTCTGTTTCAGCTCTTCCTCTAGGAAACATACTGTGAATATTTCTGTAAAATCAAGTTTATATATTCCACATATGTTAAGAAAAGCTTGGGGAAAAAGCAAATAAAGTACATGTGATTTAACAAATCGAAGTAGCCAGAGAGAGTATGAGTTACATTCAGTGAACAAATCCTCAGTTTCTGAGGTCATGAGAGCTTGAAATGCTGAATAAAATAATCAAGTATTGCAGCATCCCTCCCCAAAGTGATACAAATCACCTCTATTATTTTATAAGATATTTTGAGATCATATGACAGAAAGCCCTGCAGGAAAGGAAGACACTATGTCTTATTGTCATAGCTTTATCTTTCTAAGCTATGCAATACACTCGGTTAATGACTATACTAGTCATTATCTTTCCTATCTTTCACAATTATTCTACGTTACACCAGTCACAATCTTTCCCTGTTACACTATTAAATGAGACTTATTTTTTACTCAAATATCATTGAAGAAGTTAGTGCATCCAATTTAAGATTTCTGACTCATTTGTGATAGTTTTAAAGCCTCCAGTTTTCTGGGTCTGGATGACCTGATTACATGAGCCATGGCAGAGCATGTCTTCTTGTATTTTCTGTGTCATTAAACCTTTTGATTAATTTGATGAAAGCATGACATATATCCTTGAACTTCTCTGCATATTACGTGTATGTGTTTCAATATCAACAAAATAAATTTAGAAGCAATGTATTCAACTATATTTTTCATATACTGCTGCTTTATCTGTCCTCCTGTTACAACAGTGCGGTAGAAGCACTTCTAATATAGATAAGTGAGTTTAAAATTCAGTACTTTAAAAGTTCATGTAGGACATTTTGAATGTGGCTTTCTCTTGGAAATATGTGAAATGAGCACATAGTCAAGGTATGAGGACAGGTAGAGCCTATCTGTGAAGAGGATAATGCTTAATGTCATTCAGGTTTTATAAAAAAAAATATTCAGCACTTTTGGAACCTTAAGAGATTCATTCTTAGAAATATCTAAAATAAAATCCTATTCACTTAATTCAATGAGGTAAAAATAAGAACTCCACAGAAGTCTAAAACCAAAAATTTCCAGTGCTTGTCAAGTCTTGGAAGGAGTTCTTTATTTTGTAAAGAAGAAAAGGAATCCTTACTTATTCTTAATGTGAATTGAGAGAAAACTTTTAACAGATACAATAATAATACATTTGACCTACTTTCAGACATATCTAATTATTACAACATATTTTTCAGAGGGGCCAGTAATCTTATTGCTAGAAACTTTACCCAATTGTTTGTAACTTTTGCTATTTTGAATCTATTTTATTTAAGCTGTTCTCTCTCAGGTGAGTTTATTGTGGGCTCTGAGAATATTTGTATTTAAACCATAATTCAACTATTTCAATATTTATAAAGCCAACAAGAAAATACATTGAGCTGGGAGCACATTAGGGAAAATGGCCAGATTTATTTGAGACATACAAATAAGAACTGGATGGAAAATAATTAAATTAGTGTTATCCTTGTCTGTGTACCAAAAATGGAGATATTCTGGGATGCCAGAATAAGTGAGCTGTCAAAATCTGTTGTCCAAATGTCTATACAGATGGAAACTCTAGGGTGCAAGAGGATGACTCCTCTTTCTAGTGTTTCCTACTTTCAGAGAGTTTACCTTTTTGAGTTAATTAACATTATCTTAATACTGCTCCTTATTTTATATTACTAACTAAAAATAACTCAGTCAGCATTAAGGCTGCAATAAAATTGAATTTCATATTCTCACAATGATTCCCAGCCATGGAAGTCATTTGACACAGAAACATGTATATCCATAATATTAAATTTCCTTAACCTCTGAAAGGGAAAAGCTCCATCCAAATCTCCAGTTGTGCACGGTCCTTCACATGTGGTAACTCCTGCAGCCAGAAACTGTTTGGGAATTTCTAAGCCAAGGACTGCTTCAGCAATTAATAATGAGACACTGAGTTTCAGAGTGGTGGCATGTTCTGATATAATTAAACTGAAAAATATAAAAATGGCCTCTGTTACAAAGATTTTCTCATGTGGATTAATTACCATATGGAAAGTAAATTTTCTGGAGGGTATTGAATTAATAAAGACAGAATTCTTTTAATTTGATAAATAATCCTCATTCTCAGTACAAACCATGCTGTATTACTTAATAGGGGAATAATATCCTTACCAGGTAATGATACAGAGTTTGTGCCCAAGAAAGCTTTTAGAGGATACACAGACAAGCAAAGATATCTTTCGGTACTATCCATGTTCCATTGGTTTATGTTGCTGGTGAAGAGGAGGGTTCCATGCCTGTATTTCCCATCCAAATTTCTACGGTCATCTTCTATCCATCACAACTCATTTCAAGAGCAAAGTTAGAAATCTCTTAGCAATCAAGGGCTGACTGACAAGGTAGTGAATAAAAATGACTCACATTTTATCAGGCCAAAAGCAATGCCAGCCAAACTGCACAACCTGCAATATTTTTTGTTATTTTATTGAATGCCACTTTTGACAAGGAAACAATGCAAATCTTAGTATAACACTGAGCTATCTTGAGTCTTGATCTTTTCTTGATAGAGAGATAGTGTGTTTTATTTGTTTATTTGCTTGTATGCTGTTGATTGCCTAATGAAGGCCTTGAAAACAGGATCAGAGACAAGATCCTTGCTCCAGACAACAGCATGGTAAGGAGGGTTGTGAGAAAGTAGTGTGCTTCAGGAGTTTGTCGGAATAGGTCAAGGCTAATACTTTTCCTAACAGCTAGCAATTTTGAAATAACCTGATAATTCTATTATTCTAGTTTGTGACACCACCAAGAGATACATTTAGACAATGCTGAGCACCTTTCTTTTGAAGATCGGATCAGTCAAGGATACTAGCAGTCTTTGAAAATAGCAGTTCTTTTAATAATGTATTATTTAGTACAATGATTGTGATTCCTGAATAGTTCTAACATTTTGGCAATGAAAATAAATAATGATAGACTGAGGATTAGTATTCATTTTTTTCAGCTCATGAAATTTTTCACCTTGTCAAAGGTTTAGGAAGTTTTGGACAATGTTTAAAGGCAATTTCTCAAGGGAATTTTTATGATTTCTTTCTGGGGAAGGAACCGCGTTTCAAGGAAAGCATTATGGGATTGCCACCGGTTTGCGAGACAGTTTGACCCGGTACCGTGACAATTGAGTCAGGGGACCCACAGGCCCACACCCTCGGGAAGGGGAAAAGGGAAAAAGAAGGGAGATGGGCCTAAGAACAAAACAGCGGCAACGACCTGAGGAGGAAAGCTGATTTACTAAATAAAAATCTAAATTCTTATTATTGATTATTACTAAATAATCAAAAAGGAAAAAAACACAATATAATATAATATAATTGGAATTGAGGCAAATGAATCAAATAAAATGAACAATAGAGAGAATGTCTGATAAACTGAAGGCCTTACGCTAATGCTGAAGGTGGACGGCTGCAACGAACACCCACTGCTGAGCTCGATCCCAAAGGGAAGAGAGAGTCCTGTGACCGCAGACAATTTTTATCTTTCCCTCTGGGCGGAAATATGTAAAAATGCAAAGCATCGCAAAGTCATCTGGGGAATGTAGTTCTTCTCTTCTGAGACAGGTACACCCAGAACTATCGATGATCCACAGAGCTGGAGCATTAACTCCTTAACTCCCAATACACCACACGATGTCATGATGTGGAATACCAATAATACAACAAAAATCATAAAACCATAACAGGGATAAATACTTTTTGTTTTATCAAGCATTTTATCATTATCTTGGCTTGTTTGTAAAGAAGTGAAGACAACTTTTCTGATCTTTCTGATCTTCACTTGATATCCACATGAAAACACAGAATAATTCCTGCTATTTTCCTAGAAAAAATCCCATTTCATTAGTTGTTTTTACAGATACAAGTCCATCACAGGATAATTGCTTATCCTGTTCCATTATTGAAAGATTTTTCAGTTCTCCTAATGATTAAGAAAGCTTTGTGCAGCCCTTCAAGAGAAGTTTTCAGCACCCCAATGTCTTTCCTCATGCAAAGAGGGCGTGTCACAGTACATCTTGCTTTGTGACTGTCTTTTTTCAGTCTTCTAAAGTGTTCTGCTGACTTTTAAAATCTTGGATAACTTTTAAGAACCTTAATGAGGCCATAAGGTCATAATTGGGATTATAAACTCATTTTTGAGACTGTAATGATTATCTAGTTTGACCTGAGGCATAAACTGTCTAAAGAATTTCATGAAATGATTCCTGAAGCAAATTAATCTTTTTTCATGTAGAAACAGAACCCAGGGTTTTAGTTCGTGCTATATAAAAATATAAAGAAACAGAAAAATATCTCTTAATAATTTTTTCTCTTAAAAAGTTCAAACTATAGGTTTTGCATTATCCATCAACAGAAAAGAAACGCATTTTCTTTTCATTTTTTTTTTTTTAAATAGGGAACATATTTTTAAACCTTCATTGTAAAAGGCACAGGAAAAGAGGTAAAACACATGCTCAAATGAAAATGTATGGATAATATACTCTGCTCCTAGATAAAATATGTTTGTCCAAATTCTTCTCATTGCTTAAAACATGTGACACATTCTGATTTGCACTTAAGAATTGTTTTCAACTGTTGAACTGTTATAGTGAGAAAATGTTTGTCATCAAATTTCTTCATACATAAATGCAGACAGAGATTCACTATTCAGTAGTAATTAATGAAATTTAATTAAAACAATCTATCTCCAGCTCCATGCTACTTTAGCTACAATGTCCCACTAAAATCAGAGATAGCTATATAGAGCATGCGTTGGTATATACCCACTGCACTGTAATATAAAGAACTGATGTGGTAAGGAAGAAGAATTCATTTAAATCAGTCTTAATATTCTGCAGCCTGCTCTAATTCAGCGGCAGGGAAATGGGATGGGACTCCAATTACTGTGGATGCTTATAAACCCAAAAGCTGGGCAAAATGTGTCTCTCAAGATGCCCAAATGACACTGGGGCACTGAACCTCAGAATTATTTTTTGAGATGCAGTTCTCCTCACCTGCTCTGCTAGAGAAGTCATTTGTCACTGTCCACCTTATGATACTTTAGTGACATGAGTGACAATTCTTTCTGTCATCTTCTTAATTGGTCAGAAGTTCTGATCTCATTGTTCATATTAGATTTTACTTATCATGTACAGGTCTGTTTTCTATAAAGTCAAAACTGAATTCTGACAAGCAACATGCCTGCCACAGTGCAATACTAAGAATTGTAATTGGAGAGCTAGAAAAACTCTTTGAAAAATATTTCTATTGAAATAAGCTCAGGCCAGTGTGCTTTTATGCAGCAGTTCAGATACATCAATTTGAGTCTTCCCTGAAAATTACACTGTTAGTAAATGGCAAAATAAGCACTATAAGAGTCCAGTTTTCTAGGTGGAAATACTGGAAAAATTAAAAATATATCTTTTCCCTCCTTGTGGAAAATAATTATTTCATATGCATCCATACATAATTTAAGAGTGTATCCAAAAACTCTCAGTTGGAAAATTAATTTCACCAGTGTTGACATAAAATGATTAATCATAACACAGTTTCATCTCTACTATTTCCTGTAAACAACATAACAGCACGTATTAGTGCCTAAATAACCAAATATTTAGGCAGAAGTGTAAGTCTGTAGTTACCACCACCAATTCACAGTCTCTGAGAAGAGTTCAAAGAGAAAGGAAGAAACTACCAGAGGAAGATATCAAGTGTCCATACCTTGTGTAAATTTGCTTAATGCACTGGTGGCATTTTCACATTAGAAGGCATGCATGTGACTCAGGCACTCCTACAGCACAGAGCTCTTCCAGTCATCATGACATCAGGATGTGACTTTCTCTTGGCTCATACGCATGAGTTTTCCTTCCACAGAAGGCTTGGCTAAGATACACCAAGGATGTTTTATGCACTATGAATGTCGGTAATGCCACTGAGTCCTACTGACAGATTTTCATGGAAATTTAATTGCCTCATTATAGATATTCAAGATTGAAAAATCTGAAAAGATGATGCTATGCTTTTATTTCTTTCATAATAAATACTATTCTTTTTTTATTATTTTTTTTCCCTCTCACAAGACAGCTTTTATATTTGCAGTTTCTCCTTCTTTTGGAGATATTAACAAAAAAGTTGCTGCTTCTCATATCATCTTGCTTTTCAGTTGACAAGTGGAAGGAGAAACCTGCCCACCTGCTTTATTCACTTATTTTTAACAATGTTATTTTCTCTTTTAGGCTGTTTAGAACAAAACCAAGATGTTGCTGAAGTAAAGTAATTCTTTATCCTCTTATATGCTAAATTTACATCAAGAGAAATGCAGGTAGATGTTTTCCTGAAGAAAAAATTGAACTACACGTAAGAATATAATACTTCTCCCAGTGCTTCTCCTGTGTTAGGATCTAACAATATTTATAGACCAAGAAAAAAAAAAGTGCATAGAAGAGAATTTATCTATTTATACATTTATTTAATGATCTTTTCCAGTATCATAATTTGAAGTAAATTTCTTCTTTTAAGTGTAAGATGTTCACATAAATGTTACTCAAAAAGGTATTTCTTTTCCTTCCCAAAACTTGGAGTTTAATCAAAGCAATTGAAGTTTATAACTTACAAAAGCAGTATAGTGATTACTGTACTGCTCCATTTTTCTTGTTAGCATTTGGTAAGCACTTCAGCTTTGAGAACAAAACATTCAGTATACTAAAATCACAAGAAAATATAAATAAAAAATGTATCCTCAGCTATCTTTCTTTAGTCATGTATTGAATATCCATATTCTCCAAGGGAAGTGCATAGGGAACAAAGGTCTTTTTTTATTGTTGTTTGCTTACTTTATTTTTTTGTTGTTGCTTGTTTGTAATATGCTACATACAGTCTAACATATATATATATATATAAAAAAAAACATGGTAAGAAATCAAACTGTTTGAAAGAATGACTCGAGGCATTCAGAACTACACTCTATTTCATTCTTAATATGTCTACACTTTTCTGTGAATATCTGCAAAATCAAAGCTCAAGAGAACAAAAAACGATATGATCAGTCCAAACAGTTTTAAGGTTCTTCTCTTGCATCCGCACATCTCTGTCCAAGATCATATGAGAAAAGCTTGGATATGACCACAGAAAAACTATAATCTCTGTATACTCCTGATGCACAGCTATTGTCTCTGTTTTTCAGACATCTATTCCATGTCACCAGTGATCCCAGATTCAGATATCCCTCTGCAAGCCTGCAAAATTGAGGCTATTCTATCTCTTTTTATTATTTTATTTTTTCGCATATACATAAAATAGTCTTATTTATTTATATATATTATTTAGGATGCTGCTGAGGAAAAAAAGGTGCATCACAAAGTTAAGACCAATGCATAGTAGAATTCACCTTGTCTATCTTCAGCTTGGTCACTAAGTATGACCTAATAGCTGAAGAAGAGATGCAGACATCCTCATCAGGTGATTCATCCCACCTGTCACACATATGCAACTAAAAGGAACTTATAGCTTTCTGGAAGTACCTGTGCGATGACTGTTGACAGAGCTTAGATGACTACTTTTTTCCAACAGCTTAACTCTTCACAGCTTAAAGCACATGAAAGAAATTCCTCACAATATGGAAGCTGGCAAAAAGCATGTCTAATTTGACTCACTACAACCAAAAGAGTTCCATTTCCTTCTTATTTCAGTTTTCTTTCCAGATCTAGCTGTTTGCTTTTCTCCCTTATGGATACTAATGCATTTCTGACTGCTCACTTAAGAATTCAAGTTATTTGCTAGTAGTGGTCTCTGTAAAATATTGATCAATTCTTTTTCATGGTGTATGATTATCTATTGAAAATTATTAGAAGTGAGGGGGAAAAATGTAATGGAGCACACTGATGAAGAGATAAAAAACTGAAGCTACATCTTCTATTAAATACCATATAATACATGCTCGCAAAAAGAAGTGATACTATAATATGAATAAGCATGGTCATTTCATAATTATGGGAACTGAAGTTTCCAGCAATAGGAAATGAAATAGGTAAGAATTTCTTCTATTTGTAGAGAAAGATAGTGAGAAAGTATGCGGAGTATTTTGAAAGTCTATTCTTGCAAAATGGCTCCTAAGAACATATGTTTTTTATTCCCCATAGAAGTGATCTTGTCGGAACATCAACTGCTAAAACTCGGAGAAAGATTTCAATTACTGAAAGAAGCTGTGACCTGGAAAAGGAAGGTTTGGAACCCTAAGTTGGCCTCTTGGTTTTCACACAGAAATCAGAGCTTGTCACTGACTCAACAGCAGCATCTGGCAATACTGGGACATCAGGGACTTGGGAGCAGGCCACATGTCTGTGGAGGTTCTGTCATTTCTGCACATTTAAAAAGGTAAAGTGAAATATAAACTGCCAAAGAAATTCATTAAAACATGGCCTAATCGTTGTCTTCTACTTTTTTCCTTTTTCTTCTTCCTTCCTTCCTTTCTTCTTTCTTTCTCTCTTTATCTCTTTCTCTGGTTCATTTTTGGTGGCACTTCCCCCATCCTTCCAGTAAATAGAAAAATGCATTTGCTGCTGATATATTATTGAGTTTCCCATTCAGCATCTTTATAAACTACAAACAGCAATGCAAATAGCAGTACATAATGGTCAACCAGCAATGTCTCATTTAATGACACAGTGAATAATATTAAACAGTGGCTGAATAATCTCTCTATATTAATCTTGAAATAACTCACCAGAGATGACCATTGTTATTAAAAAAAAAGAGAGAGAGAGAGAGAAACAAAGAAACTCAACACAAGGTCAATTAAGACCAGCATTTCATTCAAATTTTATTAAATTCTTACTGATACATCCTTTTACATGTTCTCCTAATGAGTTATAAAACCTGACAAATAAATTTTACCCTGTTTAAAAATTTTTGCATAGTTTTTCGCAAATAAATTTCTATTGCAGAAGGTCTGTCCAGCAAAGTCTTCTGTATGTCATGATCCTTTCAATGTGTAGTGATCTCTGGCTACAGTAGTGATCAACTACTAGTGAATGTACTAGACTGTCCTGAGCTGGGACAGGCTTAGAATAAAATAACATTATGCTCCAATTTTCAGAAGAGAACAAAGTACTTATAAAATAAAAAAAAAATCATGAACTTAGCTGTATTTTGATCCCATGATAAATCCAAACACATGAATTTTTCTGAACTATGTAAATATGACTTTATGGAGTTGCACAGTTTTTCAGAAATTGGCTTATGCTTTGATTTTCACTGAAATTTGTGTTGATTATGAATTTTTGCTTCCTATTGCAAATAATTGTCACTTTTCTAACTCTAGCAAATGATTAAGGATGACAGTCAGTTCACTCTATTTTGCCCATATTCTCCAATATGTCTGCCTCATTTTCACACACACACACACACACACACACAAACACACAGATTATCTTTCGTTTTGTTATCCAAAATGACTATGGGACAGTTTTTATGCACTCATTTTACCCATTCCAGCTGGAATTGTAGAAACAGATAATGTGTCAGTGGTTTAAGGGCAGGTTTGGCCCGATTCCGTGACAATTGGTGCAGGGGACCCACAGACCCACACCCCGGGAAAGGGGAAGGGGAAAAGGGAAAAGGGAACATGGAGATGGGCCTAGAAACAAAACAGCAGCAACGATCTGAGCAGGAAAGCTAATTTACTAAATAAGATATCAGAAAGGAAAATAACACAATTTAATACAATACATTTGGAATTGAAGGTAATAAATCAAATAAAATGAGGTAAGAGAGAGCGTGTCCAACAAACCGAAGGCCTTACGCTAACGCTGAAGGCAGACGGCAGTGAGCACCCACTGCTGAGTCCATTCCAATGGAAAGAGAGTGTCCTGTGACCACAGATAGTTTTTATCTTTCCCTCTAAGTGGAAACATGTAAAAATACAGAGCAAGACACAGACCTCTGGGGAATGTAGTTCTTCTCTTCTGAAACAGGTACACCCAGAACTATCGATGATCCACGGAGCTGGAGCATTAACTCTTTAACTCTAAATGCACTACATGATGTTATGATGTGAAATACCAATACCAAAAAATCATAAAACCATGACATAGTGAATTACCAAATACTAACCCCCTGCAGTTTTTCACCTCATAATAGATCAGAAAACATAAGAAACTCCTATTTATTGTGTGCCATCAGAGCTTTACAGTCAATAGCCATAGACAAAAAGTTAGTCACAAGTGTCACAAGCCACAGTCAAAAGCCAATAGACCATACTTAGCCTTGCATTAAAACGTACAAATTCTCATAAAATCAGAGTCCAAACAGAAATTCATACATCAGCAAAATGTAGGAAATTAAAAAAAAAAAAAAGAGAGAGAAAAAAAATTGTTACAAATTCCTATAATATATATATGGAAGTAGGAGAGAATACAACAAATTAGCTTTATTAACACTAAGCAATAATAATGTATAACAGACAATATATTTTTGATTTTTTACAGAGAAAATCTCAGGAGGTTGTCTTCCTGAGTTACATATTGGATAACTGAGGAAAGAAGAAGCCTAGATGGCCTGATTAACTTCTTTACTTATAAGACTCATTTAGAGAGATTTCAGGAGTAGTAAACATATGGTATATTCTAGACATACAAGGTCATCCAAGACAACCTCATGAGGTCAGCATAAAACACAGTACCTTCTGGTCTAGTGGCTTTTGAAGCAGCAGCCAAAGGTCGAGTAGAGAACTCTAAAATGATGCTTGAAAGACAGAGGACATCTGAGTTTCCTTCTTTTCCTTCAAAGATAGATGGATAGTTTTATTTTGGGATAGTATCCAGGGCCAAATTCAGTGCCATACTAGGAAAAGAAAACAAATGAAAATACACCATTTTTATTCCTTTGGCAGTCTGAAGGATGGCAGGTCAGTTTTTCAACTAGATATGATTCTGGGAGAGACATAGTGCTACACTTTGTATCTATACTCACTGACACTTAAATAGAAGATGCAAAATTTCCTTCTGGGATTAAGATTTTCTGTTGTTTTTATTTGTTTTGTTGCTGTTGTTTTGCTTTGATTCATATTTTGTCTTTTTCGAGTGTTTTGAATATTTAGATTTTTTGTTTGTTTCCATTTACTTAGATTCTTGAAACGTGTTTGATGTTTTTTTTTTTCTTAAGTAGGATAAAATGCAGCCAGACCCAATTTACACAAGTCCTGTTTCAGTAGAATTTATAGTATAATAGAATCATAGAATGACTCGGGTTAGAACGGGCCATAGGAATCATCAATTTCAAACCCCACTGCCACAGGCAGGGCCACCAACCTACAGCTTCATTCTCCTTCCCCTTTTCCCAGGTCTGGCAGTGGAAAATAAGAGTTTATCTTACCTAATACCTGATTTCTAGTGACCTATGGGTCACTAGAAAAAATAACGTATTAATTTATTTACTTTACAACACTTTAACTTTACAGTAGGGCTTAATGATAAGTGTTAACAACTTTATGAGTATGGTTTTGCTTCCTGCTCATGTAGAAGTAACCAGATGTTCTAGCAAAACACATATAAATAAGCTGGGAGTTCAACCTAGACTTTTATTAGTGGATAAAAAGCCAGACCATGCTTTTTTCTGGATGATAAAATATTACTGGTTTCCACAGGGGATCTTTCACACAGTCATAAATCCTCCATCTGGCATTTAATTCACTTCACTGTCCAAACATTTGTTATATTCTGAAGCATTGAAGTTTCTTTGCTTTTTTAATATCCATTCATTTGTGAACTTATTTTCTAGATTCCCCAGTGGAAGGACACTCCCAGTGGCAGTGTTCAGCAACCAAAAATGAAAGAAAAAGATAAAACATACATTCTCATTTTTTCTTCTTGAGAAATTGTGTTATTAGTACATTAAGAATTTCCTGACTAAGTCCATTTTTATAACTTTCAATTTCAGGAATATAACAGGATTTCAACAGACTCATCTAGGAATAGGCAGTTACTACTGTGTGCAAATCCCAGTATTTATAATGTTGATACATTCCTTCTTTTTTCTTACTTTAGAGGAAGAAGATCAAGTTCAAACATAGAAATCTAGGTTGTATCCCCACATTTAGAATGTGCTGGTTTTTGCCTTTTTTTTCCATTTCGTTCCTAGAGAAGATTATATTTTAAAAGTTCATATAGTTGGTTAAGGCTTAAGAGTTGCAGTAGAAATCTTGCTGCAGCTTTACTGCCTGATTTTTTTCAGGTCATTGAGTTTACGTATTTTGTAGTCTCTTTGGGTGAGATTTCTCTCATGTTTCACTGAAAGAAAATTGTTCTAGGGCAACCCCTGGTGCCATAACACCTCAGAGAAGGCATGGCCTTGGATGAAATGAAGGTATGGAAGTGTCAGGTATCTAGCTGTTTTTTCCTATGTACAGGAGATACACCTTCAGGTTGTCCAAGGTGATAGGAATATCATGGATATTCTATTGGATATTGTGATATAAATACAAAAGATATCTATCTCAATACATACGTAAAAGTCTACAGAGCATTCTGTGAAAATTAAGCCACTGGAGTCCTTAGCTGTCCTCTATTCATCTGATAGAATATGTAGTAGGCTCTTGGACTGTTTTTATCAGATGGGTTTAATGTAAGCATGAAAACACCAATTTTCCCAGACTGGAGTACGTAACATGTTATTCCTCACCTCCAGTTTCACCATTTTGAAACATCAAGATCAAAACTGATCAAAGAATAATCTGTGAAGCTGCCATCACCACCAACTTTGGCTAATTTCTCTTCAGGAGAAAGGAAATCCTATTGTCATCTTCACTATTCTGATGTTTTTTACTTTCCCTGAGAAATGATTCCCAGGGGATGAGAATTTCCTTTCCTTCTTTTGTTTTCAAAATAGCATCCAGGAGTGCATTTTTTGCCATAGTTCTATGAGCTTGACGCGAGTATACCTTTAGCCATGACTTTAAACCCTAAATTAATACAGATTTATCAAATATTTAAGCTTTTTTAAAAGCTTGTGTTTGGAGCTCATACTTCTCTAGATGAAGTCTTGAGAATTCATACTCCTGTGGTCTCCCCCTAGCTTGCTTCAAAGCCCTCAGTCAGCTGGATCTAACGTGCAGGACCTCAATCTCTGAATTCCACCATGAGAAATTCTGCAGAGAATCTGGAACCCTGATCTTAATTGCTTCTTCTATGAGACTGAAAGGATCTCAGTGCTTCAGATATGTATAAAATCCATGAGCAGCAAAGACAGCATTTTGAGAGATGGGAATCTGTGGGTCTGGTCGTTGTTTTTGTTGTTGTTTGTTTTTATTTGTTTTTCATTTGTTCTACCTATTTAAAATCTCTTAAATGACAGAAGACCTTTTTACAAAAAGGAAATACAAGTACTGTTAAAAACTTTTAATGCTTTACTTTGCAGGTTTTCTAGGCTCTTCATTTTTATTTCCTTCTTCAACAATAACTTCAAAAGATTTTATTACTGCATTTGCAAAAACGGAACAAACTAGCTGTAATAGCAAGTTAAGGATATCCTGAAAAGGCCTTCAGGAAGATACTGAGTCCGATCTTCCTTCAGTGTGTGTTACTACATGGCCTATGACTTCTTAACCTACCACTGTTAGACAACAGGTGCCTTCAGACTGTTGTTATCTCAAACTCCTAGATTACGCTTCAGCTACATACTGTAACATCAAACAAGATTTTTATTACCATTTTAACCTAGTTGAACTCCAATGTCTCTATACCAGCCTGAGGAAATGCTGCTTAATCTAAAACTTTAACATTCTATTTGATTCTGGTCTCAATGATCTCTAGAGATCCCTTCCAACCCCTACAATTCTGTGATTCAAATAAAGCAGTTGTTTTGTTAACATCAGAAACATATAATTTTAGTTGAAAAAGTCATTCAAAAATGCTTCAGTATTATAATGTGAAGTTTCTTCAAAATTTTTCTGTCCATAAAAAAAATTATTACAGCCTTTACCCTTGGTTCTGAGATTTTCCACATCTTAGGAATTCAGATTTGATACTAGAAACATAGGATATATTGCTACAGAATCAACAGGAAATTTCCTGATCACCTCAGGACTGGGTTTCCACCCATGGATTTTTATGTGAGAAACTGTTATCAAATTCTACAAAATCTAGATTATTCAACTAATGTACTGGTCTTCTATCTGCTCTCCCCCCCCCCCCCCCCCCCCTTTTTATTTATTTATTTTTTTGGTTATCACATATCTAAGAATAAATATCAACAGAGAAATGGAGACTGCTACAGGCCTTAACAATAGTATGCACTTGCTTGATGATTTCACAGTGTGAGTTTTCACAACATCACTTCCTGATGGCAGTTTTGCTTCCAAAACCTACATGATGCCAAAGTGTTATTGACCTGAACGTTCATAACATTTCTTTACTGGGATCCACAGGCCCTAGCTTACAAGCAGTGAATGTTACGATAAATCAGAGCCACCCAACTGAAACACTCTGTTTCTCAGCCAAATTCCTTCTACCAAGAGTCCAGTCTTCTAATGAGTGGGAGATCCTCTACTAACCGGCATTGAGAACATCTGTAGTCATTGTAGTCCTCTGTGCAGGAAGTAGATGGACCCCAACAGCATCACAGAGCTCTTTCTCCCTTTATTTAGCAGTGACACCAAGTAATATCCCATGCATTTTATACAGCCTAAGCAAACTGAAAAATACACCACTACACGTGCTTTTTCGTCAGGGTAAACAGTAGAAATGCACAGCCACAGCATGTTGCTTCAAGTAAATAAACTCCAAGAAGGCACTGAAATGTAAAACAAAGACAACACACTAGTCCACATGAAGGAAACAACCAAGATGAAAAATTAAGAGAGACTCAATGCTAGATGAAGTGAAAAAGAAGTTTCTAAATGCTGACTGGGACAATCAGATAAGATAATAGCACTCCAAATATCTGTATGATATTTCTGTGAGGTAGATATTAGATGTCTTTCAGATTAAACAAACAAAAAAATAAATAAAGAGAATGAGAAAGCATTTTATTTTCAGGAGAAAATGCCAACAGTGTTAAATTTTTGGGGAATCCAGAGCTGAGTTACACTATGATAGATGGAAGCTAATAAGCAGAGAATTGAGAGAAGCCTGAACATAAACACATAAATCAGGATTACATCAAACTGAGATCATGATAAATATGTTCAGAGCATTTCTACTGGGCAAAGTTAAGTCTGAGATTTAGGGAGCATATAATAGGCCAGAATTAAAAGACAGCACTATTAAAAACTGACTGTAACCTGAAGGCACAGAAATGTTTGCTTTTTTCTGACTGCTGCTGAAGACCTATCACCAGGCAGAGTACATGAAGGTGCGCAATATGAGTGTCAAAAACAAGTAGAGAGATGGGTGTCTCTTCCATTACAACTGAACTTTAATAGTGATCAGGCGGACAGTTTGGATAGGAGACTGCCGCTCTGCTGTGCAATCACTTCTTTCCTTGCACTGGGAAATTAAAATGAGAAGCAAAATGAGAGTGACAAACAGGAATATCTTCCTCCTGTGGGAGTCAAATTGAAATAGAGATATCCAATGTTAATTTGGTAACTAACTAGTAGCCTCCACTGTCTTAATTCAAAACAGCTAGTAATTCTATAGTAATATGCAGTGCAGAAAGACAATACAGGAATGAAATTTTTACAAAGCTACTTCAGCATCTGTCTTTCTTGGTAAGAGAGAACTACAGAATGAGAAAAGAATGTGTGATACACAAAGACAGCTTCTGTTCTATCTTGGTTGTGGGATAGAGAGGCCAGGAAAAGTTACATACATCTTGTCATCCTCATTCTCATGTCTGAAATGAATTGAAATGGCTTCCACTGACATACCATATCATGACAGAATGAAAAAGAAAAGAGCACTAAACAATAGAAATGGCCTATGACAAAGCACAGGAACATTTTTTACAAATACACCCACATTTGTGCTGCTCCTTCAGCTTATACTGGGAGTCAACGAAATGAGTCAGAAAGAAATATATTACAAAGGGTGGAACAGATGGAGAGCACAAGACAATCATCTGGCATAATTCCCAGTGTGGGATTGCTCCCTTAGATTCACTTGCTAACATCCCAACACCTATGAGTCAATGACTAAACAGAAAGGGGGAGGAGAAAGACAAAAAGAAAAAAAAAAAAAAAAGAATGGATCAGAAGCAGCAAAAGCAAATCTTTTTAACATGATTCAAAGTCTTCTGTCATTCTGTAATAAACAGGAAATTTTCTGTACTTTATTTTACCATATTAGCTAAAATATGTTCATTCATGAATTTTGAGGTCATTTTTAACATTATGTTCAGAACTTGATGTTTATTTAGTGAAAATCAAACTAATCAGATTTGAGACATTAACTTTCATCATGGCTGATTTCCCAAATATTTTCTCCCTAAATCCTTGCGGTTACAGGGAACAATTGAAGTACAAAATGTTAAAAATTGGGACAAAGAGGTGTTGATGTCTTAGCCTGTGAACATTCTCTGTAAAATCAATGGACACAAGAATGCAACTCACTTGAGTATATGGGTCTTCTTTAGAAAATGATGAATGTATGCCAGCAACTTTATTGACAGGACTGGAGCCTTGTAGTGCCGTAAACTTGAGTTAAAAAAGACAAGTTTCATCCTTTGTTCTAGTTCAGTTTAAGCTGTATGATGGACTGAACTAACTAGAAATACTGGTAGAGCAGAAGCTCCCAAACCTCAAAAGCAAGTATGCGCTTCTAATGCCATGAAGGATTTCAAGGAGCCAAAAAATACGTGGAACAGTTGTTCCAATCTTATCTCAAGTCTTGAGCTACTCTATAAATTAGCTGCTGCTATAAGTTATGGGAGTTTATTCTGTACTGGATTTGATAATGTATCACTACATCTAAAATACACATTTTTTTAAGTATTTGTCAACAATTTCTGGACTGGTTCAGACTTATTCTGTGATGAATGGATTGGGGAATGCATGAATCCATTCCCTGAGACAGGGGAAGGGCATAAAAGGAAAGGGTAGGGAGAGGGGCCCAAATAAACAAAACAGTGACAAACAATCTGCAGAGGAAAACTAATTTACCAAATAAGATATTGGAATGCAAAATAACAGAATATAATACCAAATATTTGGAATTGAAGCTAATAAATCAAGTAAAGTGAGACAGAAAGAAGGTCCAAAACCGAAGGCCTTAATCTAAAGATGAAGGTGAGATGGCTAGGGAACATCCACTGCTGAGAAGATCAGCAAAAAGAGGGAAGTCTCTGGATTTGCATGCAGTATTAGCTTTCCTTCTGAGTGGAAAATGGGAACACAAAGTCCTCTGGAGTATGTAGTTCTTATTCTCTTCTGAGAACCAGATACCTGGAAATTCATCAGTCCATGGATCTGGATCATTAACTCTTTAACTCCTAGTGCCTTACATAATATTATAATGTGGAATACTGATAACAAAAATAATAAAACCATGACAGTATTATTGGCCTTTGCTTTTGTTGTAACTTCATTAACAGAGTAAAAATTGTCAGGTGTGTTAGTAAGGTATAGGAGCAGATAAGCTTTTTTAAGCATGTTGTGAGGTCTTGGAAAAGAAAGTTTTTTATTTTTGTTCCATACACTCACTTTCTGGAAGAGATTTTGACCAAGTTTAAGTCACTTAGCATTCCACTTATCTCCCTAAATCTTAAACAACCCACTGACATTATTTTGCCACCTCCAACAGCCTATGACCAGTGTCTGGGACTGAGTTACCATTGTCATTTCCAGACTAGAACATTCAGAAAAAATTCAGACAATCAGCCTAAGCTGCAAAGTAGGGATGAACACTACAGTTTCCTATTCACGTTATTGTGCAGTGGTAACATGGGAGAGAGCAGATCTTCCTCAAAATCCAATATTAAGCCCTTTGATTTTAATTTTGTTTCTTAAAAGGCAAGGATGTACACAATTATCATCACACTGCATAAATATTAAGGCCAGGTAAAATTTCATGCTAACAGTGTAGGAGTTATTCACATTACACCTGCTCTCATAGATTTGATTCCATCAATTACTAAGAAAACCACAGCTCTCTAATAGCCAGGTTCCTATTTTTCCTTTTATGTTGCTATAAGGCTCCACCTCATCAATTATAGTTTCTTCCAGTGATCTGTGCAACTGGAACACATTAGAGTGCTGATTTATAATGCTAATTGCAAAGTTAATTCACCTGGGCAGAATTCTAAGCCACTGGCATAAGATGATAATTACTATTATTTTTACACCTCTGTAACTGAGATCAAGTGTTCTGTGAAGTTTTGTTCTACCATCCATGTTGCCTTTTCCCTGGCAACCTAAGTTACGGTCCGCTCTGGCCTGCAGTGGTTTCACAGTCTACAGGCCCAGAGCCCGACCATACCGGTCCCACGCCCTGCCTAGTCCACTTGCTACCATGAGATGCACCAATACGATGAGTGGCAAATGGCATTTATCCTAAATAACACACTCTTCTTATAGCTTTCTACATTACAATACCACCAATCACCCATGCTACGGTTATCTCTACCCAATGGATGTGTGGCATGTCTTGTCTTCTCCATATTTGGCCTTACTTGCCCTCCTCTCTTATCTTCAAGACAGTGTTACCATGGTTTCCCAAGAGTCAAGGGACCCCTGAGGGAGTCCTGTTGCAACTTGGAGATTGCCACATCCTCATTCCAAGCTTTCAGTTAACTACACATCCATTACGTCCTCTTGTCAACAATGACATCTCTTTGAGAGCTTGAGCTGTGGGATGCTTTCCTTTCCCACAGATCTGTATCTGCTTATGTCAAATTCAAAGCTTAAAGGCAAGGAATATCTAGAAAAAACTTCAATTTATATTGATTAGCATTGACTCAATATATACTCTTCAGCTTTTGGGGATTTGTTTTTAATAAGCTAAAATCGTGTTTACCAGTGTGGAATTCATAATCTTCAACAATTCACTGCTTGAATTACTCCTTATTTAATGGACTTTTGCAGCACATCCCTCACAGAAAGCAGGTACTACTATGTTACTGTGATCTCTGTTACAACTGGATTTCAAAGTGTAGGGTGAATAACCCAAAAGAATATCATCCACTGAAAATAATGAGGTGGATGATACATTTTGTGTGGTTTATCTGGGTGGTATAAAGACAACCAGTAAATAGAGAAAGGCTCACATATTACAGAGGGTCAAGGCTTGCCAAAAAATTCCACAGGGGAGGAATCTCCAACAAGAAATCCTTTCCCACTGGTGGTCAGCCCTTAAATGGGGTCTGGGAGAGGTGGAGACAGACTCCACCCCTTCCAACCACACAGGTACATTGCTTTCACCTGTGCCCCTGTGGCTGACTCAGTGCAAACCTCAGGTGATCAATCAGTGGTTCAGTAGTTCCCATACATTAAGCTTTGCTTTATTCTGTTTTGTTTTTCATGGAAAGCTGTAGTTCACCTGTAAGATAGATTGCAGCTCTTGCATAAACTGCCCCAACTACCACTTTTTTACAGCTTCAGCCCTCTGGACTTTCTTTTCTGAATCCCCATTGTTCTTCATGGGAAAAAATTCAATACATAAAATTAGAACAAATATGAAATTGGATTTTATCTCCACGTACTAACAAAATTTTCACAAGCACAAGCAGTGAAATGTGTATCTGCACAACAAGTTTTGCATCAGATTTGTTGTTTCAGAAGTTTGTTACAAGCAAAATCTCCTTCTTTTGTTGTAGTTAGAATTACAGGAGTTTGAATTCTTAGTCCAGTTTATTACCATTATTTATCTCAGCAGGTACAGATGTATCAATAAGTAGATCAATAATTAGATCTACAAAGATAGACTTAACTACAATCTGTTACTTGGTCTAGTCTCTTAACCATTCAGATATGGACAAGCTCTAGCTTAAAAGCTGTCAACACATGCAGCTTGTATTTTATCAAAAGCCCTGGCTTCTGTACTACAGATGTCTCAGACAAGTCCAGCTTTATGCTTGTGGAGAGGACATTCCAGTTTTTCTATTCAGATGATTGGTTAAAGACAACATTAAAAAAAAAAAAAAAAAAAAAAGACAGAGAGAGAGAGAAAAAAAAAAGAGAGAGAGAGAGAGAGAGAGCTTTTCCTAACAAGCTGGAGAAGTGGTATAAGCAGCTTCAAATGTTTTGAGTTTATTTATTTATTTATTTATCTATTTATTTATTTTCTTGTCTATCTGAAATGTCCAAAGTTAGAAAACCAAGTAAAAAATAATAATAATCTCCATGATAATTGACAAAGATAAAATCTGTATTATTTTAAACATCATCATTTTAGGATAGGGAATAAAGAAGTCAGAAAATCTTTATTTTTATCTCCATAACATCATATTTAATGACAGAACTGCTCAATGTGACCTTCACTGATATTTTTTATACTCCAGAGAACTATCAACAATTTTCCAAATAGTTCACGTCAGCATTATTTGAGACTGAAAATCAGGTTGAATAGAGGAAAAAACAAGGCTACTAACTTTAATTTTATGATTTGCTTAGATATATTTTTCTTGTCTCTGTAGCCTTAATAGCCTTTGTAGCTTTTATAGATATTCAGCTATGACAATAAAAACAACAACAGCAACAAATCACAATGTAATTCAGAGACCTTAAATTGGCCTTTTGCTCCCATAATTTATCTATGAAGTTTGTGGTTAATAGACACCAAAAATAGATGTAAAAATTACATGCCTTGAATAAAATGATTTAAATTTTCCTTAAATACAGTTATTGTTTCCAATATATCAGTTGATTTTACTGTGATTTTAAAGGTTATATAATGGCTTAATATACGCTAGGCACTGTACCAAAAGATGTTACTTCTGATAAGGCCAAAGGCCAAATATAAGCAACTTCAACCACTGGAAAATAGGGGAATTGCTTTGATTCATGAAACTTGGAAATGAAAAAAGCCAGAGAGAATGTAATTTATACTTACGTAATGGATCAAAATGGCACTATGAACACAGCTTTAAGAGCTGCTGCTGATGATAAAGGATTCAGGGACACATCATTAGAAGGATTTAATAGATTGCATCCAGTTCTCTTTCTTGTCTCCTGTATAATTAATTTACAAAAAGCTTTTAGTGTGAAATTGTTTGTTTTGTAAATAGTAGAGATACAAGATCAAACCATTCAGTGTAGTACTGAAGAAAGAAATAAAGTACTTCAAAATGGAAACCAACAGAACAAATAATTATTTTTTTTCAATCATCACAGAAAATATTAATATACAATATACATATATTGTATATATATGTATGTATAATATATATACAATTATAATATACAAACAATAAACTTATTAATTCAAACTTTCTATATTACAGAATTATACCTAGATAATAATAAGACCAATTTTCAATGTTTTTGCAAATGTAATGCAAAAACTTCCTGAGATTTGATACACAATAGGTATACTTTTGATTCTGTTCTGATTCTACATGTCCCTGAGGCCCCAAATTTTCCCCCAGATATGAGTAAAACCTTCCTACCACCAGTTACAGAATACCTCCCCTTGAAATTGTTCCTCTGATCCTCACCAGGTCTTTGATTAACCTTTAATGAGGCAACCTATTATGCATAGCTTGGGTTGGCCAGAGAATGTAACAGTTGTCTTTACTCAGAGAACATTCATCATTACAACTGCATGAACAACTTGTAGACATTTATTATCTTAATAACATTTTCAATGATTAACTTTCATAATGAGAAATCCTGCTATGCCAAAAGGTGTCTGCATCATTTTGCAAGTTCCTTGTGGAAATAGTGCTTCTATTAAATGCAGGCTTTAGTGTTCTGCAGGAGGCCATGAAGATCAACCACACACATTATAATCCACACTTCACAAGTTCCAGCCTAACACACTGGATGTGGTGTCAGAGCTACAACAAGGCTTGCTATCACATTCTTCCCTCTACCTCTTAATTCTGGGACAACAGGGAGACTGAAATACAAACAGGTGGAAGAAAAAAAACGGAAAGATTTTCTGTGTTTTAGAGACTACTTCACTTCTTTTACAAATTCTGTTTTGACGTGACACTCCAAATGAACATTCTTGAGTATAGAAAGCTTAGTGATGAACCCTTGCTGCTGCACACAACAAAGCAAACTCATTTGTTACCAATTTCTAGTGAAAAGGTCCAACCTTCTTTATTTACAAGCACACGCAATCTGAGCAGTCAAAGCTTTCCTTTACCAGCAGGTCATCAACTCCCCTAAGATTGTTTCCATCAATAAAACCAAGACCATTTGCTAGAAACCTATTTAATTCTCACTGCTGAACTAAGTGCAGTTTTAGAGATTATACATGCCCATTAATGAAAAAAAGATGGACAATGAGTGTACAACCCTTACTTATTCAGGGTCAGGTTATATTTCCTGCAGTATAAGCTAGCAGTGAATTGAGACCTATCTAGCAGAGCTGTTAACCAGTCTTGTTGCTGAAATGTTGTGTTGTCTTGTTGGACTTGGCCTGAAAATAGCCATCTATTAACAATGAGCAATATTCTATCTATGGTACCAGTCTAGCAGTTATTGGGTTGTTTTTTTTGAATTCCAGTGCGACTAATAGAACTCTGCCCCTGTAATCTCCCTCCAAATTTTGAAATTCTTCCTCTTCCTGGACTTCATAGTGTGCAGCGGGAGCTAGCATGCAGTTTAAAATAGAAGCAGGAAAAGAAAGAAAAATCAAAGACCTGAACATGAATATATACTGGGATTTTAAGAATATCACAGATAGACTTCCTGAACTGATACCATCATAAAATAACAAAAATACAACAGTATAACAGAAACCTAATTGCAGTGGTAACATCTGTCTTAATTATGTAAATACAAATCTATTTTCAGGCATCAAGTTCACTTTAATAAAATGTCAAGCAATTTGTATCACTTAAGGATTTATATTTCATATGTACAAATTGCACTTAAAAGTATGCATCTTTATGTAGCAATCACAAACTGATAGGTATATTGTTAGACTTTCCTGTTATGAAGCATGATGAAAAGCACAGGGACTCCCAGGGGAATTTTGTCGCAGTGGGAGAAATTATAACTTAGCTTTGTTAGTGTATACACTATTTTTTCCTTCTGATAGTACTGCACATGACATTTCCAATTGAAAGATTCATAAAATTGTAGAATCACCAAGGTTGGAAAAGACCTACAAGACCATCCAGTCCGGCTGTCCACTCATCACCAATCATCCTCACTAAACAATGTTCCTCAACAAGTCTAAATATTCCGGGAATACCTCCAAGGTCGGTGACTCAACCACCTCCCTGGGGAACCCATTACAGTGCCATACCACTCCTTTGGAGAATAATTATTTCCTAATATCCAATCTGAATTCCCCCTTGCACAACTTAAAGCCATTCCCTCTTGTCCTATATTAGTTACATGAGAGAAGAGGCTGACCCCCATCTCACTACAACCTCTCTTTAAGTAGTTGTAGAGAGCAATAAGATCTCCCCTGAGCCTCTTCTTCTCCAGATTGAATGACCCCAGCTCCCTTAGCTGCTCCTTGTAAGACCTGTGCCCCAGACCCCTCACCAGCTTCATTTCCCTTCTCTGAACATGCTCCAGGGACTCGATGTCTTTTTTGCAGTGAGGCATGGCCTCACCAGTGCTGAGTATAGGGAGTATATATAGTATATAGTGTATATATAGTATATAGTGTATATATAGTATATACACTATTTCTGATACAAGCCAGGATGCCATTGTTCTTTTTGGCCACCCAAGCAAACTGCTGGCTGATGTTTAGCCGAGCATTGACTAATACCCCCAGGTCCATTTCCTCTACACAGTCTTCCAGCCACTGCACCAAGCCTGTAGCATTGCCTCATGCTGCTGTGGCCAAAGTGCAGGACCCGGCACTTGGTCCTGCTGAACCTCATCCCATTGGCTTCAGCACAGCTATCCCATCTGTCCAGATCTCTGAAGGGCCTCGCTACCTCCAAGCAGATTGACACTTCCATCCTCGTCTGAGTGTGCACTCCATGCCCTCATCCAGGTCATCAATAAAGATATTGAAGAGGACTGGCCCCCACACCAACCCCTGGGGAACCGCACTCATGACTGGTCGCCAGCTGGATTTAACTCCATTCACCACCACTCTCTGGGCCCAGCCCTCCAGCCAGCTCCTTACCCAGTCAAGATTGTACCTGTCCAAGCCATGGGCTGCCAGCTTCTGCAGGAGAATACTGTGGGAGACGGTGTCAAAGGCTCTGCTGAAGTCTAGGTAGACTGCATCAACAGCCTTTCCCTCATCCACCAGATGCATCACTAGATCATAGAAGGAGATCAGGTTGGTCAACCAAGACCTGCCCTTCGTGAACCCAAGCTGGCTAGGCTTGATCTGCCAGTTGTCCCACACATCCCATGTGATGTCCCTCAAGACAATCTACTCCATAACCTTCCCTGGCACTTTGGTCAGACTAACAGGCCTATAGCTCCCCACATTCTCCTTGCAAAACTTCTTGTAGATGGGAGTCACACTGGCAAGCCTCTAGTCTCCTGAGGCCTCACCAGTCAACCAGGAGTGCTGATAGATGATGGAGTGCTGCTCAGATATCAGCCATCTGTGTGTTACCTACAATTTGTTTTCAAGTTAAAACATACTCCTGATTCAATAAATTCTCAGACTGCCTTATGACTTTGAGGAAAATATTGCACTTTGACTCAGCTTTCATTCTCTTATCTTCCAAACAAGCAGATTTTGCTGTTAATACCAAATGCAATCAGAAACATGCCCTCAGAAGTCCGTGGTTCCATCACAAAAACAGACTATGTCTATAGACATGGCCTCTGAGTACACAAACGTAGCATAATTTTTATTCTGCTTGTATTCAGACAGTTTGCTTTTTGCCATAGATTTTGTGCTGTTCCCAAGAATCAAAGTACAGAATCCAGACTCAAGGGAGAAGACAGCTGAGCTAGCATGAGCTACCTCTGACACCACTGGTGCTTCATAGCTGGTTTGGGATTTTACAAAAGATGAAATTGTAACACCTCACTGTGTGTCCTGTCTGAAATAAATGCATCAGTTTATGCTGAATAAATTAATACATTCATGAAATCCAGTGTAGTACTCAGAGTTCATAGTTGTGATCCTGTCATTTTAGGTTAAAGCTGTAGTTTGACAGTTATTACCTTTTGATAATATCAGCTCTCTGAAAGTCTTCACTATTCTCTCACACACTGCTTCTGGAGAAGCCACAGGCATCAATACTATTTCTGCCAAGCCATTCAACACTAAATGATCCTTTGAGGTCAGAGACAGTCTCCAAGCTACAACCCAATGATAAGTTCTAGAACTCAGAATTCTCTTCTTTAGTTCAGCCTCATACATTTGAATTGTTTTCTAACTGAAAAGCTAACTGAATTTTTTTTATAACCTTGGGTAATGGACCAGTTGATTCTCCTTTTGAGTTGTTCTGCTGACAAGTAAGGTCATTAAGAGTGAATGCCACAGCAACATGAGGGCTACATTATGCATTAGAACAGGCATGTCCAACCCACAGGCCATGGGCCACAGCTCACAGTGCAGTCTGCACCATGCTGCCACAGTACCATGGAGGCTGCTCTGAAGACAGTGCTGTCAAATGATATGATATCAAATGATATGCTTATCTTGCAAGGAAACTAAGTCAGTTTTCAAAGATTACAATTTGAAAAGACATAATATGCAGAAATATGCTGCCAGTTTAATGTGTATCAAGGAATGCTTCATAAAGACCAAAGAGTGGAACTGAAACAGTCTGTCACCTCAATAAGATCTTTTAAAAAAAATTTAAATTGAAATGGACTCTGATATAAAAATTAGTTATATGGTAGTAAATCTGAATGTAAAACTATCAACATCATTGATTATGAGTTCATTAAGCACTGTATGGAAAACATAGCAGACATAATGTGTCCTGATTAAATGTTTTTTTCTTAAATCAGTTTGTGTTAACATACTATAAACAAGAAAACTGGATAAACAAAAAAATCTATCAGAAAATAAATAGAGAGAGAGAGAGAGAGATAAGGGAGAGTAAAGCTGCTATTTTCACATTTTATGCTTTGGCAATAGGTTCATAGGTTCATGACTCTATAGGTACGGCTCAACTTACCACTTTCATTAGAGGGTCTGATAATGAATATGTCATTTCTGTGGCTTCTTTGATGCCCCAGAAAGACACATTAAATGTCTTGATTTGTAAGAAGCAGTAAAAAAACATATTATAGTCTTTGTCAACATATCTGGAATAGCCACTGATGGTGCCTCAGTGACGGTAAAAGAACAAAGTAGGGACTTAATAGGTTAACAGAAAATGAGGCAATTATCACCAGCAACTCATATTTGATAAAATATCAGTGCATCAAACATTGAGAAAATTTATGTGCAAATGCTTTAAAAATGGATTATGTCATGCAAATCACAATCAGAGCTGTGAGTTTCATAAAGTCCAAGGGACTGAATCTCCAAATTCTAGGAGTTCCTTAGAAGGATGGATGATGATTATGGGGCCATCATTTACTTTTCAGAAGGAAGGTGTCTAAGCAGAGTAAAATGCTAAGACTTTATGATTTTCAAAGCAAGATGAAGTCCTTCATGGAATCAAAAGGAAAATTTGTGCCAGAACATGAAGATTGAAAATGTCTCACAGATTTAGCATTTTTCATGGATTTCACTGCTTATTCAAATGAGTTAAACATGCTTTTTCAAGGTGAAAATCAACTTGCATTTCAGACAATAGCAGTGTTTGAAATGAAACTTAAATTGTGGCAAGCTCACATTATATTAAACAGTTTTACACATTTTGATATGTTGTCTAAACACAGCCCTATGAACAGTGAAAAAATGCAGTCGTCTTTTCTGTTTTTATAAACAAATTTGAGAATAAGTTTCAAGATTAAAAAAAATCTGTTTTAATATATATTTGTGATTCCATTTTCAGTTGACACAAATATATTACCTGTGAATTTTCACATAAAATGGGTAGTTCCAATCAGACATTCAACTCAAATAAAATTTGGTCACATCTCTTTACCAGACTTTAATAAGCTCCATCTTACCAGAGTAAAATATTCCTCGCTTCACAGTCACACTTTACTCTTGCAATCGCTTTTTGGCAGTACATACACTCATGAACAATTACTGTCAAGGATGAAGCACAGGAAGAGTAATACTTCATCAGAAATCTCTGACAAACACCTAGAGAATTCACAATGAATGGCAACTACTGCCACTGAACCAGCCTCATGAATTAGTTTCACAAAAAAGAGTCAGACATCCCACTAGTATTAGGCTTTTGTTATTCACTCCTTTTTATATTTTAATAAAAAAAAATACATTTTAAAAGTAGTTTATTATATATTTTATCTGCACCCCAAAACAATTGTTGTGTCCCAGGCAAGACAAAAAGTTGGACAACCATAAACTAGAAAATGGCTACTACTACACTATATTCTTGAAGAGTTTTTTGTTTTGTTTTGTTTTTTCTTCTTTTCTGGTTGCTACATGCAGTCTTATTCTATTTTGTTATAATGAAGATTAAGTGAGGGAAGAACTCTAGTAACCTCTTTCATGTCAGAGGATACAATACACCTTCAGATTTCTTATTTGTCCTTTTTGGCACCTACTTGTTTCAGGACTGATTCTACCTGTATTTATGAAAAACTCCTGGCTGTACTATTACTGTGAGGTCCTAGAGTACTGCCTTGAAATCATTTTGGTCACCCATATACTTAAGATTATCCACTGAATTATACTGCCATCCCTGTTTCTTTTTGTCCTCTACTCACCGTGGAAATTCTACTTTCCACGTAGTCTGTTTTTCAGTCTATCCCTACTTAATGTTTTTTTATCACACAAATTATCCAAGACGCTAACAAGAGTTTTGCCATGAAAATAGATTAGATAGATAGATAGATAGACAGATAGATAGATAGATAGATAGATAGATAGATAGATAGATAGATAGATAGATAGATAGATGTCCCATTCCTTGTCTGTTCTCTTAGTTTTTCCTTCTTTTTATTCATGATTTCTGCTAATGAGTGTAACTAGTGTTTGTTTGTTTTTTATATTCCTGTGATAAGAAAATTATTCTTTCAGTTGTTTCTGCACTGCTTGAACACATTTGTGATAGTCTAGAGTCCACTACCATTAGATACGACTACCTGGAAGAAAGCAAGTTATTTATATTTCCACTTAGATTAAGGTTAGGTCACTAAGTTTGCAGAGAGATAAGTCCTGGTAAATGGATAAGAGAAGGATCTGGAGACCTTCAAACAAATCCATACAGCTCCTAGATATAACCTTTAAAAAGTACCAGACACACACAGGAAAATGTGAGGAATTAAGGAGGAGTAAGAAAGGTGAATCATGGAGCAAGACAGCTTAATTCTTATCCTTGATAACACAGAGGAATTGAGTCTATTGATTAATGTAGGTTCCACCTCAGAAGCAAAAAGTAGATGTAAATCCTCTTGAATTAAAAAATAAAATCAGTTGCTAAATAAAGAAATGGTTTATGATCACTAAGCCAGAGAATACAATACTGGAATATGAAAGGTTAAGAGAAGCACCAATAGACTGTCATTTGTCAGTGACTCCTTTTCTGCTGGAGAAAATGTGAAAGAGAATATGTTAAGGAGCTATTAAATTTTTAAGATCTCAGATGCTTGGGTCAAAGCACTGAAGATAAATTTAAGGAATAACCGTCACTGTAACATGATGTATTTAAATGTGACTTGAAATATTTAAATATAGCTAGACTACAGAAAGATTGGGAAGATAATCCAGCAATGATTACAAATGACAATGAGTTGTGAATGCAACTGGAAAACTGAACAAGATAGAGTGAAAAAATGTTTGATTAACAAGTCTTTTCTGTTAGGTTTGCAGGTCACACACTCATAGAGACTCATTCCTAAAATACATGTATCTACTTTGATTTTCTGTGTGGATAGTTATCTACCCATACATTTCTGACAATGCATGCTGTATAAGAGTGTAACTACCCAAGCTGGTTTAAAACTAAAAAAAGAGCTATCTTAGCTCATCAGGTGAACTGTTTGAGTTATATAGTTGTTGTCCCATTCTCATAAAAGAGAAGTCTACATCTACTGGCAAAGGAGGGGTCTTATGGTTTGGCAGTGAAAGTAGTAGGATCCATTCTCCTTGATAAACTGCGAGATAAGTTATTTGTACCATGAAATTGGACAAAAATATATTTAAAAAAAAGGGGGGGAGGGAGGGGTTGTTTTCCAGCTGTTCAGTGACATCACTGATGCCTTCTTCAGACAATATAGCAGTTATTTTAGGCAAACATTTTAATATTACCCTTCAACTGGAGGAAACATGTACTGTCACTTATGACATTTCTAAAAGTGAGACTTTTAACAGAAGCTTCACAGCAGTACTCCAGGATGTTTTCTTTAGAGGAAACAAAATAAAAAATAAAATATAGCTGTTATAAACTGTTAATTATATTTTATAATAGTAATAATCCTAAAGAATTTGATCACTGCTGCAGTTAATGAACAGTTTAGAAGGGTTTAACTGCCTTCAGTTCCATCTAGGGATCCCCAATTAACAAACCAGTCGTTAAATACTAGTAATGACTAATTATTTGAGGATTAAAATATTAAATATAAATAAAAACGAGATTGAGACTCTTAAAATTAATGCATTAATGTTTCCCTTCCTCACCATGAGTTAGGGTACAGTCTGTTCTTATGACTACAACATTTTCTATAGGGGATTCTTTCCCCTCTAAATGAATTTCTTTTTATGCATTCTCTCCAGATGTTTAACTCACATCAGTCATTGTTTCAAAACCTCAGTTTTTCCATTTAATAGAGTGCCTTCAATGGACCTAAAATTGGTAATTTCTTTTCACTGTTGAGTATGTTGTGGGGTTTTTTTTGTTTGTTTGTTTGTTTGTTTTCAGGGGGAGGATTCTAAAGCTTTGTTTGGTTTTCTTTAGTTTCAAGTTCCTGGTTATATCAAAGTCAAACTGCCTTCAATTAGCATGAGTAATGTTATTTGACATGTAAGCTATCAAGTATACCACAGAATCAAGATGGCTAGACCTGTCCATGGAAAACCAATAAAAGATAATTACAGCAGGGATCAACTTCAGCCTTTTATTTAGTACAGAACAAGGCATTTCATAAGCTGTAAGAAAATGACAATGATAGAAAAGACAAAGACAAAACAGGCACAATATGTCTTGACAGAGAAAACCTAAATATATAGATATAGGATAGCTAGGATAAATAACCATCGAAATACGGATAAATTCAGGGCATAAAATATATCTGCAGAGTGCCAGCAAAATGTCTGCAGGCCACTGAAGTCTTGCAGATAAAGGTTAAACATAATCTTAGTAGGGAAAAATGTATATTCTAGCTTCCACGTCAGTTTACTTATAACTTGTATTTTATAAGCAAAGCTATCTGCTCTACAAATGAAACACAAATAAGCCACGTTTCCACCAGGGACCCCTCAGCCAAAGCAAACAAAAAGTTAAATTTGACAAACCAGGAAATGGCAGCATTTGTTCTCAATCTAACTACAAAATATAACTGCAAACTACATAACCCAGTTATATAAACACAGTGGCTGAATAATCCCAAGACTACCTCATACTTCAGGTGCAGTTACAGATGCCAAGATGATGCATGGAGACAACTTACTTCTCAAGAGAAACCTACTTCTACACAATTTTCTTTAATTTTCCTAAACTATTCTAAATTATTTCACTGTTATCCCCTCGGAATATTTTGTGCCAAAGAATGAAGTTTCTCTTCACCCTCTTTTTGATATTTACTTAATAAGCCTCAGTACACCCTCTGTTTACAGAAGCTATAATTGCTGCGTTGAAATAGTGGATCCAGGACTTCTTAATCTAGTCATTAACCTAAGATCTGTGAGTAACATTGTTGAAAATGTACATTGATTTTTTTCTTCATATTTTTGTTCCTGGGACTTTTCATAGAAAATGAGTTATTCACTGCATTTAATGATGCAGTTGTATTAAAATTAACTTATATTTTATCTTTATGAGACAATATTTGCAGAGATAGAAGGTCACTTCTCAGTTTGGTCAATTAGAAGGCAAATACACACCCATAAATTTGTTCTCTTTCAGAGAGACTCTCCTTAAATCTCACTCATTGATTTCAAGTAGTCACAAAGCTTGGATGAACTATTGTTCAGAAAGTGATGATTTTTTCCTATTTGACTAGAATGAATGATTCAAATGTATCTACCTCTGTGGTAATGTGTTCATTTCCAAGAGAAATTCTACTACCAAGGCTTGGTGTAGTAAAATTGACTTATTTTCTTTCCATAAAAATGAAAGTGTACTAACTTAAAGTTAATTTTGATCCATTAATGGAGAAATGGGAAGGAATATCAAAGAAAACTATCATTTTTCTTTGGAAACTGAATCATATTATTTTGTTTCTTGATGGCATACAGAAGCTACAGACATTTTTAGGCACTGAAAAAGTGTCAGAAAGAGGTTTTAGTTGAATGACTCCATATTTACATTGCAATCAGATGGTAGGTACAGCCAGCATGTGTGATAGTAACACTTGTTAAAAAATGACAGTCACAAAATCACACTTACCTTCAGTGAACCTGCTGACTCTCATACGTGCATAACTTTATTTTTTCAATATTTACAGTTATAATTGCTATAAATCTGTGTGTTTGTATCATAAACAACCTTCAAGGGAAGAGGTACCAGTCTTCCAGTCTCCTGCTTAAATGGTGTTAGTTAGGGACTCAGAAAAGAGTCCCCAAAAATCCACAGTAATGGTGGATTTGTAGCTGCATATCTTTCAAATCATCCAGGCTCAAAATAGAGCTTTCTTCTTAGTCTTCTAATGAAGTGCACAGCATTTGTTACTTTCTGAGAAATATGCAGTATCACAGCAATTCAGCACCATTAGCACTCAGTGCTAGGGGGGAAGAGAGAACTCTTCTGCATTCATTGGTCTCTGTCTGATACGCTTAATGAAAAAATACATTAAATATGATAACACTGCCTTAAGAAACAGAGGTAATTATTCAGCTTCTGTGTATTGAGAATAACTTGCTTCCTTTTTCAGTGTATCAGAAGAAAAAAAAAAAAAAGCATATGCTGTAAGCACACTTTATTCTTTCATTTTCTTCCTCCCACACCCCCCCCCTCCAATAAAAAATGTCTTAACCAGATACTGCCAGTATTGCAACCAGGCCTTATAAACCCATGATTTATGAAACAAGGGAAATGTGAGCTGTAACTAATTGGTGAAGCACTCTGGGCTGCTATAGCTGCTCTGAACACACAATGAGGTTGGCTCGCCTACCATCATGCTAAAAGGAAGCAGCAGACTTTAACTCTTTCCTCCCTTTGTGCAGCATACTTCCTCGGAAGACTACAACTTCTTTGTGCAAGGGTTTTACGTATTCCCCAAGGGCCCAAAACTCTTAACATGTGTTTTTTCACACAGAAGTCTCAAGTGACCTCTCATGGAGGGGAAATAATGTTATATATGGTTATACTGGTATGAACAGAAGCAGGTCAGCGGTCAGGATCACTCCAAATGTGAGTGAATGGAAAAGTAACGAAAGCTTGATTTCTCATGATCACCCATTGGGATGTTTTTCTCTCAATTCTTTATTTATTTGATGACTTCAGGGTTTTGATACCTTGCATTTTATGAAAACCACACAGAAATAACTATTAACTCAAGTGAAAAGCGAACTTGTGCAGCCAGCTGCCAGGTGTGTCTATTAAAGATCAAGAAAGACCCACAGCTGCAGCCACAGAATTCATGACTTCCTGTAGTGCTGAGCTGAGATTTGCTTTTTTTTTTGCTGAAAGCTCCTTACTGAAACATCTTTAGTAACTACTTCAGAGCAGGTTCCTTTCCCTTGGAAACTTGGTTTTATTAATAGCTGGAGAGAAGCTGAGGCCATGAGACTGAGACTGGTGTGAGCTAAGGATTGAAGAGCTCGCAGAGAGATATTTGCTTCAGAATTGATAGCTACAGATATGTCCTGAACCAGTCATTTTTTTTTCTCAAAAGTTGTTTCCTCCCAGACTGCAAATAACAGAGATTAATGGATAAGTATACTCGATATATATTCCCCTTTGTCTTTCCTTTAGATTCATGTATTTGGTGATTATGTTTAGTTGTAAACGGGGAGACTCAGTGAAGCTTCTGAATAACTTTGCCTAATCATAAGGGCCATCAACACGTCTCATTCAGAAGGGCCTAAAATGGACAACTAGGAATTATTTCATGAGACTCTAAGCTGGAGATAACTCAAAATCACTTCATTTCTTGAATAGCACAGAGAAGAAGCATGCATTTGTGAGGAACTTGATGGACAGTACTGAAACACTAGAGCACTAAAATGACACAGGTCACTAAGCAGCCAGAAATCCATAAGCCTTGACGATAACATGTTTGGAGATGATGAAGTAAGCAAAGAAGTGGAATAGATCATGGGATGGAAACAAAATGGTAAGGAGAGACAGACATGCAGAAGGTGAGGATAAGAAATAGAACTAACAATGAAAAAAACAGATAAGGCAGAGGGAGAGAGAAAAAAAAATCACTGTATTTGATAACAGAAGAATATGAGGGTGAAGATTCAAACCAACAACTTGATTTAAGCCTTTTTTGTTATTATTTTTTTAGCTGTCGAGTTTTGAATTATAAATGGCTAATGAACAAACATGTCCATGGGTTTAGACATGCAGACAAGGAAGAAACAGATTTGTGAGATCCAGCTTAACATTCTTTCTCCTCCACGAGGCCTGTTTTTGAGAATTCCTTAGGGCAGTTATAAAGAGTGTTAGGATGTTACTCAGCAATTCATCCACAATTCCATTGAGCTGACACAAAAAGCCATAATACAGTGCCAGCACAAACCTACCCTAAACCCAGGGCAGTATTGGTTTGTGAAATCTCATTGATTGTGTCAGGACCAGGTCATTCCCACTCATCCCTCTGCATGATTTGTAATACCACTACATGTTTAAAATGGCTCTGTACCAAAGGCCAGGCATCAAAATTCACCATTCACCCTGAAAACAAATAGGAGTGGCAGTACCCTTGGAAGATGTGATAAATACTTTTAAGTGTCCTATCAATGTGTAACCATCTGCAGATCATAATACATCTAGCTGATATTTAAATGGATGCTGCTTCCACATGAAGTGCATTGTAATTTAACATGACATTATTTTAATGTTCTGTTAAAACACATTGCTAGTATGTGTATATATATATATATATATATATGTATATATATATATACATCTATCTAAATAATTATTTTCCTACCAGCATGCAGACTCTGCTGGGAAGCTATATAGACAATGAACTTCTTCAAGGAAATATTTTCAGTACTGAATGGAAAGAATCTTGTTTGTTCAAAGCCACCCATTTCCCTAATTATAGACACTCATACTATAAGAGGAAATTGCTAATTGTGTACAGCAGGAAACAAAGACACAAGGACTTTGCTATCTGTTCCTTAGTTTTGCCAACTGTGAAATAATCCTAGTCAGAAACTTTGAGGCTATACATACCAAATACTGAAATAAAAGATTCATAATCCTAAGACAGTAGTGAGAGTATCAGCAGAATCCCAGGAATATTGGCTTTATTTTCTGAGAGGTGTTCGATCCAGCCGTAGTTGGAAAGGAGCAGCGTTGCTTGCTTGTTTGTACACTAATAAAATTATTTAATCTTAATGTTAGTGAAAATCATGGAGGAAATAAACTGAACCAATGGACTAAGACAGTGGATCAAATGCCCAGAACATAAAAACCTCTCTATAACTCTGTTGAAGTTATTGAGAGGATGTTGATTGACATCTTGTAATGTTCAGGCCACACACATTCGCAATTGGCAGTCTGAGGACTTCAGGTTCCCTAGGGAAAGTGCAAATATTGCTCTATTAGCAATAACATGCTCCATAGATCTGACTGCCAGGAGATTATATGAGTGAACTGTACAACAATTTGGGACACTGAGCAGTAGCCAGGCAGGCTGAGCTGAACATTCTTCTGCTATTAGCAGTAAATGTGCTGATGTCAAACTAACCTTGAAAATGTGTGTTTAAATATGTTAACCAGTCAAGACCTGTGGAAATGGCACAAAATACCAAAGGGGTATGAAATTGTACAAATGCAGCCTGAAAGTTTCTTTCCTTACGCAAACAAGTTGTTGTTTGTTTGATTTAAGGGGTTTTTATTGTTTTTTTTTTTCCTGCCACCTTCAATGTCTAACACCAAGCCAAGGAATATGAAGTTCTTTTCATTGATTTTCAACTTGCTGAGGGATGCCACCATTATAAGTTCCTGTTCACCCGGGGTTGACTTCCTTCTTGTGTTAACAGATGCACAAAGCTGGGATAATACATCCACATCTCAGGCCTGTGAACCTTGCTCCCTACAGAACAAGGCTGGTGCAGGGCACAGTGATCTTTCACAGTGTTAAAGATACCTACTATTCTTTCTCTGTCGTCCCCCTCTCAGTTACCTTTCCTCTGTTGCTCATAAATACAGAATGAGTAACCCTGGCAATCTATAGCTAATCCCCCCCTCCCCCCCCCCCCCCCCCTTTTCCCATATGAAGTATGTTTACCATAAATGAGCATCTGGGGCTTTCATTATTTATCAAAGGAAGGAGTCACACCATTGTACCAGAGGCTCTGGGAGTCTGAAATCATTGTGATCTATTGCACAGCATTTGTTGGGCCAAAACAGCCTTAAAACCCATCAAAATCAAGCAATGCAGCAGTGCCAGGGGATCTCATATGGACAGCTGATAGACTGCTGGCTCTGAGCTTCAGGCTCCACGTGGGAATGGTGATGAAACTTCGTTTCTGTGCACAAAGCAGTGCTGCTGACCAGAGCTGCTCTTTCTGACAGCATCCTGAAGCTCTGAAAACTCTGCAAATCTCATTATATGCTAGCATGGCTTGTTTCGCCTAGAGACACACTGCAAGAGCACTTTTTTAAAGCCCATTTAGCAAAGAGATGAATTTATCTACATACATGGTAATGTGAATAAATAAATAAATAAACCAACAAAAAAACCCAAATCATGTTATGTGGTTTCTAAGTGGAAAAAACTGCCTGTTTGCACACTCTCATTTCCCTGCTCAAGGAGAATACAATTATAAAAACATTATAAATAGACAGAAAGTTGATGATTAACACAGACAATAATCATTGTAATGGTGGTATTCCCAGGTACACTGGGATCTGTTCTCTGAGGTGCTGTGCTGTGTGACTTATAAGTAACTACTACTACTCTGAGCCAGCTTAGTGGAGAAACTCATCCAAAGGGAAAGGGAAATAGAAAAATGAAATGTACAGTGCCACAGAGTTGGCCAGTGGAAATGTTAAGGCTACAGCTTGTCTTATAAGAAACTTGTGCCTCTTAGTGGGTTTTGAGGCTTTTTCTTTTTTGAAGCAGCCCAGATCATGGAGAACACTACAGCTCTACATGGGGACAAAACCTCACGATTTGTGTGGCAGAAAAACTTTTTGTGCCAGACTATTCTATCAAGGAAAGTCGAGAAAACAGATATCAAGACAGGTTGAAGTCCGTAATAAATGAATAGGTATATAAATAAAGAGATGCAACACTGGACTTGAAGGCAGCTGAGAGGTTGGAGAAATCTTCCATACATGGCCCAGCCATTGCCTCAGAGAAGGAATGAACCAGTTCTCTGGCATTGTTTTCTTTTCTTTCCCGCTGATGGAGAAAGGGATGATTACTGCATTTCTCATCTCTGGGGGTGTGGGAGGTGGGAATGATAATGACAAAAAAGCCTGCGGTCGGTGAGCGTCTCCATCCCGGCGAGAGAGCTGCTGCAGCACGGCTGCTTGCTCCCTTCTCTTGGGCTACCTCGCAGTGCCATCTGCTGGCCCTACGCCTCGCTCGAGTGGAAATTTCCTAAGCTGCTGCTCGCTGCCAGGCACGCTGCGATCCCTCCGCTGTCTTCGCTCCTCTGAAACCATAAAACCACCCTGAAGGGATGGAGGGAGATGTACTTGCCAGGGCTTCTCGCCCCACGACACCGAGCATCTCGACTAAGTCTGCTCCCACAGCCACTCTTAGCAATGAGCATAGCAGAGATCTTTACTTTTAATTTGTCATATACTGCATTTGACTGATGCCTCCCTCAGATGAGAAGCTCATTTCTTTTTAGCACAGAGAATTCACAGTATGCTGAACAACCCTAAATGCTACCCTTGTCCCATTCTCTCTCTCACCTCTCCCACTCCAGGAATTTTGTTACCCTCAGGCAGGAGGCAGCCAAAATTAATGATTAGGTAAAAAATACAGGTCTGGAAAAGCAGCTTTCAGGTTGGAATTTTGTCTGCTTAGAGAACTTGATCCACACATCAATTTGTTCCTAAAACAATCAAGCAATGTCCTTCTCCACTCTCCTGTAGTGTAGGATGCAGGATGTAGCGTGTGGTTACTTGAGCTAACCACAAACAAGTAGAACCAAATATTTTGAGCACTGTATCTGTTTTAGTGGCTCAACTCCACCCAAGCTTTGCTAGGAAGGACCACACCAACACAGCTACAGGTAGGAAGAAAACAGTACTGAAGGCTCTGCAGAAAACTGCATTATTCAGTGTGAGCAGAAATGATCGATCAAGTTCTCCTTCATCCCACATCCCTCTGACTGATTGCTTGATGCAGTATTCACAGAGCTGGCAAGGAGGGTCTCCTCTGAAAAAAAGGTGAGGGCAGGGGTTGTATGGGATGCTAACAGAGAAGGCATTGGAATTATTGTTCTGTGTAAAATGGAAGAGGAGTTAAGCTAATAACACCTGGAAAGAGAAAAGTGTTATTTGGCCTTGGGAAGTGGAAGTCTGGCTCAAGCATAACTTTCACCAAAACTGATCCTGTATTTCTAATACATTAGAACTGCCATTACAGCTAATGCAGGAGAACTGTGGGAGAATACAGGAAATATGTGGGGATCTTAAGCAGGGTTTTCCCTCCCAGTGCTGTAACATTAACATGATCTGTATAATTCCAAGGATAAATTACTGGTATTTCTGCCCAGAAGAATAAATTTTGTTTTCCTAACAACAATTTTGTCTTTGAAAAGAGTGGTTTTAGAGGAGTAATTTTATCAGTACTCACACAGTGTTCACAATTATTTCACTATTAAGACAAATACTCACTGTTCTTCTACTACATTTGCTTCAGGGAAGACGTTTGTAACCTATTATTTTGCCAGTTTGGAAAAGTATCTGTAATCATTGCTGTTTGCCAGTGCCACTGTTATGATCTTACCTTCCAGAACCTTAGCATTGTGCACATGAGTTACTCAGCTGGTTCCTATATCACATCTCTCACAGTTCCCATCTCCATTCATCCAGTAAATGCCCCAGACAGGCTCTTTCTCAAGGATGTTCTGTGCTGGCCATAGTGCCTCTGTGGAGGGCTTTTGCATAGAAATGCACCACTCTCCCCTTCTATAGCTTAGCACATAGATTGTCTGCAGTCAGAGCTGGACCCAAGCTTCATGCAGGCCAGACCTGGCTGTTGTGGCACTGTAGACTGGGATGATTTGGAGGAGCAAAGTTATTCAAAATGCGTTAGACTTAGCACAGGCTTTGAAAGAACTCCCTATTTGTAAGAGGTCTCTTTGTACATACTCTTGTTCGGTTTGTCTTATGGCAACAGTCACAACCTGATAGTACTGCAGAGAGATCCCATTAATGGAGAACTTCAGCCAAGATAACCTCATCCCCATATTAAGCTGCACACAGGTGGATGAAAGTCTCATCATACATAGCTCTGACATGTCATCTGGGGTTAAATAAATCCCTAATATCTGCTTGATGAGACAAGGAAACGCCATGCTAGAAAGGATGAGATAATACGCTTATTGGGATCCCTCCCTCACCCACCATCACCCTACTCTGCTTTCTGACCCCCTAAACACTGTCTACAAGGCTCCAAAGCCAAGTAATCATGGCTGTCCACCAGAACTGTTATTTGCTTTATCATTTTCAAGTTTTCTGATCAGGACTTGGTTATGTTTTAGTCAGATTTGAACAACATAACTGTTACAAACATAATCCAGATATTAAGCCTGCTTTATTAAACATACAGGGAATTTCTGGAGTCAAGAAGTTAAAGCTGTCAAAGAGAAAAGAAGATGCTTTTTAAAGAGGTAAGAATTGTCAGTATTCTCACTGTAGCTTATGTTACTGCCTGGTAACTCTTTATTCTTTTGGATGCAAGATATTACTCTTCATTGCCTCACAAAATTAACCCCTTGCACTTTTCTTCTAATGGAAAATGAAGTAATCCTGAATCATGCTGGATCTCATCATAGGACTGTGAGATTCACTCTCAAACTGACAGAGGAATTGAACGGATTTCTTTCCCATTAGTGATTCACATGGTATCTGCTATAAAAGCAGCCTCTACTGAAGAAGAATATAAATAATAAATCTGTGGACTAAAGGAAGCTTCCACAGACACTTTGAGCAGCAAAGAAAAAATATGCTTTCAAATAACAATGAAAAGGGCCAAGATTTAATTATTTTTAAAAGCTCCGAATCCTGTTTGAGGTATTGAGGAGCTTGAATCATCATTGTAAGCTGCGTGTTTCTTCACTATTTGTTATTATTATGATTTCTATCTTCAGTCACCATTTCAAATTGCTTTTAATCCACTGTCCTTCCTGCAAAATATGTATGTACATACAATACACATGCAACCTAGAGTAAACATGAGAACCATTACTGATATTCTGAAGCAGTTAAAACATCAAAATTTACATTTACAGTTTATTAGAACAGTTTTATTTTTCTATCTCTAAAATCTTGACGCTGACAGATTAAAGTATCTCCCCCTGCTTAGTTAATTAGTAAGGCATAGAGTAATATGTTTGATATTTGAATCCAAAAACTTGTGAATTGTGACTCAGAGGAGTGGCAGCTATCCAGAAAGAAGCATAGACAGCAACTACCCTGCAACATCGTCCTTCTGCTGTAGAATTTTTTTGTAATTTCCATCTGATTTGTTCAAAAGAAATTGAAGTATTTAACTCAGCCCCTTTATTTCAATGTGTGCTCAGCTTTTATAGGAGTTTAACTACTAGATTTAACTACTACATTTCCTCAGACAGCATTCCCTTCACATATTTACTACTAACGTTAACATTAAGGTAAGAGTTCAAAATATGAGTAATAGTATTTTTCTTAATCATCTTTTTAACAGAGGATGCACTGATGGGATCTCTCTCTGCTTCTCAACACTACAAGCTAAATGTGTGAATACTGAGGAGGTGTAGCTGTCATAAAATTATTTTCAGTGCTGTAAGCCTTGCACCCCTCAATATTCAACACTGGATAGTTATTCCTAATGAATACATGGCTTCAGTGTGGCAGAGAAGGTGAGTCCTATTCTATTTTGTCTTTGTTAGCTCTTTCTTGCCTCTATTTCTTGTAAAACCATTTGGCAAGCTCTTAGCAAGTTAGGATTTTACCACAATAAGTACTCATATCAAGGTGGGATACTTGAATTGGAATGATTTACCAGTTCTAGTAATACCAGGAAAAGAATACTTCTTATCCAAATGGCATTAAGGAAAAATACTCTTAAATTATCTTTGGACAGCACATAAATTGGGTGGCCTCCACGCTGGGCAGTGTGTTCAGCACTGGCTTACTCATGTTGGCAGAGCACAGACAAGGATCTACCAACAATTTACCATATCTTTGGCTCTGGACAATAACACAGTATTGGTGACAAGTCTTCAAAAGAATCTAGCAGAGGTTTACAAAATGAATGTGTGATTTATGCAGATCCCTATTCCTTCTCCTAATGTTCTTGTTTAAACTCAGCTCAGCTGAAAAAATGGGAGATTTTACTTTAATGTGTTTTTTTTTTTTAGAAAGAAATAGAGAGACCAGAATAATAAAGAAATGCCAGGGTCTTAAAAAAAATAATATCATAGGGCTTTCATCATCTATCCATAAAACAGAAAGTAAGGGCTTTTAATTTTTAAAATTAGGCGTGAGATATCTCCCAGTGCCAGTAATCACATAAAATAGTTATCTCCTTTAAACCCTAAATCACTAGTACATACAACTGGAATAACTGCTTTAAAACTGTTTATTCTTCAAGCCAGTGTCTTGACCAGAAAGAAGACTTACCCTAACAAAATTGGATCCAACAAATATGCATCTTTCTCACCCGTTCCCCTCATAACTTCAGCCCTGCTATAACACAACCCCACTCCCATCCATCTAAGAAAATACTCAGCCCCAGCTGGCTATTTATCCCATCTCTTACATATGCTCAGCTGTAGCATAATTATAGGCCAATGTCTCTGAGCTGTACACGCTGTAAAATTCACAAGCAGATAGTTTGCAAATATATGGCTGGCTATTTGGAACAGAATAATGTTCTCTGTTTCTGTCAACGAGGTTTGCAATTAAAATATTCCTCTGTCACAACTTACCAGGAGCATTCAGGAATTTTCTTGTGCCCTTGCTAGTAATAAACGGGTGGATGCAACCATTTCAGATTTTCTTTCTTTCTGGTGGGGTAAAATGCTCTGCATAACAAGCTCACATAAAATTTAAAATGCACAGAATAGAACTATAAGTTAACTTTATTGTCTAGATTTAGTGTTAGCCCGTTGCACTGAAAACGATTTGCATACATCAGAGATTCCTGAACTGTATGTGTCCAGGTCACTTATTCATTATTATAATTTATTTCTGGCGCAGCAATACCTCGAGGCCCCAGGGAAAGGCAGTTATACATACATGCATATAATGAAAACACAGTTCTTGCCCTGAAGGGCTCAGTGTGGAACTGCCTACCTGGTACAACAGCACCCCATGCAGAGGTGCCAGGGTTGCTTCCAAATGAGCTGATGTATTTATGTAGCAAAGTATAATGCTATGCACAAATAATCTGTCCCAGAAACTGTGTGGTTACATTTCTACAGATATCTACTTGGGCTAAATTCTCTGTAAATAAGGTATAAACTGACAGTTACAAAGCTTCCAGTTTTAGTTATCTCTGAAACTGCATTTTATCATGGAAACCTATAGTTTAAAGTTTTTGCCTAAATAGTTACAGGAAAGGTAACAACTCAAAGGGTAAAATTGTGAAGAGAGTTCAGGAGAGAAGGCAGGTTTTTTTTTTCCCACATTGGCACATTTGTCAAATTGGGCAAATATTTCTGGAGAACAGATTCAACAGAAGTTAACTTCATTGAGAAAATAAAATAAAATAAAATAATGAAAAACAGCAAACAAACTTGCAATCCAAAATCAATTTATTTTCATTAGTATATATGCATTTATTTTTTTGCATGCAAAGATATTCCTGGATTGAATTAATTTTTCAGTGTTGTTTTGAGATCCTTACAATGGCAAATTCAAATTAGGGCTAGGTGCTTTTTCTTCTTTCAGATCTTGTTGCTTTTTTTTTTTTAATTAATAAAGAAGTGTCTCAGTACAGGCAGAAATTTGTGCAAGGAAATCATATGGTTGATGCTTCATAGGTGGTCAGATTGCATTAACGCAGTGGTCCCTTCTGACTCCACAGTCCATTAACCTAAGTATTAAGTTAGAGGAGAAGAAGGGATAAAATTTGACTATGGGTGTAATCGATCTTTTCAGGTCAGAAATAAAACAAAATTAGAACAGCAAACATCACGTATATCAGCATTCTTTTTTTTATTTTATAATTTTTAGTGAATTGAGACAGTTTAGTTTACGTTGAGTATTTGCATCAACTTGAAATAATCTGATTAAATTCATTTTCAAACATATTTAATATAAGCAGAAGTAGAATTAATAAAATATCAGAGAAGATATCAAATTAGCCATAGGAAAGGGATGATTTACACATTTCTTGGTCCCTTTGAGAAAGTTGTTGTCAGTGTGATTGTCTAATCCCTTTTCTGTCTCTGTATGTCCATATGGATTACATTCATATTCCAACAGATGCATAAAATGTAAGCAAAATACTTTGTTTTATACTTCCCAGAACATATTAGTTTTGGATTTGAGAAGGCAAGCATGATCATGTTACAAGATTTAGTTTGCATAGACAATATGAGGAAGATAAAACAAAAATCAGAGTGTCACAGAAGTAACTAAATACATTTTTGAAGCAGGAAGGGACCTCTGGAGATTCAGCCCTGCATCTCACACAGGGACACGAAGAGTAGATTGCCCAGGACCACATCCAGGTGGCTTTTGAAGGTGTCCATGATGGAAACTACAAAATCTCTAGTAGTGCTCCAATACCTTCCCTTCAGACATTTGTAGATATTAATTAGACCGCTCTAGGACACCCCTTGTCTGGACTGAATAGTTACAGTTTTCTCAGCCTTTTATCTTAGGAGAGGTGCTCTAGTTCCTTCATTGTTTTTGTGACTCTGCATTGGACTCTCTCCAGTATGTTCATGCCTTTCTTGGATTGGAGAGAGGGACAGAATCTGACATAATACTCCTGTTGCAGCCTCAACAACATAAAGAAGAGTTAATTATGCATTAAAATATAATTTTCACAATGCAATATTTTCTGCTATCTTAGAACAAACAGAGCAAACATTTTCTGGGGTTGCAACAGTTTTTAGTTATGACTAACATTTAATCTAGGTTCTCCGTCTGACATTTCTCTAATATCTCAATACTCTAGGTCTCTTATAATCACTCTCTTAAGGGAGTTTGAATACATTCTTTATACATAGAATATAGCCTATCTCTTCAAAGGCCTGTTATATTTCAAATGAAGTTTCCATGTCAAAAATAAATAAATAGGAATGAAACACAAGGAGTAGAATAGGAGATTCCTTATTTCTCTGGCTATTTTCTTCCCCAAAGTTCACAAAAGCAATTATCATCCTTTTAAACTTTGGAAAAGCATTCTTAAATAATTTAGAAAGTTATCAGTTTTTAACATCATTACTATAATTATTTTTGTTTTTACATGGGAGTGAACTGAGAAATAAGTACATTCTAAGTCAATAAATACCTTGGCCTGAAGCCCTAAAACTTTGGTTATCTGTGAAGTGTTTATCTTACTGAAACCTTCTTAGAAAAACAAAATAATTATTAATGATAGCACAAACGAGTTTTCTCTTTCAATTATGAGACAAAATGTTTTAGATTTTTCTGTTTCAGAGAATCCTTTCTTGAATCTGGTTGAAAACAGATGAGTGGATGTAATCCTACTGGCACATTTTTTTCTTCCTGTTACTCATAACACTAGTATCAGCACAAGAATTAGTCTCTGTCCCCATGAGCTCTGTAGGAACCACTTCATTGCTGTTAGTGAATCAAGACCCCAGGGAGAGAAAGTTCCCATTTGCTAATAAGATTTCAAGGGTCACCGAGGGAAGGCTTTTCATTATAGTGGTCTTGTTTTTTTGAGCATTGGTAAAAGACTTTCCAAGGTGAAGTACTGAAAGATGTAATACTTTTCTAATCTCTAGGAAATGCCTTTTTCTGTTATTAATAGTGCTTCCCCAACATAGGCTACAACTCTGGAAAATACGTATAATGTGCCCATATTAAGCAACTTTTCAAAATCCCATTGACTTCCAGGACATTTGGGCATATGCTTAATGTAAAATTATAGTTTCTTATTCCCTCTAGGAAATTAAAGAACACCATGCATACATATTAAGTTCAAGACTTCCAAAAAGGTATGGTAAATAATCAGTTCCATTCTCTGTGCATCCTTCAAATCTTCACATTCAGCGCTATTGTTATTAATGGCTACTAAACATGAATTCATAAAATTAAGGTCAGAAGAGACCTCTGGTTGTTACCTTATCCAGTCTGCTGTGAAATGCAGACTTAATTAACTCAGGTTGCTCAGGACATTGTCCAGCTGAGTTTTTTTGTATCTCGAAAGATGTAGATTCTAGTATTATCTTTTTCTTATGGTTGTTGTTACTAATAAAATTATTACCTTGGGGAGAAAAGAAAGGGGAAGCAAATTTGAATTCAAATTTCCTAGATAATCTAGCAGCTCCATGAGTGGTTCTATAAGGATTTTTAATCCTTCTGTAAATTCATTGTTCTGCCCAAAACGCAGTGAGATTTCATTGTTACAATTGATATGTAAAAATATTGTCATCTGAATCTACACAGTGCATAACAGCTCCAACATATGTTTTCTTCCTGCTCTATTCTAAACTGGAGAAGTAAACAAGGTGGAGAATGGGACAATGACAATCAGAAACATCAGAAGATAGCGTACTTACTGGTGAGAGTTCTGAGCCTGAGGTGTATGGGAGTATGACTAAAAGTCATCCACAGATCTAGAAATGACATCATCAAGCTGTTATGTAGCCTAACACAGAAACAATCCACTATTTCCATTTCTTTAATTCTTACTGCTACAGATTTTCTAATTCCAGAAAATCTTCAGGTTTTATTTATTTCTTTTGCCTCATAAAATGCAGATGGGATATACTTTCAGAACACTTTGATCCTGAAATAAAAAAAAAGTATCCCTGAGCATATGCTAATCAGATTCTGAAGAATGTCCTTAACCGTTTGATATAATCACTTTTAAGTCAAAATAAAATATACTCTCTTGCACAGTTTTCATTGTTCAGCCATGGCACCAATCTCCTCTGTTATATCTTCCCCTCTTTTCAAGTGTTTCCACTCAGACACACAGATATCCCAGTCCTCTTTATTTTTTCTCCGCCAGTTCCATATTTTTTTACAAAAACTTGTCACCATTCTTCCAACCACTTTAAAACTGAGTCTTAGAAATGAGGGCCTATAAACTGCCCATTTCATAGAATATTATGTGGAAAAAAAAAAAAAAAAAAACAACAGAAGAAATTCATTAAATGCTAAAGTTCCAGATATGAGTCTAATACTGGGCTCCAGTAAAATTGATGAGATACAGGCATACCTTGTGCAAAAATATGTATCATTGGAAAATGATCCTCTTGCTTGAAAAATTGAATTGGTTCACTACTGTTTTAGATTTGAATTTTCTGCTTCTGTTGAATAGATGTGAAGAACCACCTCAGTAGTACTTCAGATACTCATCACTTTGATCACTTTGCAAATCCGAATTCAAAACATGTTTTCTTCAAAGATGATTGGTTTTCTGAAGTAGAGTTTGTTAGCATGAGTTGATAAGCTATTTTAGTTTAATTCTTTGTTTCATAAAATTTTGTGATTTTTTACATCAGCATGTAGTAGTTTCACTTTCTCAATTTACAGCTCTGCTAATAAATTGATTTCTTCTCTGGGAGTAAGAAGTGCATTTTGTTAAAATGTTGGAATTGTCCTGGGTACAATTTTGGTGTCCATTTTCTGACCGTAAACGTTAAGTAATAGACATACTTTCTGTCTTGGAGAATCAGAGAGCTCAACTGTTTTAGTGCAAACTAACTCATGCTATTAGGCCTGAGTAGTGAAGAACAGTCGATAGTCACATTTAATTTATTTGAACAGAGCCACTGATATCTGCTATACCCTCCTTTGTTATTTTAAGTTACTCAAGAAACATGCACTCCACGTGGACCTGTAATATGTTTTGTTTACCAAATCCATGGACAAAGATTGATGAGCATTTAATTTCTGATTCTGTATTTTCTTGTATTCTCCACTTGTCATATGAATTACTTTTTACTTGACTCTCTGTAAGCATATCAAGAAGTGTAGTAAAAATCTGAAAAAAATTAATAGTGTGCATGTTTCTTGGTTTCTTGGCTTCTCTTGATAACATCTTCACATTCTGTTGTATATAATCCAATACATCATTGTTTATCCTGCTTAGAAGAAGACACTTGCAAAACGTAGATGTACAGTCTTGCAAGATACTGATTGAGGAAATCATGGTGCATCTGTGCCCTCAGAAGCAAGAAAGCTGTTGGAGTCAACATCTCTTGGCAGGTGCTGTAAAGAAAAGGAGAATGTAAAGGAAGATTTGAGAGAAAGATTAAGTTATAAACACTGCAAAAGTTTCTATAATGGAAAATCTAGCCACTGCTTTGCATGGCTCTATTCTGACTTGTTCAGGTCAGCATTGAACAATATAAGATTAAATGCTCGTCAGATGAACTAATGAGTTTTGGATTGATTTCTGTCTTCTGCAATGCTACTAGCATTTTTGACAGGTATGATTTATAGAGCATTCTTTGGGCCTGTTCATGAGAAGAGCTGTTTATTTTTGTTGATAGACAGGGTTTCTAATGTTCCCAGTGGAGTGTGCAGATGGCAGGAAGGACAGTAATCTTTGAGACGATCTCTCAATGTCTAGAGTATGTCTCTTATAAATTTCTAATCAAGATCTCAAGAAACTAACGTGGGCAGGCTGCCTCTGAAATTGTTTTTGCGACCTCTGGCCAATGTAATTCTCCCTGAAAAATTTATGTTTGGTGTTTTTGCTGTTTAGAAAATGTAGCTTGTATAGGCAATCAAGGAACCATACTTTTCTTTTTAACTGATATGACATATATACAAAGATGCAGAGTTTTACACACTTACAATTTTATTCCCTGTGGCTTAGAAGACCTTTTCCTTTTTTTTTTTTTTTTTTACATGTTGTGTCTATGGATATATAGTGCACTAGTATGCTACAAAAAAATCAATCAGGTAGTCTGTGTTGGAAACCTAATGGAATTTCTAAGACATGAAGATAATAAATCTAAGCAACTGCCTGGTGAATAATTTTTATTCTAATCTGCTCTTCTTTCCATTGTCAGATTTCTTTTTTCTATTGGTCCTATTTTTAATTACATTGCATCATCTTAGGGAGAGAGGACTGTAGGCCATGTCCAAACTGGCATAGTTACACTGACTGAAAAAGCTTTGCAAGTATAATATAGGCATTTATTTAATCATCTTTTATTATTTATTCTATTATAATGAAGAGTGTAAAATCCATTGAATAACATACTGATTGTATGAATTTAACTATCTGAAATTGTTTGTTTTCATGGTTTTCAGCGGGTAAATAATGATTACACTGCATTAAGATAATTCCATGGTACAATTTTGATTCTATTCCTGCACAGATAATCTGTTAAAATTTTGGCTTCCTAATGCTATGAATTGGATTCTTTGAAATTTAAACTGCTATCATACTGAACTCTAGGCTTACAAGTTTGAAGACATGTATATATTTAATTATTCAGATCCATTTGTTCTTTTTGTTCCTACTTAGTCCAATGAAAAGGCACTCTTTATTTTTATTTTTATTCTTATTTTTATTTTTATTTATTTTTATTATTTTATTTTATTTTATTTTTATTTTTCTCCTTTTTCAGTTATATATACCTCTTAAATTGAACCATTTTTTAAGGTCAGTCTAGGGAAGGGATATAAACCTTGAACACGGGCTGAACATAAGCAGTTACATTTATGTTTTGATGGTCAGTGGAAACAATGAAGAGATGACCTAAGCTACATACATGTAGCTGACACTGTCTGAATGCAGGGCCATTGAAAACATACTTGTGATGGCAGTGGTACTAACAAAAATGACCACAAAGATGAAAGCCACATTAGGGAGAAATCTTCAGTAAAGACAGTGAAGGCTGCCAAAGCAATGGAAATAATCAAATTTGTGTAACTGGCAGAAATATAAAAAATATAATTAATATTTTCCAACTCATACTGAAATCATTTCCTGCTAAAATATGTTTTTGTTCCTTCAAATAAGTACCTATAACATATAGAAAAATCTAAGATTTAAACATGTACAGAACCAGAACCGTTGCCATTGAAGTATCAACATCAAAGTTACTCTTTTATAATTCACTGGGCACAGTTAACATAATGTCACAGTTGTTACTTAAATTGTACGCTTTAGGCTGCTTATCTTCAATATCTTGAAGAGCTTAAGAGTAATTTTGCCTCAGCTAACCCGAGCAACGTATTCTCATAGCATTTTATTGTGCAAACATCCCTTTGCCCTCACTCCAGGGAGGTGCACAGTCACTCTGCTGGTGCCCAAAGTCATTGAATCATATTAGTGAGGTATCAAATCTCTGTTAAAACAGAGTGTCTTCCTGCAGTATATGTAATCTAAGAGACAGTGCTTCATGTGTGAGTATATTGCCTCTGGTTGCTTTAGAGCTAAGCAGGGTCCACTCTAAGCCCTCCAAGAATACAAAGCAAACTTAATGTCATTTTACTCATTTATGAATTATAAGATCTTCTTACACTAAACTTGTTTCAGTTTGATTATTTTTTAAGCCTGCATCACAAAACTATCTATACAATATCTGATGTGTTCTCACTACAATTTTTTTTGAGAAATTAATCCTTGCCTCTACTGAAAATACCTCTCCAAGCATTCACATCTGCTTTTCTCATGGCTGTATGTTCAACCCTTTTCTCCCATGACTGATACGAGTATACTGATCTTTCTTCCCTTAAGATGTTACTAAGTCATAACCTGGTCGTTTATAAATAAAACCCTTGCTATTACTGTCCTACCTCATGATTTTCCATTTTACAGTAAGAAAGTCTACCATGTTTACACTTGTCCATTGCATCATCCATTTCTTCACACAAAGTATCTGTTTTTTCATCTCTGAGCTAATGATGCCCTCTCTTTTCATGCCATCAGCAAATTTCATGAGCAATCTCTTGTGCTCTGTGGCACAAATACAGTTAAAAATATAATAATATATGAATTGTGCCTCTATCAGTAATCCATTTCCAGCCTTCTGTCATCTCTTATAATGTTACGTATAGATATATATGTGTATATAAGTTTTTAAAACTCTTCAAATTATTCCCATTTTTGACTCTTCAGTAGCAAGTATCTTATATGACAACAATAAATATTTAGCATTATCAGATTCATCTTTTTATTTTTATATTTTACTTTTTTGGAGAAAAGTACCAAGCCTCTACAGAAACTCCTACAGTAGCAAGTATAGCAAGAGCTATTGAGATTGAATGGATGAAACTGAAGTCCAGAGTTCATCAGATAATTTGCTTTTACTTTGTTAGTTGTAGGTATGGTATAATTATTGGTTTTGTGGTGTTTTTTTTTTTTTGTGTGTTTTTTTTTTTTAAGTGATTTGATTTACAGCTCTAGAAGATTGTCCTTTACACCCATTATAAAAATTAAACTCAGGAGACATTGATTCTATCTAGGTTTTGGTCACTTAATGACCTGCTACTACATTTATAACCATTTTGATAATATTGAAATGATTGAAAACTGTAAAACAAACACAGATATTAACAAAACAGAAAACTTTGTGTACAGTTTTAGAGCCAGTATTTGGCCTAACATACTTTTTTTTCTTTCTTTCTTTTTTTTTTTTTTTTTGTCTCAAACATTAGAATATCAGGGATTGAGCCAGATTCATGACTTCTTCCCATCACCTTCACCATATGCTTGCAGGACGATGCAGCAAATAGCTCTAAGCATTGCTTAGAGCTATGTGCCCTCCGTGCTAGAAGTAGAATGAAGCAGATTTTTTCCTTGTAGGGATGGTATTCTTTATGTCCTTTAGCCATTCTGTGTCTTTTATGTTTTAACCACAGTTTAAACTTCAGTAAGTAAAAACTTCAGGATCTGACTCTTTCACAGCAAATTCCTACAAAGTTCAGAGAATTATTTCAGGACTCAGAATGAAAACTCAGAGCGCGCCACATTTTTATTGACTCCTGCAGTCAGTAAATGTCCATTCCCACAAATGAGTGAGTGAGATCAGCACAGAAGCCATTTCTCACTACTGCTTTTCTTTGTTTTGATCTGTTAAGAGTGAAATCTGTTTTGTTTCCTATTTGCCCCCCCTAGGTTAAAAGGACAGATGAATTTAGGTGAAATAGTACAACTGCCATCTACTAGTTTTCAATGAAGGTCTTGGAATGGATTATCCAGGACTTGAGGTAGCAGATTACCTTTTTTTTCTCATATTGCAAATCAAATATTAAGTTGTGGGAAATAAAAATGCTCTTGAAGAAAAGGTAATAAATTTGATGGAGTATTGTAGGTAATCTAGAGTCCACTTTCTGTCCTCTAACCCTGACATTTGTACCCAGTAGCAAATGAATCAATCTCTGTTTATTTCAGATTATTATTATTTCTGTGTTTATAGCAATAAAACCTTACAAACGTGAGTGTTCCTTCTCATTTCCTACATACATTGTCAGCCAGCTCTACTAGTGACTTCTTCTAAAATCATGATCACTCTCTGGTTGTACAGCAAATTCCCCACTATTGCAGTGAAAATAATGTCTACTTTCTTTCCTAGGGCATATGAAATCTGACAGTGAAAGATGTTCCCTGGGTCTAATTCAAAGTCCACTGAAACAGCTAAGAACCTTTCAGTTGAGCTCAACATGATTTTAATCAGGTTCTATAAAAAGCCAAATTATGGAACAATTCTCACTATTATTTTAACCCCATTACTGAAGCAGACAATCATTTAGCAATCATTCTTAATTTCAACAAATGGATTTATTCTTTTTGTTTGTTTGTTTTTGTTTTGTTTTTTAATCCACAGTTTTTCAGCCTTTGTCAGATTCCCAGTAAAATTATTCAGCATTTACTTCCCAGAGCATTGTTCTGTGATTGTCTATCTGATTCATATGTCAAGGGATTTAATCTTGGTGAAATGACTGAAAGAGAAAGATGATGAACTGCAATGGGTTTGTATTTTCCCCTCCATTTTTTTCTTAAAAGATGAACTCCTAAAAGATTTTTGAGTCATGAACAGATCCCTGTAGAAATTTCATTTCTGTAGATTACAGTGTGATATGTCCAATTGTGACCTTCCTCTGTGACCTTCAAGGAACATTAAGAATTACATGATGGGTGACAGGTTATACTTATTCAGGTAAATTAGATGTTTCTAGTGCTACTCTTTGTAAGTGAGGCCAACTGTTCACAACAGCAGCATTTCATGCTGTCCAAAACAAAGCAGCTGTATGCAAAGTGCCAGATGAAAGCTTTCAGGTTATTATGGGAACAGTGTGTAAGAATGTAATTCAGCTCAGATCAAAATAGTACAAGGAAAACTTTTGCAAATAAACAGTTTAAGATATCAAAATCCAGAATCTGTGAGTAACCTTTGAATACCATAACCTCTGAGGCCAGGGGAACACAGACTGAAAGACTCCTTTAGAAGAATAAATAAATCTACTGAAGATTAGAAAACTGTGCTGGGCCTCTGAAAGTTTAGCTGTCCCATTTGTTCATTCAGCGGTATCTTCACTCTCCACTGATTCTGCAGCTGAGAAAAATATATACCTCTGGAGATTATTGAAAATGTATTAAGAGGTTGCAAAATATTAAGTGTTCTTAGTTCTTCAAATAGTTGTAATTAAAGAATGACATATGAAACATTCTGTTTTTCTTTTTGCTGTTTGGTTTTTTTGTTTGTTTGTTTTTGTTCTTTTTATTTCTGTTACTGTTCTTGAATTCTATTAATTTATTTTCAATTCCAGACTCTATAAAGTAAATTGAAATAAAAAAGATTTAAAATTACACATTAAATGATTTGAATATATATATCAAATAAAGGTATCAGACCAAATTTCATGGAAAAGAAAGAGGAAATATTGATGCAGTTTGCCTAGGAAAGTTATAAACACTCCAGAATGGGAAAAATTAAGAACAGCGTGGGAGATTTTAAGAATAGGTCATACAAACATATATCTGAAATGCACAATCTGATCTAATATTTTTTGGTGCACAGAAATGGATCAGAAATCCTACTGAGACCATAATTATCTTATTATCTGGGGCTTTACAGATTTATATTTGTTAAGATCAGAATTTCATGTCATCCTGATGGACAGTAGGCAATCAGATAAAAGTGTAGATAATCATATTAGACTTTCAAATTTTGTTAAAAATATACTTAATTCTATTTTATCAAAATATAAAATGACAGTTTTTATTTTAATGGACATTTTGCATTATGTGATTCATTTCAAATAGAATTGCTAAATAATTATATTACTTAATACTAAGATCTAAAAGGGGATGATGGAAATATTTTGTCTACAGGTGTTAACTTTATCTTATTTTGCAGATAGGGAAGAAGAACTGCTAAAGAAAAACAAAAGATCTGTTTTTCAAGTTCCTATGAATCAAACAGAACAAAAATTTTACCTTAAAAAAAAAAAAACAACTCATGAGTGCTTGTGTATGATGTCAGTAATATGAGTCAGTAAATTACTTTGAATACAGTCTGTGAAAATGATTTTGATAAGAAACAGGATTCTATGTTCCATAAGTACGTATTAAACAAGTTATAGGTTCATAGGTTCATTAGGTTGGAAAGGACCTACAGGATCATCTAGTCCAACCATCCTCCTATCACTATCCCTACCCAACTACTAAATCAAATCCCTTAGCACCTCATCTAAACGCTTCTTGAGCAGCACTAGGGATGGTGCCTCAACCACCTCCCTAGGCAGGACATTCCAGTGCCTGACCACTCTTTCAGAGAAAAAATGTTTCCTCAGGTCTAATCTAAATCTTAACCAGCACAACTTGTGGCCATTCCCTCTCGTCCTGTCATTATTTATCAGGGAGAAGAGGCCCACCCCCTCCTCACCACAACCTCCCTTCAGGAAGTGGTAGAGTGCAATAAAGTCTCCTCTGAGCCTCCTCTTCTCCAGACTAAACAATCCCAGCTCCCTCAGCCGCTCCTCATAAGACTTGTGCTCCAGACCCCTCACCAGTTTTGTTGCCCTTCTCTGAACATGCTCCATGGCCTCAATGTCCTTCTTGTAGTGAGGGGCCCAAAACTGAACACAGTACAACACAGTTTATTTAGACATCAAAATACCATCACAGAGGAAAGAGTTCTGTGAGTCTGAGGATTATGTACAACTTGTGTGAGCTGGCACTAAAAAAAGAATCCCTTTCAAAGAGAGATTACAAATCTGTTCCTGGTTTTTGTGACTCAGAAGGAGAGACTGAGAACTTTCACTGTGATCATCTCACACCTGAACCAGAAGATAAACTACATCTTGTGAATGATTCATTCAATAAAATGTCACCTCAGTCTTGGCTCCCATCTTCTAATTCATACCTTGCAGTATAATCTGTTGGAGCCATTATTTTCTACTGGAGTAAAATCATTTGGTGTTATTTGTTTTGAGGGCTCTTTGGAGTACAAATGAAGGGTTACAAGTGACCTTCAATAGAGAAAGACTTTTTGACTTTTCCATCTGCTACAGTGATGGAAAACAGAGTAACTTCTACAGGGTTCAGTATATGTTTTGGTAGTGAATATAGTATTAAGAAGAAATTTAATCAACTAATCCGTTAAATATTTATCCTATTATGCAAGCACCAAGTAAAAAATTAGTGAAATCCCTTTTAACAGAATATAAAATAGCACATAACAGAGGGAAATTTTATCATTAAAGATATAATAAGATCATGAACACCTCCAAAGGTGTGAGTTAATCAAATAAGGCCATAATATGACAAGCAGCCTGTCAGAGGAAATTCTATTTGCTGCAGTGTACAAGTTGCATTTGAGTTAATAACTGAGTCGCGTAACCATTCTACCAACCTTGTTAGAGAATGTCACACACAGCTTCATTGATGAAGGAGAACAAAAGTAGCTTGTATGAAAGGGGAATTCCAAGAGCTGAGCTGATTTTCATGAGGGGTCATTACAAGAATTACTGACAGAGATACAGATTTTTCCTCTAGTCACATGCTGTGTATTACACTCCCTCCATCAAGTTGATAGTAAAAATAACAATAAAAACTTAAATATAAATAAATGCATACTTGAAGAATTAGCTTTGCAGAGAGCATATGGCAGAGGAGAATTGAGGTTTATATTTTTCTTCTGAAGAGTCTAAGGCCATATCCTTATTTGGTCCAAAACATTACAGCTGCATTGACTTCAGCTGAGCACTGATGATTTAAACAAGCTAATGCTCTGTCTCACAGTATGCAATCTTTTCCCATTAATGTTTGCCTGCTGTGTCATAATGACTACAAAACACTTGACAATAGCTAGACAGTGGGTGTGCTGTGACTGCCACTTACTACTCGAATCATAATCACACTACTGGTACCTTGTGTTTCCTCCCTTTATTTGTCATATCCATCTGGTGTCCCTCCTACATAGACTGAATAGACACTGTCTATCTACAACTGCAGTTCCCATCCCTCATTGGGACTGAAAAGTCTACTGAAGTAGAAACAAGGAAAAATCAACATCTGATATCTAATTATAACACTGAATACTGTAGAAATTTTCCCCCTCCAGCAGCTCATGTCACTTGGACTACATAATAAGTAATGTTCTGTACAAGATGAAATATAAATTACTAAAATAAAAGAATCAAAGGATTAGCTTGTGATTTACAATTGGCAGGTCTTCTATCTGTGAAGGAAAGAATGATGAGAAAATTCCTATCATTATAAAGTATTAGTTCACTACAGGTGCTAACTGCTATCAAGTTTAGAACTGTAGAGAAGCAGTCATAATAAATACTTAATCCTGGCAAAATTCATTAAAATTCATATTTTGAGGTTCTCTGATGAATAAATAAATAAAGAAATAGCTGCTGTTGAAGTTTACTGGTCTTGGATAAGTTTTTCTTTTGAAAATTTTAAGAATTTGAAACTGTGGTCATACAGAATAAATTCTTAAAATGTTTAAACTCATGTTCACTTGTATATGAGCATCTGCCTTACCAATCTTGTGATCTTAATGCAAATGCAGAAGACTTCAGAATGTCACCTATTCAAATTTTTCTTTGATGTAGCTTCATCAAAAACCAATTGTTTTCCAAGTGTAACAAACATGTGCTGTCCACAGTGGCTTAAAGAAGAAAATATAACAAAGAGTGGAAATAACATGAACAAACATAACACACATATGTTTATATATTAAAAATATTAAAATATACTCAAAGTTTTATGTTAAATTTTGATTTATATATAAGACCATGCTGCTTATCCTCTGATTTTAACATAAATCCACAATTCACTGTTTTTTCTCTGATTTACTGAGACATGACATTTTATTCATAACTCCACTTACCATTTTAGAATAATTACACTCAACTTTCACCCTTTGTTTATACTCACTGTACTTTTGGTGTAAAGAAAGCCTCCTTTATTTGTTCTTGCTACTCCTGCTGCAATGGACCACTCACCTTGCTTAGAAAAACAGTTCATTTTGAATGTGAAAATGTCCCCAAATTGCTGCTAGCAGTGTGCCCACAATATTCTCCCCAGAGGGAAGAGTGTCTGTCTTCAGTCAGATGAAGCTGATCTACATTTTACCTTCAACTTTTTGCTAGTTTTTTTTTTCTTTGTTTGTTTAATAAAATTAAATAATAACTTGCAATGTACAATGACAGAATCTAAGATAGGAACGCAGCCCTAAGAGTGCGCTGGAGCTGTATCACAGGCAGCCCAGAAAAGATGTGGATGTCTCATCCCAGGAAATGATGAAGGCCATGCTGGATGTGACTCTGCACAGCCTGATGTAGTGGCTGGCAATTCTGCCCATGGCAGAGGAATCAGAACTAGATGGTTCTTAAGGCCTATTCCAACCTAAGCCATTCTATTTTTCCATGATTCCATGAAATGATTCAGTTGCTCACACTATGCAAGTTCACAGGTATGATTTTCCAATTAATTCCAATTTATATCTGAATTTTGTCTGAATTCAGTTTAGGCCTCCAAAACATACAGATTACGTAAGACTAAGGTGGTCCACTACAGAAGATCTGGGGAATTATTTTAGTAAAATCATATAGCCCCTTATGTTGGCTGAGTTTTGTCTATACAAAAGTAAGTTAATTGCATGGCCATCAAAGTCAAAGCAGTTCTGATGACCTAGATCAAGTTACCCATGTTCTCTTCTCACATACTGGGGCAAGATCAAATTGCACTGAAGTGCAATATCATATCCCACATATAAACATCAAACTGTTATCCTGGCCAAACTTTTGGTGGAATTATAAACGTGTCTTGTATTTCAGTTGTATGCTAAGACTGTTGTTGTCTGTCTATGAACCCACACATTTAGAAGGCATTCTGACAGGGTACTACAGCATGCTGATGCAGAAAGCTAAACAGAAGAGCTATAAATAAAGCAGGATCCAGTTTCCAAGGAACAATGACAGATATGCAGCTTGCTATCTGTGATATAACAGAATGGTGGAATATTTCTATGGGCTAGATAAAGTTATTACCACAAAGGAGCAATAGCTGGGTGCTTCCACTGTGGCATGGCCACTATTAAACGCATTAAACTGAGCAGGAATTTCAAAAAACACCCTTGAAAATGAAAATCAATTATTACGTGATTGTGTCAAGAAATTAGAGCATTAACTTAGTGCATTAGTATGGAAAAATATCAAGCTATCCCTATAAAACAAATCTGATATATTGCCTTGGAGAATGCTCAGGTCCCTGAATCTTTGTATCTGGGTATTCCAAAGGAAAGAATCTTAAGATCTGATCTCGAAGCCCCATTTGAGGCTTTGTTATGTTGCACAGTAGTATGCAGTCTAAGGGCAGGGTGTGAAATTATAGATGGAGGCCTCTGGTCCATTGACCATAATGCTCTCTGTTCCATATCCCAAAACCGAAGAAACCACACGGGTACACTTTGTGCTGGTTTTTGTCAAAATCTTCAGACTAAGTCCATTAATTTGGAAGATATGTATGGGTGGGCTGTAATGTGATGATGAGTCTGGGCAGAGGACCATTGATCAGAGAGCACCCCTACTGGTCTACCCCGAATCCTTTTTTGTTGTTTTTTGTGTGCTGAGTCACAGCCTGAAGCACTGATTAAGTACTTGAAGGAAATATCCGGTCAGCCCTGGGAGCACAGGTGAAGGTAATTCACCTGTGTGACCATAATGTTTGGAGCCAGTCTCTACCCCTCTTACACCTCATTTAAGGGCTAACTGCCACTGAAGAAGGATCTCTTGTTAGAGATCCCTCCTTTTGTAATTCTTTTCCTGTGAGACTAGATCCTTGCAGATGGGCGAGCATTCATTTTTCCTTCCTTGTGTAACATCTCCTTGTTTGCTCTGGTCATTTTGCCTTTACAGAGACTCAGAAGAATAAAACATTTTATGCATTGTTACCTTTTCCTTCCTGAATTGGAACAGATAACTTCTGTCATTTCAATAATGTTGATAATAGCAGAGATAACATTTCTCCCAGTGCCATAAGTACTTGAAGAAGCAAAATCACACTTCTGCTGCTATTGTGCTGCTTTGAAGACTGTGGTAGGGTGATATTGTAACAGGAGTAAAATGCCATTGGTGCCAGAGGCAAGGAATACACCGGAGTAAATATGTCTTTGTTGAACATTCAGAGATCCAAGAACAGAAATAAGAGGCTGAAAAATTGCTCATCTTTTCATCCAACCCAACTTTAGCCAAATGTAGAAGATCAGACATACCAAATGGAACATACCAAAACAATGCAAAACAAAACAAAAAAACATAAACCAACCAACAAAAAACAAACAAACAAACAAACAACCCCACAGAAAACAGAGATTGTAAAGCAGACAGCTGACTCTCATTTTGTACTATTCTTGAGTATGGAGTAGTAAAACAGATTGAGTTGTCTAAATATCTCTAATTCAAATGATCTTATGATCTGCCCCAGTGGCAATCATTTACAATTTATATGTATATATAACGCTCCATCTTTCCACTAGGAGTCAATCGTATAAAAGAGACATCTCTAGAAGGTGACTCATTTGTTCTGTCTTAGACATCTATCTTAAGGTGGCATTAATCACTGTCTTAAAAAAATCAATTTTCTTTTTTTTTGTGCACTAGAGACAAAAGCTGAAATGACTACCTCAAACTTAATATATGGTTATGGGAAATGTATCCTTTCCAGAGCTTGAGATACTCTAGGCAAAAGAAGTTGAATCTGCATTGAATAACATATGCAGCTGTTTTTAGAGCACAAAGCAAAGAATCTAAGTATACATGCCAGATATCCTTGACCTGATATGAAAGCACATATTATTATTATATAATGATGAATAAAAATCCATGGTAATTTTAAGGAATTGCCTCGAAGTATTTTAGATAGTTATTATACTTCCAATTTAAACAACCATAGTACTTTCAGCCATCAAGAAACTAGAATAATTAAACAGCTGAACAGCTGAAACAACTTCCAGTAGAGACTATCACAGAAGCAATTGGGTTAGAAAAGACCTCAAAGATCATTGAATCCAACCACAACCTAACCATACAATCCTAACTTTAACAACTCTCCACTAAATCATGTCCCTGAGCAAACTGTGTTCAAGAATTCCCATACCAACCCCATTAAGCATGATTCCTGTGCTAATAGTTTTCATAATCCAAACAGTCCTTCAAAAATTTGAAGTTTATTACAGTACTTTTTAATCAGTGTGTCAGTTCAACAAAAAAGATTCTTCTAGATGTCCATAGCAGCTTTATCTTGGGCATAAATTAAAATTTAATGATTATTATGTCAATCAGGCTTTCAAAAAGAAATTTTAAGGAAGTGGTGGAATCATAATAGGAGTACTAGCAAGGCTAAACAGTTATATGAAGTCTTTCCAAAATGTGGGAATTATATATATATATGGTCGGATTCACCACTCAATTTATGCCTGGATAAATTTTTGTCTTGCAATGATTAATTAAATTCAGTATTCAGACAGTAAGTTGAAATATTATTCTGTCCTGCCTTAAATCTTTTTTTCATTTCACTTATTTTAATTACAGATTTAGATAAAAGCAATAACAGAATTTATCTTCTGCAGATCCGTTGTTCTAGGAAAAGTTGTTCACAAGGTTAGAGAGATCTTGGGTGCACTTAGAAGTGTGACCTCAAGATCCATTAATCACAACAGTTCTCTGCTTATTTTTTTTATTTCTATATAATGATGTTTCAACAAAAATGAAAAGTAATGAAAAAATGTAACTCTGAAACTACTTTTATAGAAAAAGTGTTGTGTTGGATTTGAGATAGAGCATCTGCTTGTTGAGAGACCTGAGTGCATTAATTTCTCACCAAATTTCATAGTAAACACTGTTTTGGGGCAGAAAGGTCTGGAGAGGGGAGGGGGGTGTTATTAAGCATTTTTTACTCTCATTTTCTCAGTTTAGCTACACAAATTAGTGAGTTGAGCAGTGCAGAATTTCCATAAAGGTGAAGAAACAGGGAGGAGAAATGGAAAGGGGTAGCATGTGACAAGGATAGTTTCAAAAAACAGATCAGGTTCCATTGCTGATAACAATCAGAATAGCAGATCTGCAATGAAGCTACTTGTTTCTTGATCTCCTATTCTCCTGACGCTTTAGTGATAGAAAATGTGGTTTAACTTTCAGATTTGGGAAAGAATGAATGGTGCAGATAGAAAAGATTCTGGGCTGCCTTCAAACGATGTTGAAAAGGTAATATGATCACAATAGTAAACCTTACGTATATAAGAAGGGATGCATTTACTCATGTTGAATATCTAGGCAGTATAGTCCACGGTCTCTGAAAACAGCCAAAAGCAGATGGAATAAAAAAAATAAAATAAAATAGAACAATATTCTGAAGAGTAGTGTTGCAGCTTCCCATGAAATTCTGCTCAGTTGATCCCTTATCTGGATGTCTTGTGCTTAACAAAGGGTTAGGGTTTGCCGTCTGTTAATGGTTATCACCAATCACTTCTGAATGAACACAAAGTTTAAGCGTCTGTAACCTCCATGGAAAATGCAAGCAAAGCTCAGCCACAGTGATACAGATATCACTTAAGTGCATTATATCAGAGTAGGAAATAATAGTTATATGATAATATGGTCCAGTATGGGAGGCAGGATATAGAAAATCAGTTTCACACTTGATAAAATTTTGAATGGGTAATAGAAAAAAGATAATTTGCACCCTACAGAAGAGTGCTTGCTTGGGCTGTGCTGGTAGTCCAACTACAGCACCACATGCTTTGCTCTGAAACTCAGAAATCCCACTGAAAAGCAGTGTAAATATCCCGTGTTATGTGCTATGTATTATTTCAAAGTATTGAGCTTTTGAGGGTCAGCCTGAGCTTCACTACCAAGTACTAGCTTGTTCAGATGCTAGTGGTGGTCTATCTAGAAGAAATGAACTGCATGCAGAATAGGCATATTGTCAGGAAAAGAAAACCAAGATTAGATTTGGGCCATTGCTCTTACACTGTAAACTCAGGTCTACTGACAACTGGAACTGAAAGCATTCATTTGTTTCAGATAAATCACCAAAAACGTATAAGAAAAGGTAATAACATACAGATTCCACTGACCCAAATCCCATTCAGTTTGGAAACATAAAAGCAAAAGGTTTTAAATGTATTAATCTATGATTCCTTGGTGGTTCAAGAGTGACTGAAACATTCAATCTTAGGGGCATCAAGTTGTCAATGGCTGATTTATGTCTTCTTAATTCTGAATCTGAGATAATGAGATAAACCAGTTTAAACTACGTTGGCTTGAATTTTTTATTTTTTTTTATTTTTTGCTACTCTCTTTCAGAAGCAATTACAAATGTGACTCTGAAACTGCTAATGTGATATATAGTCTCTGCAATCAGCACATTTTTCAGTAGTATCAATCAGTCAATTGTCTGAAGCTCTGAGATAGCACTTAACTCTAAATGAATAAAAAGAAACTTTTCTGGAATATATTTTCCTCCTGAGCAAGTAGTTAAGATGTGTTAAATTTTAGCTTGCAAAACATTTGTGAAATGTCGAGCAACAGAAGTCATTTCATATATCTACCTGTGTACTTGCTGTACCTCATGTGAATTTCACTATGATCTTTTTCTCCTTCACTACTTTGATAATTCTATCATTTGAACTGGCAGAAGAACTCAGCTCAGATATAGGAAAGGCCCTTTGTGTCAGATCCCAGCTCTTTCCATTCCAGAACCAGTGGGAATTTGGTGAGGGATCCTTCTAAGCCAGAACAGGGAAGGCCAGGAAGCCTTGAAGTCAAAATAGAGATGTCCTAAGGAAAAGTAAGAAATATGGCAGGAACAATGGGACAAGGATAATGATAAGGCAGAAGTTAAAGATTAACTTCTAGACATGAGTTTGACAAATATAAAATACACATCTAGGCAGACAGACTGATAGGAGTTGTTGACTTGTTAGTATATGACAAAACAAAGTTTCTATCTCATTACTGCCACCTTCTCCAAATCAGTTTTTCATGTCTCTTGCACTGACATACAGTATTTCCTGGGAAACTCTCAGATCCCTGTACTGAGGAAGCAAGGCACCTAAAGAAAAGCTTTTGCAGGGTTTTTCATAGAAGCTGAAAATACACTGAACTACCAGTATGAATTCCCGTTTTTTGTCTTATTGCTCTCATTCAGACATGCAAATTGTGCAGGCACTTTCTTTCAGACATTTTCTAGGGTTTCCTCTATCAAAACATGCCAGGAATGAGTTCTCTCTCACACAGCTCTAGCAAGAAGATAATCTAGCTTTCAGCAAGTATGTTCAACTAGAAATCAATTGCTTCTCCCTAAAAAGCAGTAGAAAAGAGGTGAGACTTTCACTGTAACAGCTCCTGAAGGTAATATAAAATGGACAAATGTTCCTAGAAGGCTCATCACACTTCGAAGATTTCAAAGAGTCAGCACAGATTGATTTCCTATTGGCAATTTGCCTGGACATTTAGATGGACATTTAAAAGATTCACAACTGAGACAGTTTTAAGTCTCCTCAAAATAAGTATATGATTGTAGATAGATCTGTTTCTAAATGAGAAGTCGACTGAGCAGTTTATCTCTACATTCACTGAAGCCACTCACTTCATGAGCTTATCACTCACGAAACAAACATTACAGCTGTTTCTCTTTTTAAAATTTTCTTTATTTGTGGATATTAAAATAGGCATGCTATGAAATCCTATTCTACATTTTAGAGATTTTTTTCTACTTTAGCTATCTTCCACTTTCTGTTACAACACTACAATAGTATCAGCCAAAGGTAGAACATAATTATTCTAAACAGCCTCTTTGAAACTAGGACAAACAAAATATTTCTGAAAGAGAAAATATTATCCTTGTTTAGAGAGTAGGATGCAGGCAGCTTATAATCAACACTTGCTGCTGCCATAAATGATACACCTAGGTATAAGCTCAGCTGATTACTGAGTACAGAGAGATCTCATTTATTGCACCCAACTTAGTCTACAGAGGTCTAAATTGCCAAAATTCCTCTGGACATCAGTGAATCCCAAGGCCTGTTTCTGATCTTCTGGTCAACAGCTAAACTATGGTGTCAGGAACACACCTTTGAAAAATACTTTCTTCTTATCATCTTTGTGTTCTTCCTATCATCTTCTCCAAAGAGGAAGTGTTTCTTCAATAGAAAATGCTGGAAAGTTTTATCCATTGCTTTCTAGATTATTGTTCAGTCAACTTTCTAAACATGAACATCCACACATGAGAAGTACTTTTTTCAGAGAGAGACCTTTTCTTTTCCTGAGGGATTCTGTTCACAACCATTAAAATGTGCCTCATCAGTGAAGGCTGAAGCTGTTTCTAGCAGATGCATATAATTAGAAGCACTGATCTAACTGATATCCTCTACAGTATTTTATGAGAAATGCTCACATCTGATTTAACACCCATTGCTTCTTAGTTATCACTATGGTGAATCACCATTTTTTGCCAAAATCTCACCCACTCTGTGATTTTACTTCATGAAGTTTAACCACAAAATTTTCCAGTAGGGGTATAAATTGAATGTTGCTTTTCCTTACATAATCCTGTAACTGAAGTTGGCAGATCATCAAATGTGGCATATTACACCTAATAATTGAGTTTCAGAGATTTTTCTTGCCATCACTGATCTTATTCACTTATCATGTAAACATTTTACATCTCATTGTTAAGTACTGCTTTACTTTGTTTGGTTGAGCTGTCACAGAAGATAAACATTCAAATATAGAATTAATTAACATTGATGACACTGTATTTAAAGGCACATAAGGTTGGGAGGAGAAAAAAGACATTAGTAGTAGAAGAGCTTAGTAGCAGATTATTTTACAGACACTATAATTATGTTGACAACTATTCAGCAGCATAATCTGCAAGGCTTTTGTTACTACCAGAGATGGGAGGATGGATGTCATCTTTATCTTTGCAAAAATTTAGAGTCACAGGGAGTCCTAGCTGCCTTCTAAATTATATCTCAATTTATTTATCTACATAAACAAATTTTCTATTTTCTGCTGTATTTCTGTTATCTCACTACCATCACTACTATTTGAATAATGTTAACAGAGTGGAAATGTACAAATTAGGAGCACAACAATCATGCAGGGTACTAGCGAAAGAGAAAGGGCTCTAAGCACTCACACCCACAAATATTCTGGGTACAATCCAAGTAGTGCAAGAAATCTGATATTGGGTACTGGGGAAAACAAAATGTCTTGGACAAGAAGCCAGACTCAAGGTTCCTCTGTACCATGGATTCATTACAATGAAAAGTGTGATGGCACGTTTCTAGTTGGTGAAAAGAGAAAGATTCTTTAGGAAGCATCCTTAGACTTCTAAACATAAGAAGCCAAAGTTTCCTTCCAGGATTTGAAAGTCTTTATCTTCTGTGAAATAGGAAATTTTTCCTTGAAAAAGGAACAGTTTCAGCAGCAGTTTTCTTACATGCCATGTGTCTCTACCACAAACTAAAAACATTTCTTTCAAGAAAACTACCATTATCAATTTTTAATAGAAATAATTAGAGCAACAAGAAAACCACTGTGTTCTGGAATTTATTGGAAGATCTTTCTTAAAATGAAAACATTGGAATACACTGAAAAATTGCCTAGGCTGAAGCTAGCTAACAAGTTCTTCAATACTTACTTTTGGTCAGGAATTAAAAGACAAGTAAGTGTGAAAGAGAAGCAAAATATTTTACATTTATTTTTCCAATCAAAAATATTCATCGGCTGTTTTCACACTAATTTATCTCCAGTGACGTCTGTGCCTGTGTCAATAGAATGTTTCCTACCTTCCTGAGCTGGGTCCAGATGTTAAAAGTATATTCTCCATAGAAGCATTAGAGGAATTTGCATAAATTAATCCTCATCTCTTTTTATGTTTAATGAAAAACTAGTCATGTTCTAAGAATGTAGATATAAAACTTATTTGATTTGAATCTGTAGTATAAAGGCTGAATAAATTCCATGCTTAAATTTGTGGCAGCTCTATTAGATCTAGGCTGAGGTCATACTTTCCAATTAATAAGGTGCCTATAATAGAACCTAAAATGGGATAAATAGTAAGGGGCTCTTCAATCAGTTAAGTTTATTCCCATATCAATACGCTGCAGACATATGTAGTTAGCTTTCCATTAGTGTTAATCTAACATGTTACTCGTGCATCAGCTAGGATTTAAACCTTACCCTGAACTTTTATAACATTTGGTCTTTGATTTAATTTCTTACACTGGGTAACACTTTACAGATAGGTCTAAATTGATTTGTAGTTATGGTGCTCAGAGTGCTGTTACAGATATATGATTAATCAATAGCTATGCTGTAATTCATCAATGTCACATTTATGAACTGCATGCTAATTATTTTTTATCTCAGCCTTCATGTTTTAAGCATTTAAGAATTCCCTTGGTTATTATTTGTATTTTCAACTATCACTTTGTAAGCCTAAGCATAGAATGGCTAAGACAACCAAGCATATCAAAGAAGAAGAAAAAAAAAAAAAAGAAAACTCCACAAGTTTGATGGGTAATCATGGTTTGATTCTGATCTCTTTGACAGCAGCTGTTCACACAAACAAGGCAGATCCAGAGCTTTCTGAAGGGAAAGCAACAGACTTGAGATGAAGGGCCTGCCTCAGGGCTGCCAGGTCTATGGGTCATGGGATTTGCAGCACTGATACCCACTCTCCATCCCTGCATGCTATTCAGGACGCAATGACTTCAACCACCACAAACAAGGCAGCAATCTTCCTCCCTGCTTCTCATACTTGTCACACATACCCTATTAATTTTTCTTAACTCCATGAAAAAATCATTTTTTTCAGTAAAATAATAATACTTTTCTTGGAGCTCTCATTACAGGAATATCATATGTGGTTGTTTCTACATGCAGCTCCTTAGAGGGCAATGAAAATAATCAGCTGAATGCACAGGGTTCATTGGGATGGACTGGTTAACAGCAGACAGCCTGCACCTAAATGCACTTTCAGGTATTGATCTGGGAGAGCACTCAACATATTTGCCTGCTCTTTTTTTTCTGGAAACTAGTAGAGTTAAGTATTCACAGTTAAAGAACACAAGTACTTTAAATGACCTGTAAACAGAGCAGAAAAAAACATCAGACATGGATAAGGACTGCACAGTTATCTTTTTAATTCTGCAGTTGGCATTGCTAGTGCTGTGGAAATGCTCCAGCTTTGTGTATCCCTAACTTGGAAATTTCTATGTGGAGTAAGTGGTACTGTAGGGAAGAGAGCTGAGACCACACTACTTTTGCAATATATGCTGATCCACTACAACCATTTATTTGTTAAGGACAATAAATCACCTGATAGCATTTATTCAGAGTGGAAATTAAAAAGCTTAGTACTAAATCTTGTTTGGACTCAAAAATCCTCCAGAGAAAAGCCTGAAAGCCATGTTTTTCTCTTTGAAAATGTGAAATATCACAAACACACACATCCACACAGGAAATTTTTTAATCATTTGCACTGTCTATGAATTTAACACCATACTTCAGCACTGTCCCTGAGATTATTCAATGCTCTGGCATTAGATTTGCAGTAATGCATCAATACAACTCAGTTGTTTTGTTGACTGTCTAGAAGAAAGCAGGAGAAAGTGTACATAACAAAATTAAGAGGATAGAAGGAGAGGAGAGTAAGGAAGTTGGAGAAAGAGAGCAAATTAATCTGCATTTATCTCTAGAGAGTGGGAATTAATCTCATTTTGCAGCCTACACTGTATGTAGCTGGAATATATATTTAAAAATAGACATGCAATTTTTCTAAATTTTTCCAAAAATGCACAACATATGCCATGCTGGTGCTCATCCCTGAGGATACATGTCAGACCACGTGGTCCAGCTTCCTAGCAATGGCAGTATCAGGCAGAGCTGGAGGTCTGTAGTAAAGTGAAAATACATGGCCTGGACAATGCTGACCATTGTTTTACTGTTTTCCAAACAGAAGACTGAACATTTAACCACCTACTGAACACTACTTAGAGTGACAAAGATATATATGATATGCATATGGTTCTTTGTTTGAAGGATTGTGTTTCAAGTAGAAGAGAATTAGAAAGATAATATTTTCTCTCTTCATATTTACAATTTTCATAAGCACCATGGACTCAGAAGTGTTATTAAAACTTAAGGCCATTAATGGGCAGGAGAGCAAACAGGAAGCTTGAGGCAGAGATTTGACATAGCTAGAAGAAGGATTTTAATTATGAGGAAGCCTAATGAGTTGTAAAATGGAGTTTGATAACTGAAAATTTAGATCATAGTACTTTTCTCTAATAGAAGAATCCAAATTGCATGGCCCAGGAGACTCTTTTTCCAACTCCATACTCCTGTCAAGCTCACTCTGTGTTTTTCTGCCACACTTCCTCTCTATCATGTTATTTTGCTCCTGCTATTCAGGTTTGCAATGTATTATCTTACTGGTTGCCTAGACAATAAAAATGATGTGGAAAAATTGTTACTCCATTTTATATAGTGGAGCAAAAGCAAGAGAAAATTAAATTCCCCAATTGTCAAGATTTACACAGATTGTTTACTATATAAGCCTGAAAGTTTCCTGGAGCTGTATTCAGGATTTTAACCACCATGTTTTGCATCCAAATAGTCAACAGTTTACGGGCAGGTTCGGCCTGGTTCCGTGACAATTGGTGCGGGGGACCCACGGACCCATACCCCAGGAAAGGGGAAGGGGGAAAAGGAAAAGGGAATAGGGAGATGGGCCTAGGAACAAAAGAGTGACAACGATCTGAAGAGGAAAGCTAATTTACTAAATAGATATCGGAAAGCAAAATAACACAATGTAATACAATATAATTGGCATTAAAGCTAATAAATCAAATAAAATGAGCAAGAGAGAGTGTCCAATAAACCGAAGGCCTTACACTAACACTGAAGGTGAGACGGAAATGAGCACCCACTCCTGAGTTGATCCCAAAGGAAAGAGCATGTCCCATGACCACAGACAGTTTTTATCTTTCCCTCTGAGCGTAAACACGTAAGAACGCAAAGCATCGCAAAGTCCTCTGGGGAATGGAGTTCTTCTCTTCTGAGACAGGTATACCTGGAACTATCGATGATCCACAGAGCTGGAACATTAACTCTTTAACTCTAAATGCACTACATGATGTTATGAAGTGGAATACCAGTACCAAAAATCATAAAACCATGACACCAAATAATGATTTTTATCTGTCTTTAATGAGTTGCTGTATTAGCTTGATCAAATATTACAGTTGAATTCCAGGCAGGCATGAGGAAACAAAGCACTTATGTGACAATTACAGGACTAAGAATGGCCTCACGGAATAGTAACTGCACTAAAATTACATAAAACGGTGTACAATCAGCTCCTAGCACAGCTCAGTAGCTGAGATACTACAGGTCATCTGGGATGTAAATTGAGGGAAATTAATGTTCTCATTAAACCTGGGAAACAAAGGAGATGCCCCTCCATTATCTCCTTTTCAGATATATCAGGCCCACCCATGAAGGGAGGAAGGGATGAATAGATTTGTAAATCCCCTCTGGTCAGATTAAGATGAAGTGACACATAGGGTGTGATGGATAAGAATCAAAAATATCAACTTTAATGGGAGATTTCTACAAAATAGTGATACATATTGACCCTTTCACAATTCTGTCTACTTAATCTGTGTGGTTTTATAAGAAATTCAAGCAAGCCTTGTGCAACTTAACAACTTTAGGAGAGGAAAAATATAAAGAGAAAAAGAAATAAATGAAAGTTAATAGATCACTAGTCCTGAATCCAGCACTGGATCTGCGGACAGCCTGCTCTGTGTGGAAGAAGGGAAGCATCATCATCAACTTGACCCTATCATACCAAGGCAAATAGGGAAGGGATGTCTCCCCCTAGCCACTACTGAGAACCATAGTTGGCTTGATGATTGACACATAGGATATCAGATGAACCAAAAAGATGGCATCAGGCACCCTCCTGAAGATTGACATCATCTCTGACACTGTTCCAGGCTGTTCCGGAAGTGTCTGAAATATCAGTCTTATGTTCCTCAGGGTGCTGTCTGCACTTTGGTGCATTTTGGTGAGACCAAGGAAATTGTTTCTCAGTCTTAACCAATAAAAAGTGAAGGTTTGATTTGATCTATCTGAAAAGTAAAGATAACTGACAGTCAGCTCTTTAATCTAGGAAAGGGAAACCATAATGAGTTTCAAAGGTTCATAGTAGAAGATAAATTCAAACTACAAATTGCTTCACTCTTTGACACTGAAAGTTACTAACCACTGAGACATTTTATTTTAGAACATGATGGGTTTGCATTAGCTTGAAGTCTAAAATCAAGAATAAATACATTTATAAATAGATACCTAGCAGCTGAAGCAGATGTTATATACCTTTCAAAGTAATAACTAGGTGAAGTTTCTTTGTGCGTGTTATGCAAGAAGTTGAAAAGTATTCCAGTGATTATCTCCTTCCATATTGGTTTTTTTCACATTACTACTACAAATATGTTTTGCTAGCACCAAGACCTGCAGTCAGTTACACTTCTTAGGTTTTGTGGTAAAGGCAATTTCAAATATAACACTGGAGCAGGCAAGTTTGGAAATCACAAGACCAAGCAGAACTCAGATATCTAAACATAAAATGAATAGAGGGCCATAGGTCCCCTGAAATAGATTGTGGTGGGAACCCAGCTGCCAGAATAGAATATCCATTTCTTTGTTCTCTTTTTGACAATCTCTGAATTTAGACTCCAAAATACGTAAGAGAAATCTGGGAAACAAGACTATATAACATAATGTAGTTGCTTTTACAGGAAGAACTTCAGATTAATTCAAAGTAGGAATGAATGCCTCATCAAGCAAGTTACCTACCTACCTATCTCAAATCTCATCAACTACCACCACTCACACGTCATTCTAAAATCAGACTCTTAATGTAAGGTGCTGGATTTTAATCATGTATGATTATTCAGAAGACAGAAACATAAAATAAAGTCCACAACAGCAGAAGTTTTGTCTTGCTTTTTTAAAATCATTATTATTTTGTCTAAATATAAACTTGTGAATTAAGATTATAATCTTTCTTCCCCCTTCTGAGAGACTTGTTTGTTTAACTAAAACTTTAGAAAGTCTACTCTCTTCTGTTTATATTAACTGCACCAATGGCCCCTGCATTTCATGAATGGGGTGATGAGTATTTTTGTCTCCATCTTAATTAAATTTAAATTCCAATTATGAGATGGCAGATACTCTATTTCTTGTTCTGGTTGAGATCTCTGGTGATGTTTACATTCCACCTTTGGGAAGACTGCTACGCTTGCTGATTCCTTTTCTGGGAGAGATATAAATAGCATACATATTCAGGATATTCTTTCTGAGTGTAAATTATCTGAGTGGATAATGTTAGAAATGTAAGCAATACTTAATCTGTTCACTGAGGTCTGAAGTGGGATTCTATTATATACAAGACTTGTAAACGTCTTTTGTGTTGCACTGAATTTCATTCCCATGGCCTTGTGGAAAATAAATAAATAAATAAATGTCCAGAACTTTTTTTTTTTTTTTTTTTTTTTGAGAATGTTTTTTTCATGAACCGAAGTGAATTTGTGGAAACAAGCATGTGTGAGAGGAGGATGAGATGTTGGGTTCTGTGAATCTACACAGTGGAAGAAAATAACTGCCCCCTCAAAGTTGCTTTCCAAAGGTTTTAGTGGGGATTCTCACAGCAGTAGTTATAGCCATTCCTACACAGCTTCAGTGTCTTTCCTTCCTTTCCTGACAGTCTCCAAAGATTCACATTCAATTGGAGAACATAACATACATCAAAATTTAAATTTTCTCTTGATTTCAACCTTTTCTTTTTTTAACTGAAACAATTTCCACTACTGCACAGCTACTTTTCCCGAGTATACTTGGTCCCAATTCTCAATTGATCTGTGTTGATACAAGAATAACTTCTATTTGGGAAATTTCTACCAAATGGATATTAATAGAAATGTGATATTGGCATGTGCAGAAAAACTTCACAACATCCAAATAGCTGCTGAAGAGTGCAGTGGGGCAGAAAAACATTTCCCTGATCCAGTGTAGCCAGAGCAGTACAGGCTGAGAGGCAGTAACAGTGCTGAGTGGCAAGAAGGCAGAAACAGTTGCAGCCAATCCCAGTAGAGACTGGAAAAGGGATTCCTTGACAGTAGCCATATGGAGTAGGACTTCAGGATTCTCGCAGACAAAATCTTGACATGAGCCAGCAGTGTGCACTTGAAGCCCAGAAGAACAACTCTGTCCTGCATTGCATCAAAAGAGTAGCGGCCAGTAGGGTGAAGTGGGTTGATGTACCCCTCTGCTCTTGAGGGGTCTCATCTGGAGTACTGTTTCCAAGCCTGTGGTCCCCAACACAAGAAAGATGCAGAGCTATTGGAGTGTATCCAGGGGAGGGTCAGGAAGATGATTAGAGGAATGGAGCGCCTCTCCTATGAAAGCAGGCTGAGAGAGCTTGGTTTGTTCACATGGGAGAAGAAAAGGCTCCAGAGATATCTTATTGCAAATAATCAGTGGTAATTTATAAACACAAAGGAGACCAACTTTTTACCTGATCTGATAGTGATAACATAAAGAACAGTTTTACAGTTTTAAACTAAAAAAGGTAATACAAGGATGATTTTTTATACTCGGAGGGAGATGAGGTACTGGTACGGACTGTACAAAAAAAATGTGGATTCCTCATAGTTGGAGCTGTTGAAAACGATGGGCAGCCTAATCTAGTGCCTCAATGATTAGCAACTCTACCTCGGGCATTCTTTCGAACTAGGTGGTCTTGAAGGTCTCATCCAAACCAAGCCATACAATGATTCTACGCTATACTTGGGAAAAATGATTGTGCAGCGGTGAGAATTGTCTTAGTGATAAAGGGCAAGGTTGAATATTAAGTAGTCATATTTGTAATGCATGCTATCAGCTACTTCATTATAATGATTCTGTTGTATGAAATGATGACTTGGTAAGTCTCAAGAAATCTTTGCAGAAATCTTTTCCAAAATTCTTTGAAATATTCTTCTTGATAAAAATTCTCTCAGTCCTTCACAATTTTTGGCCCTTTTTCTGAATTCTGTTTCAAAGATATCAACACCTCTAGAAGGGCTCAGAACAAAACTCAGTTTACCTTGATTACATTAAAAAAGCAGATGCCAATACACAGCAACATCCTTATCATGTCGTGTAACTTCTTGTTTTCTAAGCTTTTGTTCTCAAGCAAAATACAGATTTCTCTTGGACTTTTCTTCCGAAATCAAGAGAAGCTTATTTTAGAAGATACTGTTCTATTAGACTAATATTTATAAATAGAAAAATAAAATTGACAAACTCTCTAATGTGCATTTCCTATATCCCCTTAATCATAACACTGGTAGAACGTTTGTGAAAGCTGTCTGACTACAGGAGTTCTGAACATTTAACCACAGTAAGTTAAAAAAAAGACTCATAATGATTTGGCAGGGTGTGCCTGCAGCCCAGTAGGCCAATTATCCTGGGTTGCATCAAAAGAAGTGTGACCAGCAGGTTGAGGGAGGTCATTCTGTCCCTCTACTCTGCTCTCATTAGACCCCACCTGGAGTATTCTGTCCAACTCTGGGGCCACAACACAAGAAGGTCATGGAGCTGTTGAAGCAGGTCCAAAGGAGGGCCATGAAGATGAACAGATGGCTGGAGTACCTCCCCTACAAGTACAGGCTGAGAGAGATGCCTGGAGAAGAGAAGGTTCTATGGAGACCTTACAGAGGTCTTCCAGTACCTGAAGGGGGCCTACAGGAAAGTTGGGGAGGGACTTTTTATAGGGCCAGGATAAGGTAGCACCAGGATGAAATGAAATGGTCTTAAACTGGAAGAGAGAAGATTTAGACTAGATAGTAGGAAGAAATCCTTTACTGTGAGGGTAAAACACTGAAATAGGTTGCCCAGTGAGGTTGTGAATGTCTCCTCCCTAGAAATATTCAACGTGAGGCTGGATGGGGCTGTGAATAACATGGTCTAGAGGGAGGTGCCCCTGCCTATAGCATGGGGTTGGAACTAGATGAACTTTAAGGCCCTTTCCAACCCAAACCATTTTATGACTCTATGATTCTGTGAAAATGACTTCAAAATCTTCTTGGAAAAGAAAAACTAACTTGTGCTTTCTCTTGGAGCTCTCCTAAGATTTCATTTTACATCTATCTATTCTTATAATTCTTTAGTTTAAATAATAAAACTCAGTCTTTTAAATCAGAGTTCTTCATGATTTATTTGCTTATTTGTTTCTTTCGTTTTTATCTGTACTTCAAATCATTTTGGCAGAAGGAGACAAAATTCCCATTCTTAAGACAAATTCTGTTTCCTCATCATGGTTTACAAATTCTGCATGTAACATTTCTGAAGAGAAGGTTTATTTCACTTGAAAGAAAAAAGCCCTCAGATTATTCAAAAATTAATGAGATGTATACTTATGTTATCTAATACTTGTTGAAAGTTTTATTTACCTATTAGGGAATACCATTTCAAAGTCTTTCAGAATTAGAAAGAAGTAGAAGTCCTGTCCTTCAGATTATGTCTTCTGAAAGTAGAAAACTACTTGAGTAGACATAATCTGAAGGACAGGAGGCTTGAGTAAATGCAAGCTCAAGAACAAAATATGGAGGCCATAAAACTTGTTGTCAAGTGAAGAAAGGGAATATATGTCCTATTTTTGAAGATAAAATGGTAAAACAGATGCCTCTGCACAACATAACATCATTGGGAGCCACTTTGGGCTACCCCCCTCTTAAAGGTTGTAAATCTACAGCAAAAGTGGCTATTAACTTTAATCCCACAACCTCCAGAGATGACAGTCATTTCTTGGAATTTCTGCCCATTTCCTTGGAATGTAATGAATATGTATGTGCTATGCCTTTAAATATGTAACCATTTCTCTCTTTGGTGAGCAATTCCCATGCACACAACAATACCTGCTTGACATAACTCATTGGTGTGTCAAGTTACTTGGTCAGTTTTCTCAGCTTCAACACCCTCATTTTCCATATATGCTTTATGCTTATTATCTTTATAACAGTTTAACTGGCAAAATAATGATGCCTGGAACAGAACAATTGAAGTGCCCTCTTCTGCCTTTTGTACTGATTTTTTTTTTTCTGAAATTTTTCTTCTTTATTCACCTATAGAATCCAACTGCTACCATGTTTTACTTCAAATTTCTCGCAAAGATCATAAATTAAAGGGTAAACTGTAAAAGTTATATAGTAAATCCCATAAAATGGTCTATAATTTCTGGAATTGGTATTAACCCTATGAATCTGTTTCAATTTATCCCACTGGATGAGTAGTCTCTAATAATTGCCTTAAATATCTTCATATCCCTCTTTATAACAAGTGTTGTCCTATGGTTTGGTTGCATGGGAAAGCTTTTCTTACAGCTGGGCAATTTCTAAATGTTAATGTTATGCAATGTTCTGAACAAACAACTGGTACTGAACGGCACCATGGAGTAAATGTATGAAAAGGCCTCCTTGCCACTGGCTGGCAAGCACCAGGAAATTTGGCATTGCCTTTAGAAAACAAATGTTCTTCTAGGGGTTTGAAGCCTGGTAGGGAATTTGTTCCTTCAAAATCTCAAATATAAAAGCTGCAGCACAAAGATATCTGTAAACAAATTTCTCTGGTTTGGCACAAAGAAGAGAGAGTGAAGAGAGAACAAACAAAAGGCATGAAGGTTCTGTAGTTTCCACTGCTCCATCAGTAGCCATGAGCAAAGGAGTTACAAACCATACTCCTTAGAAAAGCACAAATGATGTCTTTCTGGTGTCCACTGAGGCTATTCTGCTTTTGCTGAGTTATGTATAGATAATAAATAAAACTTTAAAATCTGAAATTACAGAGCAGTGCTTTGGCCTGGAAGCAAAACTTATGAACCATGTTTCTGAACTGCTCTGTCATTTATGAGCAGGCCTGATCCCTCAACCTATTTCAGTTTAACTCTAGCTTTTCAAAATCTGCATTAAACTGAGAGTCACCCAGAGCTATATAACAGAAGATCCTCAACATGTAAGCTGTTTACTGCACCATTTGTTGTTCATTCAGGCTCTCATTTCTGATATTTGTCCAGCAGTCTGTGTTTATTCTAATGAAAATGTAACTCAAGTGGTGTAATACAGGAATTTAGGGAGGAAATATTAAAAAAATAATAATAACGGAAAGCTAATACAATCAGAGGACAACACGTGTGAAATGGAGAATATCAAAAAGCAGCTTTGAGTTTGCAATTCCTCCTGAAAGAACAGTCTGTGTAAGAATTAATTATTTCACTCAAGGAAATGGCCAGTGCCTTACTTCTATCCTAAATTCTGGAGAGAAGAGGGAAAAGGAGTTTTGTCAATAATTACAGTGATAACATGTTTGTTTGGTGAAGGTGTTGATGCTACTGTCTTCCATTTCCTATATTTCTCTTTTAAGAAAATCTCAGTATCCAAATACTGCAGAAGGTCAATGAGGACTAGATAGAAAAAAACCCTGAAATCTTCCTACTGCATCCTCATCCTCACAGAGAAAATCTATGTGCTCATAAATAAATATATTTTAGTTTTATATTCTGTGATTCCACACTAAAATATATAGATAATTAAAAATACATAAATTTTGAAAAATAACACATGCAGTTAGCTTGTGTCCAATCTAACAAAGCTGAAAGGCTGTACTTGTTTGAAATGATCAACTTTTGGTGTAGGAGTGGTCAAGGTCACTGAAAACTCAGCCACTTTCTGTTTTACGATGTAGATTAAATATTTTGCATCTCAGCTTCCATAGCAAATAAAAAATACTGTAGTTAAATATATGACTCTCATCTTCAGAGCCGAAGGTTATATAGGACTTGGGACTGAATATAGAAGAGAAGGAAGGCTGTTGTACACTGCAGCAGGATAAAATTAGGGATTCATCTTTAATATTGTCTTGCTTGTGCTTACTGCATCTATTTCTCTGTTTCCCTAAGCTTTGATAATTTACTCTGATATTAAATACTTTAAAAAACTTTTGTTTCACACATCTGAAGCCCAAAATATTCACTGTCAGAAAATTAAAGGATCTACAGTACAAAATATTATGCAGTTAAGATAGAGATGTTATTCTTTGTGAAGATTTTCCTCAGAAATGAAAAGAAATAGGAAATAAATTCTCAAACAACTGCCAAGAATTCACAGCAGCAAGAATTTTTTATTATATATGATTATCTGTGCTGCAGATATGAAGAGAAAAAAGCTAGGATTTTAAAGAAATCATTGCATTACTGTGTATTGGAAGAATTATATGTAGACAAATGCAGTATTATTTACAATAACCATTGATTTTTTATTGTTTTCTTTGAAATTCTCAAAATATTTTGCAGCTGTACTTCCGTATTTCAGTTGTACCACTAAAAGAATAATCAATTACTTAATCTTTGTAAAATTACAATTTATTGAGCAGTCCAGGGTGGAATGAACTACTTTTCATGAAAAGATGATATGGGAAAAGATATTTTTTAAATTGCTAATGCATTAAAAAGCAACATAATATCACAGACTCCTTCAATAAATGCGTGAGAAGTCCCCTGAATATCTGAAAAGTAAGTAGTATAAAATATAACCCTTTGAAAATATTCCAGTTTGAATAATGATTTTCTCATAGATTCCTACAGTGATATGATGCAAAGTTTTGAGCACTAAAGAGAACTATATCCGTTTTCTTGCCTTCTCCTGCAGTTTTTCAGTTTGGGTAAATAGTCACATAGAACCCTTTTATCAGTTGACTCCAAAACTAGCTGACACATTATTCCACAAATCACAATGCTCTTGTCAAAGACACAACAAACTGTGATGTCTGATGTGTAGGAAAAATAACTTCATTGTATAATTTTCAAGTGGAAACACAATTTTTGACTTTACCTGAGTTTCACATTGGTGAAATATGTGCGTTATACACTGCTGAAGTCAACTTCTAAAACCAGAAAAAATTCAGAAATATTAATGAATAAAAAAAGTAAATAAAACATGAAGTGTACTTTTGAAAGGAGCAAAGAAAGTCATTATTTCTCCTGGGACCTGTAGAGATATCAAGACATTCAAGAAGATAAAGGGGTCATTGAGCTATGTAGAGCTTTGTGTATGGTGAACAAGGAGTCCAGGCAAGTTGCAGGTTTTTCCTGCCTTGTACTCACTGAGCAGCAGATGGGAGGGAGGAAAGCAAAGGAGAAGAGCCACCATGACACAAAAAGTGAATACATACAGTGTACAGACTGTTAAGTTATCACTATTTAGTTTGTGTCACTTCCCACACTCATTATGTTATTGTCAAGAGAATGGATTTATGTGCTGCCATTTTCTGAGCTCATTACAGTGTTTGTCAAGGTAATGTATGGTCTGAGGGCTTGAATTTCCAATAGGGTGAATTATGGTACATGCATTAAAATAACTCTTCCTTTTGCCTAGACTCTGTATCCAAAACTAACAGACACTTGATCTGTTTCCCATATGAGCTATCAGGAATTGCAGCAGGACAAGAAGTTGCTCTGAAAAGCCCTGACTAGGTCAAAGAGTAGAAGCTCACACTTCTGTAACATATCAGGCTCTAAACTTGTAGCATCTCATTTTTATAACGAAGCTAAGATAGAAAATTTTATTAAATTAATTGGTAGAATTTCATTATAAGTGCCAAAGTGTTATTAATTTATTTGATACTCCTTACAAATGCATTAATCATAGAAAATACTTTTGGACTTACTCTGACTGTTGATATGTGATTTTGGAGGAATTTTGGTGTCATTTAGCACTAATTAATGTCCACTTATTTCAGAACTGTACCATATTAATCTAATAAAGGATATAAAATAGCATAAAACAGCTTTTCTTGTAATCTCAATGTTTTACTCTTGCAGCCTGAAATGACCTAGATAGCATCATAAGCCAAATATAAAAAAATGGCCACCATAATCTTTCATGCTATCATAGTTTAAGGACAAGTTAATAAAGAAATTAACAACAACAACAAAAAAAAGCCACAGACTTTTGTTTTCAGAAGCTCATGCAAAGCTAGAATGTACAGGAACAAATTATCACAGCTAACTTCCTTCTATACGATGGATAAAAAGAAACCCACTGACACAGTGAACAAAGAGATATAAATTCACTTGAAAGAACACGTTCTCTCAAAAGTAGTGTTATGTCTGTCAGTGTTCAGCTGCAGTTCATGTACAGGTCTGTGCAAGAATCATAGAATCATGGAATCATATCATGGAAAAGGACCTCAGAGATCATTTGGAACACCTTGTTTGAAAAGGACCTCAGAGATCATCAAGTTTCAACCCCTGTGCTGTGGGCAGAGTTGCCAACTGCTGGAGCAGGCTGCCCAGAGCCACATCCAGCCTTGCCTTGAATGCCTCCAGGAACGGGGCAGCCACAACCTCTCTGGGCAACCTGCCCCAGTGTGTCACAACCCTCTGAGTGAAAAACTTCCTTCCTCCTAACATCCAACATAAATCTGACTTCAGTTTAAAACCATTCCCTCTTGTCCTATCACTATCAACCCATGTAAACAGGACATTAGACTCTCAAGAACTCTCCACAGTCATGAGAAAGGAGCATGTGAATGGAATAATGGAAGACTTTCTGGTAAATTATTTCCTTTCATCTACCTAGCCAAACACTGTCATTTTTCTGTTTCTGCTTTCGGAGAACTTGTGTATATGTGGTTATTTCTGCTCTTTTCTGACTTCCTTCTTTTCCATCTTCTTTTCTGGTTACAGCCAAGACAACATGGTTTAGTGAGAGCAATTGTTGTGAACCAGTTATTTTTAAATAGTCCTTACACTTTCTTTTCTGGGTTTGCTCAAACAAAACAGAGAGTTGTTGAGATATACCAGGTCAGCTGTTGTTCTAGAGGTGGAGAATAGAATCTCTGCCCTTTCCTGATACAAAGAATGACTTGCTATTTGAAAAGAAATGGATAAAACTATTGAAGGCTACTACTGCAATGAAAATCGAGACATGTTTAAACTCAAGTGACAAGGAAAAGAGCAAAAGAGCAGATCCAGTGATGGGGAGATAGCTATGTACAGGCCTTCCAGTTCTACAACCCATCAGGGGAAAAAAAAAATACATAATTAGGTGAGAACAGAAGCTGGGGAGGAAGGGCAAAATGTCTGCAACCCCTGTTAATGGAGAAACTTCAAATATGTAAATAAATATGTGTTAATATAAGTGAAGGGAGAGAAGGAAGGATTGCTATGAACGTAGAGTAACTCTCTGGAAAATTTACTTATATCAAAACTGATGGTACTTCTGTACTTCCTTTTAAGAAGGTAAAGAAAGAGGCACTGTGCCTTTTAAATGATGCCATATAAAGTATTCATAAAAGAAATAAGATTTTTGTCACGTTTTTCTTTAAATTCTTGTTTTTTTATTTGCTTATAATATTTCTATCTTCTCAAAGATACATCATATAAAAATCTACTGCTGTTTGCATGTGGTCATTTACACACATACCTGCATACTTTTACATATCTGATTAAATTTGAGAAGTAAAAAAAAGAAAAAACCTTAACTGAGGTCACTTACTTTTTTGTTGGTTTCCAAATTACATTTGTTGTTTGACATAGACAAGCCTCTATGGTAGTGACTAGAACTCAGAAACTAATAGGAACCTCTCTTGGGTGGATTTTCGGTGTGAATATATTACAAGAAGAATTTTTGCTTTATATGAAATATAAACTTTATTCCAAATCCGACGTTGCTTCATAACTCAAGGGTCCCACTGTGAACTGACACGTCCCAGACAAATTGAAGAACATAATATATATTAAAGGTATGTTAAGGTATATTAAAGTATATTATATACGTTAATAACCAATTCAATTAAAAAAAAAAAAAAAGAAAATAAACACAAATGAGGCTAGGCCTAACAATACACTTTTTCACCTCTGATGAAATTTTTTTAATATTTCTTAAAGTGCCGTACATTTCTACAGTGAATTGCATCTATCAGTAGCCACGGACTATATAATGATATCATTATTATATTTAAACAGTTGACTGGTTTTAAGACATTTCAGATTCCTTTTCTTTATGAGAGATGGATATAGCATGCTTAGTGGTGGACATCTATCACCCTAATTCTTCAATCATGTTGCCTTGCTTCACTTCCCTCCAACCACATGGCTTCTCAGTAGGTGAGAGCTTTTATTGTATAAAGGCAAGAATCTGAGTCTGAAAGACTAGATTTTTTTTTTTATTATATCCCAACTCCTCTACAACAGTTAAAGAATGTCTTTCAGTCCTGAAAACATTTGTCCTCTTAACATCCCCAGAATGATATTATTTCCCTTAAACACAGGGGAAACAGTGGTATGGAAAGACAAAGTGACTTGTCTGAGAAATTCTGCACCAAAGCAGACACATGCAGCAGAATTTTTCAAATAACAATAATCATCAAAAAAAGTCATTCTATTCATAGTGCAATCATATAGTGACAGATTGGGTACATATATTTGTTTCCTCTACGAAAATAACTTTCCATCTGTCAGATAATACAGAACATTATTCCTAATTTTTTATTGTTTTCTGTTTTTTTAGAATAACAAATACAACAGAACTCCTTTAATCCAATCAGAAAAGACATTCTTTTTATTTATTTATTTTAAACTAGTCTGCTAATGTAACAAGATGATGCTTCAGAGAGAAAGCTGTCAAGTTTGCAGTTGTTTGACTCCTGCACATTAGAATTCCAATTTCCAGAACTTCACAAAAGTTACTGATACCAATTAGGTAATATGCTAATGATCTTCATGCTGTTATAACATAAATGTCCTGTTTCCTTAGAGAAAAAAGATCTAAATTGCAGTTAAGGCTTAAGGATAAAATTTATTCTTTTTTTCCCCTCTGAAATGTTATAGCACTAATATTTAATTTGAAAGTAATTGAGTAAATTTAACTCTCTGTTTCCCAAAACCTTTCCAGAAGAAAAAATAAAATAATAAAATAATAAAATCTTGAAATCTAATAGCTGATTAAAGTACTGGGATTACTGATGGTGGACTATTTTGGCATGACTGAAAACATGACCTCAGTAAGTTAAAGGAAACTGAACTAGCTGGAAACCATATCATAAAACTAAATATATGAACTTGTCTTAAGAAGTTGCAAGACACCTTCCTGGAGGAATTAATGTCACAAAAAATTGAGGTTGCAGAGGTCCACAGCTCCCCAACTCTAGCACCCATCACTAATTCCTCACCATCTGCACTGCAGTACACTCCATTACACATTCAGCAAGACTTTTCTTTCCATCCATTAAGAAGCTTTCTGTAGTTTCCCTGTTTAGTGGCTAGGAGGTCTCCTTAGATGTTATGCTTATGTGTTTACTCTTTTCTCACTCATAGATTAGCTCTTCTCCTTTCTTGATTTGCAGTCTTACTAAGTAATTATACAGTCTTAATAGCAGTAATTTCATATGAGTAGGTGTATGGGAACTGCTGAATCACGGCCTGAACCACTGATTGGCCACCTGAGGTGAGTACTGAGTCAGCCATGGGGGCACAGGTGAAGGTGATATACCTGTGTGAGTGGAAGGGGTGGAGCCTGGTTCCACCTCTCTCAAACCCCATTTAAGGGCTGACCACCACCAGGGAAGGATCTCTTCTTGGAGATCCCTCCCACGTGGAGTCCCCTGCGAGCCTTGTCATCATAAAGGTGAGCCATCTTCTCTTTTGTATTATCTGTATACTGTTTATATAGAACTACTTAAAATATACCATCCTCTATACTATCCCCTTGTGGAGTACTATCATTGGGAGTTATTTACCTTACAGTAGGTAAGTGTACTTTTGGTTTTCTTGGTTGTTTTTTGCACTGTTTTTTGTTTCTTACTTTACTCCTCTATTTCTATTTCAAGCATCTGGACTATGAAGTATCTTATGAAACATTACTTCTTTTCCATCTCAGATAAAAATACTTAGTGTCACACATACTGAAATACCACATATCTTTTGGATGATATCATATCTGTGGCTCATGATCTCTCAGTGATCAAACAGCCAGCTTTCTGAGTTTTTCCAACAGATGGCCTCATGTTCTCAGCAGAAATTACTATTATTCATCCACCTGCACTTCATTGATACATTCAGTATTTCTCTCCTATCATTTATTTCATACCAATTTCATCTCCCCTCTTTGCAGACTGAAACTATACTCATAACTCCAATAGAGATTTTTCGGTGTTCTGCACAGTGTCTTTAATATTGTCCTGTATCTACACCGGTGGGCCATGCTGGCATTTGTCATGGTCCTTCCACATTTCTGGTTAATAGTCTTCCTCTTTGTTCACTCTGATTGTCTCCAGCTGGATCATCATGTTGGAGCTGTAGCCCTTGTTATCAATCTCCAAACACATAGCCTCACTTTCCACTAGCAGATGATCATTGCAATGACATTTTTATTCCTTTTATCTTCAATTTCATTGTAGATTTCCTATAGGATATTCCTGTTAGTCCTAGTTTCTAGCTCAAGAAAATATTATTTACTGTTTGTCCAAAGAATAAACCTGCTAGAAAATTCTCCTTCATCATGTCAGCAGAGCCTATTGTTATCTGACTCCTTACTAGTTCTTTGTCAAGAGTATTCTTACCCTCATCCCATGTTCCCTCCTGTTAATCAAGAATTCCTGTGATTTATTGTAACAAAATGTTATAACAAAACCAGATCTGCTAAAAGCTTTTTTTCTTTTCTGACAGACACACAAGGAATTTCTCTTTGCCATTTTCTGCCTGCATCCAAAGTGTGAACTATTCTCTTCTCCAAGCCAGCTCCACGTACTGTTGAAAGCAGACTCAAAATTTTCCTTTCCTGAATGGTTTTTCCTGTTTTCTAATCACACATCTGGTCTTTGTCCATACATCTCATTTTGATTTAATTTCAAATAAGTATTTTAAAATGTGTAAGAATGCTGGTATTTGCGAAGGATTTCAAAGGTATTTGCTTTTTATACCACAAAGCACTTTTGAAATTTTTGAGGCAACCTTAGAACTTCAGATTTCTATGCATATGAGCTGATGAGCTGTTACTGGATTGAGCCAATTGACATTTTTCTAAGAATATGAAAACCTAAAGCATAAATTAATAGAAGAGAGGAGAGCTTGAGGGAGGAATGGTGTAAATGGATAGCTATTGCCTCCAGAAGGGTCAACTTCTGACATACCCCAGGCATCTTTGACTTGCGTATCCCAATGCCCTGGACTTTTCAGTGTAAGAAATATATACACTGAAATAATTCTTGAGGGACGTTGAACTGCAGAAATAAAATTTTATATGGAAATAAACTTTTTATGGGCTGTGAATAACTATGCAGATGCTTGATGCATTCAGGGCATCCAGACTGCTTACTAAAGCCAGGAAGAACTCACTGATATGTCCACAAACCTTGTAGGATACAAGTCTAGGCATCAACCTATATCTGGTGCAAGACACTGGATTAGACGCTCCTTTTTGGGGAAAATGTCTTTCCCAGGAAGGCTGCAGACACTCAGCTACCTTCTGCAACTCCTATCATCCATCATCTCTTCCTCAATTTCATAGTTTCCTGGCTTTATTCATTCCCTTTCTGGGTTTCACTGGTTTTTATAGCAGACCTCAATTCTTTAACCATAAAAAAGCCAGCTGTAGTGTTACAGGAATCTCATGGGAATGTAGCTAATAAGCAGGGTGAGAAAAGTCTAATTTAAGCATGTCTCATTAGAATTAATAATACTATTGGAAGTGAGAAAGATCAATTTGGTATGATCAAGGAAACAATATAATTTTTATTCTCAACAATTGTTAGACATAAATATTTTTACTTTCTCAAACAGAATATATTGTATTATACAAAATACTTCCATAAAACCTCGTATCATATGGACATCTAAAGTGAATTCTGGCAAAATCTTGTATATTTCCAGATAAATCATAAAATGAGCTCATATTTATTATAATAATCTTCAAATCAGCCCTATTTTTTTAGATTTTTACTGCTAGTTTACAGAGGATACTCCTGGGGTGCAGGGACTATGATGAGCAAATGAAAAATATGTAGATAATCAGATATACTTTTCACACTGGGCATTATCAAGGATTAAATCTTATAATCTGGCAATTGGAGGAGGTAGAAGGATATTAGTTCTTGTCTGGCAGTATCTTGCTTAAATAACACTTCTTGTCAATGCTAGTTATTACTTCTCTCTCCTAAATAATTGAGTATTTTTACTGGTGAATATTATTTATATTTATGAGCCCAAATTCACTAAACAGTTTTGTTTAAAAGACAGAACTCATAGATGCATTGTACCAAAACTGAGAAATATAAACATCTGACTGGAGAGCAGAAGCCCCACTGAAGCACCGGGAAGATAAATGCTTCTACATAAATTTTCCATGTAGTAGTCACCAGAGAATCCCTATAGGCAGCCCGTACCGAGTATTAAGACATTTGGATTCAACATTTTATTCCCCAAAGTAATTATCACTCCTTGTTTTTCAGACTGAAGTGAAGAATACAAGCCTCCATATTTTCCTCTCTCAGAAACCCTCAGTCTTTAAACAAATAGCTTCCTTGTGGAAAAAGTAGGAAAGGCGTTTTTCTACGCAGCCAATTCTCTTCATGTTAGCAGCCTTTCCCAGAACTAGAACTGAGTTAAATCTTCTTTTCATCTCTAAGCTTTATGTCAGGGCTTTGAACTGGTTAATCACTGATTGTGGCAAGAAAAGTAGCATTTACCTTCCAGACATACCTCTTACCACAATTATCAAGACTTGTTTTGGTGTAACCAAGGCACACTGCATACAACAATTCTGTTTCAGCATGGAATGTCATCTCCCACTGCAGAGACATAATCATCTTTCCTCCTTGATGGAGGCAAAATAAAACCCATGAAAACCATGACACCAGAGCAATGATAGGCAGCCCAACAGATAAATGCAATATTTTGCATTAAATAGAATAGAAATGCACATATTTACTTCCTTAATAAAATGAAAGTTCTACCAGAACTGAGTTAACCAAAGTTTTCTGATATAGATAGGAGTTTTATCTTGTGATGGGTTTTTGGAATAGAGCCTTCAGAACACTGCCAATCTCTAGTAGACTTTAAAGCAAATCTCACAGGAGTCCCTTTCCAAAGGCAAAAATAAACACCTTCAGTTTTCTATGGTTGTTACTACCAACCCTGGACTGGGCAACACCACAGCTGATCCCAGTTAATAGCAGAAGCATTTAGATAAATCTACCACTGACTGTCTCCCTGCTGTCAAAAAAAAAAAAGACAAAAATACGTGTTTGAGTGCACTGTTCTCTTACAATTTGATTTTGAGATCTGACAGATAAGACCTGGGGATAATTTTGCAATTGTTCATAAGGAAAAATTATATATATATACACTTAAAAAAGCACAACCTTCCTCTGCTTGCCAAACTCAGGCCAAAAAAAGTCAGACAATTGTGAAAAATCAGTTTTTAATAGCCAATCAGTGTCTTCTTTGCAATCACTAAGTCTAATTCTTTTTTTTTTATTGGGAAGAGATACCCACAGGGAAATTACTGCTAACAAGTGACGGGTCCCTTCGTTAGTCCTAGGAAAAAGTATCTGCAGCCAATCATAGCTTTAATTAAGGATCTGACCCCACTCCTAATACAGACAGTGGCAAAACAGCTATTAGCTCCAGAGAACAGGAAGAGGCACTGAATATAGCCCATTGGAACCTGCAAGCAAGTTGCTTGCAAGCTTATCACAATTTCCATCAATCATTGAATATAGGCCTGCAAGGTTCCTCGAGGGACTGACTGGTCCATCTCTCTACTCAAAAGCTCGCAAACTGTTCCTAAACTACTTCTGACAGCTGCTTGTCTAACCAGTCTTTATGACCCTCTACAATGCTGGAGTTTCCTCTCTTTCCCCAGGCGGTCTCTCACCAATCTCTGAGCCTTAGAAAAGTTTGAATTTTGTTTTTTCCTCCCCTACTGCATGGCGTAAATCTCATCCCCCATGGTTTTGGCTGTCTTGTAGACCCTTACTCTGGGTTTCATTCTCTGAAGCTTCTTGCTGGTGTTTAAGCTGGTGCAAAAATGTGGAAAGCTTAATATTTCAAAGAGTTGATGATATTTCAGACATGCACTGGACAAACAGCATGCTTTCAGATGTAGCATGGGTCACCTTGGCTGGAACTTCACCAAACGTTGTGGGAAATCGTCAGTTTTCTGTCCCTGCAAACATAAAGCCACTTTGATTAAATTCACCTTTTCCCAGAACTGCTGCTTGAGGATGATAATTGTAGCTTCAGGAGGGCTGACTTTCTGGTGTTAAACCTCCCAACGAGCTCTAAGAACAAGAAGCAGCTGGAATAATCTGTTCAGAAGAGGCACATTTTAAATACATTATTTATGCCAGCCTGCAGGGGGGAAATTGTTGTTTTTCTCAGTTAAACACAATTTGTCGACCCAGGACTCCTCCCATTACCTGCTGAGCCAAGTTAGCATGTTGCAAAATGCAAAATAAAACTTAATTTATTATGATTAAGCACCATGTGACAAGTGAACAGTCCCAGCACAGCAGTGGCCAAGATGACTTTCTTCCTGAAGGCTCTAGTCCACCCTCTTCTGATACTTGTACTTGTTTGTCTCCTTGAAGCTTTTCTTCCCTTTTTCATTGTTTGACACTGTTTAGGAATGATTATATATGTGCTTTGTTTCCCCTCAGACTTTTACTTTGTCATGCTCTAGCCTTTTTTATTATTATTATTTTTATTTATTTATTTATTTAAGTGCAGAACATATTTAATGGCCTGAATAAATATCGAGAAGAAAAATAAAATTTTAAAAAGGCAAACAGTAATAATAAAAAATTCTGCTAGACTAAAACTCTGAGTTTATTGCAAAAGTAAAAGAACTTCCCTTGATGGTGATATGGTTAAGAGTCAGCTATAAAGAGCTCTGCCTGCTGTAGCAGGGAGCTATGGTTGAAGATGTCCATGCATAAAACTTCATTCTCTAAGAAAAGGTGGCTTCTACAATTCCTATCCTATAGATGACTAGCTCTCCAGGGATGCCACTGTTCCCACTACTACACCTTTACTCCTGTCTGTTGTGGTTTTGTGGTTTTGATGCCGGTATTCCACACCAGAGCATCACGCAGCAGTGAAGGAGTTAATGCTGGGGGAGCAGCAGAGGGGCGGAGCTCCGCACCGGATGCCAGGCGGCGCTCTGCCTGGGCGCGTTGCTCTGGGCTGCCGTGGAGGTTCAGCACGTGTGCTTCCCCTGCAGGTCCTCCTTAACGTAAGCTCACGGCTTTGGGTTTGGAAATTTTATCTCTCTCTCAATTGTTCAATTTTATTAGATTTAGTAAAGTTACCGTTCCTTCTCATATCGTGCCGTTGTTTTTTGTAGACCCATCTATTCCCACTGTTTCCCCCTCCCCCCGGAGCGCGGCTCTGCTCGGGCGGCCACGTGGCCACTGACGCAGTTTTTTTCTTTTTCTCTCCTCTCTCCCTTCTCGGTTGCCCTTGGGTCACTGTCACGGATAACACCGTGACACTGTCTTACTAATACTCAGTTGTAAATTAGAAGTTTCAGTTGATTAGAAACACCAAATTGAGTATATTATTTTCATGTATTGTTTTACCTACACACTTTGATCTCTCTGGACCACTGTTGCCAGTTTGAGCTCCACAACAATTAAGCATTTCTTGTAGACTTTTTGCACGGATTTCCTACAACCTGTTCAGGAGCTCACTGAGGGCAACAGATAGAACTCTTGATAATTTCAGGGAATATCAAACCAAAGAGAGTCACTGTCTGGTTAATATTTAAGCATTAATCCTCATTAGGCACTAGCAAAGTACCCGTGGCAATATATATGTTTATATATATCCATTGAAACACCAAATTCAACAATTGTTTAAATCATTGTGCATTAGTGGGATAAGAGAAAGAATATAAGATTTTACTTGAAGCAAAACTCATAAATAATGCTGGACCTTCAAAGTGTTCAGAACACTGGGACTAACCTTTTGCTTGCTACAAATGGTAGAGCCTAAAGGTATTTTCACTCTTTAAAGCCTCAAATCTGGCGAGACGTAGAGCTAGAAACAGTTTTTAACACTTTTTTTTTTCTCAAGTGACCTGGAAAACTAATGAATCCTTTTTTAAAATTTGATCCAGTTCATTTTCCATTTCCAACCCTAATAAAAATTTGACCTCATTTTAAATATTATGTTTCTTTCTGTGCTTTACACAATAAAAGTAACGATTATAGTAAGCAGTGCTATGGACAATGAATGAATTTTACGTCTCCAATTTCTATATGATTTTTTTTTTTTGCTTATTTTTGCAATTTAGCATCTTAGTTCTAAAAATTTTGCATGTTATCTCTCAAAATGTTGACCAATCCAGTAGGATACATTCTATAACTTGTAGATAACAAAGATGTGGCCAGGAGTACCTCTCAAAGTTACTTGTGACGTCTCAGTTGATGGAGCAATACAAAGAGGTATATATATCATGCCAGTTGAATTGCTGCTGTGCACATATTCGTCACTACTAAGAGTATAAACAGCCCCTTTCAAAAAAAACAACAACAAATATAAATATATATATGTATGTATCAGATGCCTCTAGACAGAGTTTACAATGGGTCAGAAAGAAAGGCAAAAATATATATGTATGTTTAAGTTTTCACTATTTGAGACCTGTAGTTACGCATGATCAAGTCTCGGTTTTGCCCTCTCCCAGTTTTTGGTACCAGGTACTTCTGCTGTATCCTAACTCATGCAGCACTCATACAGGAAAATGTATATGTCAGTCTACTAGTAATGTAATCAAATTGAGTCAGAAAGGAAAGAGAGGCTGCAGGGATTTAAAGCTGAAACAAGAATTTTTATGAGTCCTATTCATATCAATCAAAGACAAAAGGAAACAATTCCAATATCTTATTTTAATGCTTTTGTTTATCCTGGAGCTCAGTCACCATAAAAAGTGTATGTTTAAAATGTCCTTTGGGGAGTTTAAGTCCCATAAACTCTTGTAACCCAGTGACATGAGATAATGAAACTACCTCTACAAAGTACAGCAAAATGAGATTTTTTTTTATTGTAATCATCAAACAGTTTTCCTCAAGGTATTGATTGAATTATACATAAACTTTACATGATGGCAGCAAAGAAAAGAAAGGAAAAGAAAGGAGAAAGAACGGGAAAATGAAAAGGAAGGGGAAGGGGAATGGGAAGGAAGCTGTTTATAGAACTTCTTACAAGCAACCAAAATAAAATCTTGGATGACACCTGCAAATAATAACATTTAACAGTACATGAATTGGTTTGTGTTTTCGTAAAGCATGCATTCAGAAATGTCTGTGGGCTTTTTTGGAAGGCAGGAAGAAGAGTTTACTCCCCAAAGTTCTTTGTGAAGGGGAAAATTTCTTCTGATATCAAAATTTGTCTTATTAACAATTCAAAATTCCATATCCTCCCAGTGCTCTCAGAATTTGTTATGTTTTACTCTTATTTTACTTTCCCCTCAAATTTCTGACACTTTCCTGGTCACTGAGAAGTTCTGCCAGTGGAGCACCCCCTTATATTTAACAGACGGCAGATGGTTCCATCTTCGTAATGGAAAGCACATTAAAAATTTGATATTTGAAAACATCATTGAGCCATGAAAATTATGTTTCGCAAAGTGTCTGGGGGAAGGGAGGAATTCCTTAAGCTTAGATGTGTATTTATGTCTTCTCACAGCTTTCTATGAACCTTCTGCATAACCAAATGAAGTTCTGACAAATATAAACAGGTTAAAAGGACCTGTTGAAATGCGAATTCTTTTTGTACTCATACAGTGCAGTGGCATTTAATAGAGCTTCACTATGTGCTTCATGAGCCCAGGACACAGCTAAGTGACAATTGCCTTCGGCACTCAGCACTTGTCACTAAAGCCGCGGTGATCAACATTTCACATGGCCTTCATGTCAGTGAGGATATTTTTTTAATGTGATCAAGTGTGAAACTTTCCTTGAGTTTGAAAACAGTTAATTCAACAGCAGAGATTAAAGGAAGAAACAGGTGATATGAAAGGAGGGGAGGAGAAATGCCACTTGCTCTGAAAACTAGATAACAGCAATCATAAAAGTCTCAAGGTCCCTCTTGCCTTGTCTGCCTGCTTTCAGCTACACAGATGTTGGAGGTGATGTTTTTTTGGCGGGATACCAGTGTGCATGTAGCAAGAGTGTTCGAGGCTAGATAGACTGCCTCGTGTCTGTTCCTCATTGATGAGCTTAATTGAGATTGATTTTTAAAAAGACGTTTTTAAAAATGTTAAAATAAATGGTAAATGAATAAAAGTGAGATCGCTAATTTGAAGGGAATCACAGGGATCACCTGTTATTTCACTGTACATCTCCAGTGGCATCTACATCAGCAAGTCACGCAAGTCCAGGCAACAGTTCCAGACAGCAGAAATTCATTATCTTTCCAGTTAAGTTTTATAAACAATTTTAACCAGGATTAATTAATTAACAGCATCTGAACACCATTTCAGGAGGCAGCGTGATCTAGCATCATTCCTGGTAAGCCAATCTGGATGTAGCTGCATCATCCTAAGCAATAAACACTTCATTAGAGTGGATGCTGGCTGGTCTGTGCTATTGACAGCAGTCCCAGTGAGCAGCTGGTGAGTTTGTGCAGATGCAGCTGCACAGGGACAGAAGGTATCACATCTCAAAGCCTTCAGTGTCCATCAGATTGTGAACGAGAAGTCTCCTGTGGGCTGTGCAGATCTCTTTTCTGCTTAAAGAATACAGCACAATTAGCTTCTCTTTGTAAAACTTGGACATCAAGCCCACATTCTTAGATAGGGCCTGAAGACAATGAGAGCAAGGCTGGATAAATGGATATGCAGGACTGTTTTCAGCTCCAAAGAACACTCTGTTGAGTATTCTGGGTTGTGTACTTATATAGAGAAGCACACATATGAACATGCTTGTATGATTACCTTCATACTTAGTAATTTTCAGTTGACTGCAAACATTTTCTAATATATTCCAAAGGTTTTCTTGCCTGTAAAAGTAATTTAGAAAATAAAAAGGACTTATGATAATAATATCAAACCATTCTCAAACCATTACAAATATATCCTTATAGAAATATTTCTCTGAAGCCATCTGAATCTAACAACCATAATGTCATTCTGAATGGCTAATTTTAAACTTCAGATTTAGGCAGGTGTGAAAGTTAAGAATGAAAAATAGCGACCATTTTCTCTAATTGGATCCATCACTAGCTTATAATACTTAACTTCTCCCAGAATTTAAAGCTAGGAAAATATGCCTTGTTTCACAACAGCCTGAGATTTGCTCTTCTTCAGGTTAAAATATTGGAGCTATGTATTATAAATATCCCTCTTAATTTAAATGAGTCAAAAATAGCACATTGACTGATATTTTCTTAGATCAAGGACTGGTATGTAACAAAGTAAATTTTCCCTCCTTCAACTGAAAAGTTTACTCCTCTGGAGTAGAGTTAAAATAAACAACACTTACATCTTCTACAGTGAGTTATCTCTGTATGTGCCCAGGTGCTGGTAGATGAAGGACACAGAAGCATGTTAAAATTGGAAGACAGCATCCAAACACTGCAAGGGTAAGGAATTTACTAAGTCTGGAGTCTGTAAGGATAACATTTCCAAGGGCTAGGGCTCAGTGCAAAAAAGGAAAGGTTAATAAACTGGAACGGAAGTATCTGGATACCAAGGACTCACACCTATTTTTGTGCCACCAAATGCTGTGGTGAGCATCATTTTCTCTCAGAAACACAGAGAAGTAAAACTACTTCTGACTGGCATTGAGAAAGTGCAGCATCAAGCACAAATAAAGATTTTAGAGGGTTTTTTGTTGTTTTGTTTTGTTTTTTTTTTCAGAGTACTAGCAAAGTTTACCCTCTGGACATCATACTTGGATTTTGAGAGTGGAATATAAATATACATGAAAACAGACAGTAATTTCAAACAAGACTACAGCTTTCCTGTAAAACAAACTTTAATTAACTGCTTTTTCCTTAGTTAAAAAAAAAATTAGAAAAAAAAGTACTTATTGTGATCAGTATCACATTTTTTATTTATCATGTGAAACGGACAAACCCACAGAACACAAAGGGTTGTAAAACAGGTAGTTATCTACTTCTCCCAAAGAGGTTAGGGAAAATATCTTATTTGGTATGTGACTCTCTTGAAGCAGGAATACATTCATTTGCAAAAAGAACATGTTAAAGAATTTTAAGTCATTTTTCATTTCAGTTCTTCAGTTCCTTGCCATTATCCCAGGAACTGCAACATAAAAATAACTCCAGTGGTGACAGGAAAGAGAAACTAAATTGTTACTACAGTTTTATTTCTTAAACAGTGGAATTTTAGGCCTTATTGAACTGATAACAAAGGATTTTTCTCTTTAATATTTAGTCAAGACTCAGGTAACTTTGTTCCTTGTCTATAAATCAGAGATTTTCTTTTATCTTACCAGCAAATGCACTGCTGTGAGACTCAAGAAAGGCAGTCTAGATAATCAGGGGTTTCCCAAGGAAATAGGTGGATTTAGCCACTTAAACAGCTTTCTGAAAGTGATCTATCTACTTCTTGTAACTGAATCTTGCTCCTTAGGGTCAGGCCAATCTAGAAGTTTACTTCTCCACATCTCAATTTGTATTTATGTGTCTCAGATGAAAGGAAAACAGTGTTTCTTGTTTTCCAAAAAAAAAAAAAAAAAAAAAAGGTCAAAGAGCCATTATGACTGTACGGTGGTCAAGAAATTTGCTAAATTAAAGGAAGTGCGAATCAGTTTCCTAAAATAGGGTTTGGGCCAAATTACAACTGAAGAGGATCCTGAGTTAATCTCTTCTGTCATTCATGAAATAAGAATAGCAATAGGTGGTCTAATGCTGAATTTGGGACACGATACACATACTTAAAAAGTGCCTGATTTGTTGGGCTAGGGTGTCAAGTTGACAAACTTAAGCTGTAATTGAAATTCCTGTAAGCTTGCCTGTGTCTCTTTATACCTCTGGTCCTTGGCAGAAAGCCAGTGAGCATATGTGACCTCTTGTGAGCCTAACCTGCTCTGTGCAGATCAGCATAGCACACATCTGTTCACCTGGGAGTTCAGCAGTGGCAGCTTTACTCTACATTTTCCTGCTTGGAAGCAAATGTTCAGCTCAGTTTTCACAACTATCTCTTCAGTCTCCTACATGTGCAGCTCTACTGTGATTTTTTATCTACTTGTATGAAGCAAGTATTTCAGCCCACTAGATAACATTGTGCAAGTATCTACATCATACAAGAAGAGTGAATATGGCAGGTTTTACCCTAAAATTGTTAGATTTGAAGAACACAGGAATGATCATAGCAAATGTGAAGAACACAGCAGCTGGCCTGAGGATCTGACCTGACCCCTCTGGGCCCACTGTAGTGAGACTGCAGCTACAGCTACTGGGGATTGCTCTCCTGGGCTGCATTTGAGACATTGATTTGATCTCAGGTCTGCTTTTTCTATTACACTCCTCTTAGTTTTTCAGCTTCCCTTCTGTTTGAGAAGTTTCATTTGTTTAAGTGAAATGATAGCAGGTGAGAGAGATGTTCATTACTAAAGCAGACTCCAGATGGAAAAGTTATACGTTGGTTTGTAAGCAATGCCATACAAATATTGGACAAATACATCTAGATATGGTGCAAAGGCAATTATATAGAAAGTTCAGCACGGCCTTTTACCCAAAATGGTATTCAATCTTTGAACCTTCAAGTAGAGACTTCAGGCTGCACCTCATTTTGCCTCCTTCTTTTCTAATTTGTAACCGATACTTGATTTAGTAAATCGCAGAATTCAACTCAGAGGATGAATGAAAAAGCCTCAGGAAACTACTGACCTCCTTAATAAAAGAATACGATAACTTTACTAGATTTAACATTTCAGAAATCTATAAAGATTGGATTCAAAGGATTTTTTTTAATTCTCTTCTGCAGGGAGAAAATGAAAGCACCTGGACCACACAGTTGGCAACAAGATACTTGATGAAGGGATAGGAACAGCAAGTATTGTTTTTTCATTACAAGCCTGAAACAAGCAAGTAGCACACACATGCACACAAAAACACCTTTGAAATATATGCCACAGGAGGTGAAAGGAGCATTTGCCTCTTCAGGGGTTGTTCTTTTTTAAAAGGAATTGAGAATTTAAAAGTAAATGTAAAATCTATCCCAGACCTTCTTCCTCCTGATTCACATTCACTTTTACTCATGCTTGCAGAAAATGTTAAAGGATTGCCAAATCTAATCATTTTCTCAAACTGCTTTCTGTGAAGCTGCCATTATTCCCTCTTAGAAAGCTATTCTCCTGACATGAATCACTGTTAAGTCCTTGGGAATGCACAAGCAAAAAGTTGCTGCAAGATCAAAACCTAGCCCTGTAAAATGAGAATTTTTCAAATACTTGTTTAGTTGAACATTCAGCAACAGATTCTTTATGTTCAGCAGTAAAACAAAATAGTGGCAGAGATGAAACAGTATTTTTCAAACTTTTTAGTTGAGTTCACCATGGGATTAATTGCATCTGGCTTTAACCACACAAAACAAATGAAGCATCTCACTTAGTCACCTCAATTTTCCATGTAATTAAAAGCATTGCATGTAGATAATAGTTTTTTTGGTTTGTTTTTTTTTTTGAGAAACATAATGAAGAGCATGAAGTTGAGATTTCACTGTGATTTCCTATCTTGACATACAAGATGCATGTATATACCTAAAAGCTACAGACTTAACTTATGAAACTTGATTTGGAACATTTGGAGATGATTTATTTTTATTTTGTAAACTGTATTTTGATTTATTTTGAATTTATTTAAAACAGTGTAACTTTACCTGTATACATTTCCAAAAATACTAATTTTCTGGTGTTGAAAGCTATAATATTACTGGGTAGGCCTACTTGATACAGAAATTTAAGTATTGTATGCAGAACGTCTGGAACAGATTAGATTTCACCAGTCTACTGAGGCTGACTTCTATTTGGGAGATTGTTTTAAAATTTGATGATGAGAATTCTTTATTTATCAAAAGACAGCCAGAGGGGACTGGTGATGATCTGACTTGTCTTTAAATGTCCCATTATACTTTAATCAAAATCCAGTCTTTATTGCACCATGTGAGCAACAGCGGGCTCCAAAATAAATACTTTGAACTCATCTAAGCATTTTCATCACCCAAATACAGTTTATAAAACTCAGAGACTAAAGAAAGTGCTTCTAAAATGCCTTGTTTGCAAGTGCATCCAGTATATGGAATATCGCCACTAAAGATTATACAAACTCATTTGCATGACCAACAGTCCTAATGCAAGACTGTTTTCCATAAAATTGCAAGTAGAAGTGAAATTAGATCCAATAAACATTTTCAGATTTGGTCTTTTTACACAAATATTACTCTATCTGTACAGAAAGTAAACTTTCTCTGGGCATAAATCATTTCACAGAGGGAAAAAAAAATAAGAGAGTTAAAAGCCACACGGACATGAAAACACCCGGAATAAAGCCAAGATATCTAATTTAGTAAACCATGCATAGTGATCTGGAAAGGAGTGGTACAAAGTGTAACTTCCTTTTTATGATGTTGCTGGAGAAACAATACTCAAAGCCATGGCATTTCCATTTTAGTGGTGCCCTGCCTCTTACATGAAAGGAATATTATTAAAGGAGAAAGGAAAAGAAACAAACTCCACATAATTTTACTAAGCTTTTAATGATCTTGGGTTTGGGAATGCAATAAAGTATATTCAGAGCAGAAGCTGTGGAGTAGAATAAACAGCGTGAGAAAGGAAGGCTGAGAACCAAGGACACTCCACAAGAAAAGGAAAACAAGTTCAAGTGAGCTGTGTGATGGCAGACCATAAGTAGGAGTAAGAGTGCGTGGCTTAGAATGGCTCATAACTTTGTGCCTTCATTCACAGTTAAGGAGTGTTTGTGGAGTATTTTGTTGACATATAAAGTCACATGGCAAAGTTACAAGAGAAAACTTAATGTATATAAAACCTGTAGTAGTAAATGATTTGCATTGTCCACATCTGAGTGCGTGCCTCAGATGCTGCACTCGGCGTTTTGTCAGTGGATCAGGAAAAAAGAGTGTATTTTGCTAGGGACAGGAAGGAAAAACGATCTCTCTGGGTTTCATTGCACTAACTGTTTCACCATAGGTCTAAAGCAGAACCCAAAATAGATTCACAACTCTAAGGTCCAGCTTCACACACCTTTTGAGTGGATGAGATATTATTCTCCCAAACTAGTGAAGTACTGTCTACTTAAGGAAGGCCAGATAATGATATTTACAACCATACCCCATATATTCTCATTCATTTGAAGGAAATTTATAACTAATGATCCCCAGCACTCCCCATAATCATAGAAAAATGCTTACTGAAGAGGTTAGCAAAATCATTACCATTTTATAAATGGGAGGAACAAGCATGTTCAGGCTACACATTTGTCATGATCCATAGACGGATGCCTCAATGGTAAGCTGCATTTTCACTCCACAGTCCTACCTGTAGTCACCATGAAATCTATTTCGTTTTTATTTCATTTTATTTCAAAGTAAGATACATCACTTCTTAGATTTTCTATTAGATAAAAAATAAAAATTCATACACTTAGAGATGGAGGTCATCTTTCTGTTTTGTGTATTTCCTGCAAACAGAAATTGTATCTGGACCACATCTGGAGTAGGTGCTGTGTGAAGCATTGTTTTGAATCATTTGGACAGACTCTAGATAACTGAATAAATCATCAATTACTGAAAATTCAGAAAGGCATAAAAATCCCATTCAATGATGCTGTTGTTAACATGTCTATACTGTGTATTTAGCTACAGTTTTCTGGATGTGAATCACACCTCTTTTGGAACAGTAACTCACCTCTCAACAGGCAAGACTAGAAGTTGTAGAAGGACTTTGTGAGGAAAAAAAGGGAGATCAAGAAACAGAAACGATTCCTATCACCTACTTCTAAAGCTATTAGAACACTTTTTGGACGATCAATAGAAAGAAGCTTTTGCCATCTCTAAATTAGATGAAGCTCTCCCTGATACTCTGCAACCAATATATTGCCTGTCTCTCACCACCCCATGGGGGCTGGCCTCCTTATCACTTCTTTTCTTATTAATGCTTTTCTCCACTAGGATGGAACCAGCTACCTTTTTTTCTGAAGCTGACAAATTGATGTAATGAAGTTAAACTCATAGCAATTATTCTTAACTTGCAAGTATTTTGATGTTTGCTGTTATTTCAGGCTTATAAAGGAATTAGAACTTCCCAGCTCGTTTGTTGTTGCTTTTATTTGCTTCTTTTCCAATACAACATTTGCCTATAAGACTTGCTCAGCGTAAAACCAATGTAGATGAATGCAATCAGTCTTGGAGAGACCTTTTGCTCTGAATGCTCCTGAAGGAATTTAAGATGCATGTGTAGATCCAAGGAGATAGGCCAATAGCACACCAAATCCTGATGCTGCAGATATCGAGTTATAGTGTTTCCCAAGGGCTTCAGTGGAAGATGATTTTCCAGCTCCTACTGGGACCATGAAACAATAGTGACAGCAGCTGCTTAGAGGTCATTCAGTCCCACAGTCTTGGCCTCCCTTGGTAGTAGCAAAACCTCTCTTGCTCACTGGGAGGACAAGGGGCAGAAATGCTGGGAAAGCAGCTTGTGGTGCAAAGGTCATTATTATATATAGTGGTTGAGCATTTTGCCATATAACACTTCACTAAATTCATATCTTCTTGTCCTGAAGCTGTTTAGCAATGTCCTGATTTTGCAGCTTGGAAAGCTGTAGAAAAAGCATCCAATTGAGACTTTGGAAACCTAGTAAACCTCTTTAACAAAAATGAATACAGAAATGTCTAAGTATAGGCAGTAGTTTCCAGAGACAGAGCATATTTGACAGTTCCTAGAAAAAAAAAAAATGAATTCGTTTGTTTCTATTCTGTCAAAATTCAGAATGGTTACAAGAAGCTTTTTTTTTTTTTTTTTTTAATCACAGATTACATTTTCAATTAAAATTCTTTAAATTTTTAAAGTGACCAGAAGTCTGGACGATCTAAATTTTAATCTATTAAACCTCTCCGAAGAAAGTTATTTTATTACTTTTTATTAGAGTTTGTCATTATAAATCATCTATATTACCATAGTGCCCAAAGCTGTAAATTCAAATGATAATTACACTGACAACAGTGCATCTTTTACTGAGCTCTATCTGTATCCTGAAGGGATTTTCAAAGGACACAATTAATCCATTATATCTATTTATTTTTTTGCCTCTCTTCTTGATGTAAATAGAAACTGAATTGAGCCTTTCCACCTCATTGTACATGCGGGAAAGAGAAATCCCCATATCTGTCCAACGCTGGCTCAAGTGAATCAGTCATTGCTTTGACCACACAGGCAGAGGCTGCGGTGTCAGTGAGAAGATGTCAAGAGAGTAGTTTTCCTCTGTCTGCCTTTGACCTCATAAATATCTCAATAAATATGACAATTCTGCAGCCCTGAGAGCAGATGCTGATGGATTTCCCTGGCACTGAGGCACTGCTCTCTTTTCTGAATCTATTATTTATTACACAGCTCTCAGCAAGTGTTGTCACAGCAAATGAGAGACGGTTTTCTGTTGCCCCTGCTTCAAAATCTACCCAAAGGTGGGATGATTATAGAAAATGGATCAAGTACTAGGAGATGTCTTGCTGCCAGCAGTTTCACTGCAGCACGATGTCTTGGCTACTAACAGCACCATGACTCAGTCTCCCCATGTTTGAAACTCAAATACGTCTTCTAAGTGGAGACTAATTTCAGTTTCAAACTGAAATTCTACCTGGATTCTGTTATCAGTTCTCTGTGTGATTGTCAGTTAGTTATTTAGGAATTATTTAGCTTCCTAGAACAGGGAGTTTGGAAGCAGGAAGAATTTTCTACCTTCATTGCTATTGCTTTTCATTACTTTGGGCTAAACCTTCCCTTCTTACATTGCTTTCCATGAACAAATCCTGGTCTCTGCTGATATCTCTCAGCTTTACAGTGCTGCATGGAATGTATTTTAGCATTGCAGCTCTTCTCTGGGGCACAAGAGCCCTTTGCATGAATGGTGATGACATGACTGAATCCACGATAATATGGAAGCATTGAAGTAACTGAGAACAAAAATAGCCTAGCCTTCCATTTCCTGGTGAAGTGAAAGCATATGTTAACAACGTAGTGCACAGGAGAACTGCATCCATCCCTAACCCTGATTCTGCCAGTTGTACAGCACATTCTCTGATGCTGGGAAATCGGCTTTGGGTAAAGCTATGGCTCACAGCAAAGCAGGTGAACAAGGACTGAGTGACAGAAAGCTGAAGCTGAAGGAGCCCTAATCTCTGCCTAAACACAAGAAATGTAAGGGTTTTGATATTCTTTGCCCTGCATAGGCATACATTCTCCCTTAAGGCATTAGCAGCTAAATCTCCTTTTTATAAATCAGCAGGGAAATTATGTCTGTCTTTTCAGTCTTAAAGGAATGCTTTGCACACAACTGCAGCTCTTGCCACCAGGATTTGCTGTTGCCTTCCCAGAAAAATCAATATCAGTGGTCAAAAGAATTTCATGGTACAAAAAATCTACTCCCAGAACACAGACAGAGGCAAGCCTGTTCAGGAGTAGAATGCTTCTTGTTATCCATCTAGTCCACCTAGTTTTAACTTAGTCACTGAAGAAGGTTGCCCATATTGCTGTGGGTGCAGCATCCCTGGAAGTGTTCAAGGTCAGGTGGATGGGCCCTGGGCATCCTGATCTGGTGTATGGCAACTCTGTCCTCAGTAGAGGAGTTGGAGCTCAAAGGCCTATGTCCACCCCAAGCCATTCTTTGTTTCTGTGATTCAATGAATTTAGGAAATAATTCATCTGAGGATTTGTAATATAAGCCTATTGAGTGGAATCACCCCAAACTGTTAGGTAAATGTCTGCCATAATGTATTTCGTATTCAGAGCCATATTTATTAGTCCATCCTCAGCATATAATATATGGAGAAATAAAAGCTAGCTTTACAAATGCCTTTAAGAGACTTTGCAGTCTGTGTAGACCTTCTGGCTACAGTAGCATCTTTATATTCTTTGGTGCATAAGAAATAAAGGCACTGATGCTGAAGACTGGATCCAGCAAACTGTGTGTACAGGTTTGGCTATCACAATGAAGTCAACTCTGAATCATGCAACCAAGGCAAGAGGGGGTTAGGGCATTCAGCATTCAAAGTCTTTTTCACCTGATTTATTAAATGGGGACAAAACAACACAGATTTTGGGAGACCACCAGACAAAAGATATAAAGACAAGATAATAGTATGAGGCAGGAAGCAAGCTTTCTGACTTTCCTCGAGGGAAAAAGAATAAACCAGTTTATTTTGCAGCATTTTGCAGAAGTGCATATTCTTTCTTAGTCCAGAATAAGATATTACAGATCGTCCTTCTGGAAAAATGTCATTTATCTCAAAGCTTAAGACATCTATGCGTTTGACAACTGTGAGCCCTTGTATATAATATGAAGAGAACAGTGACTGCTTCAATATCCTAACTTGCAAACAGTCCCTATTGCAGTGTTTATTCTTACACGTCAATGCCTCTAGGCCATGTAGATATGACATACAGATGCACAGACATGCTAAAGACAAACTGGTATCTTTGGATACTCCTCCTGTTTCCACAGTAACCTTACAGAAACAACTAGCAGTCAATAGAGAAAATCATAGGCAGAGATAAATCATATTAGGTTAGGAATGAACAGACCTTGAATACTGAGCAACTGATACACAACATAACACAATTTAGCATGGCTATTATGCTAACCCAGGGCAGGAGTGCGTAGGCATATGATGTGGCATTTACGACACATTTTTGCTGATAGCTAAGCAGGAGCACAGATGAGTGAGTGATGAGTGTACAGAGATCTTTATGCTCACAGACTGTTTAATGGCTCAATCCTCCTGCTAACCAGAGCTGAGCCTTGCCTTGCACACGATGTTTCCACACACTGATCCAAGATGTGATGCTGAGGCACAGCTAAACAGGTGTCCTTTGCTTTGTAAATAGAGGTTAGTATGGCAGAAATAATAATACGAAAAGACCAATCAAATATGTTAATTCAGGAGTGTCAAACTCTTCATACGAATATTGCTCATTAGTGTGACGAGTGTCACTTAACTTGACTTCTTTTTTTTGGTAGCTGTCAGTATATTGCTGTGTATTTCATAAATAGATTTTCTTCCCAAACTGTTACTGTTCACACTAGAGAGCAGTTTGGGCAGCAGTCAGATGAATTACTCAGTGAAAATTAAAAAGTGCTTTTTTTATTAGTCACTCAGGGGGTTGTACTCAAAGTAGGAAGCCTCAACAGCTCTAAAGCATTCTCATCCAGCCTATCAAGTCACTTTTGATCCCGATGGTAGCAAATGCAAGATCCCTGGGTAGCCCACTTGCTTCCAAGCACTTGAGAAGCACTAAAATTGTAGCTGCAGTTACGTAGTGACTCATGTTCATGCCAGCTCTGCTCTAAATATTGACCCAATATTGCTCAGTCTGGTGTTGAAATCAGATTAGGTTTCATGATACTGATGTTTACCTAAAGATTTCAGTGTTAGCTTGCGCATGTTAGCAAGAATAAAAGATAGAATAACATAAACAAGCTTCACTCTGTAAGAATATCACTGATGTGTTAAAGCATTAAAAAGTCCAGTGTCTGAGATCAAAGCCGATCTAACCCGACTCACGGTGACATTTCAAATTGAAACCTATGACTAAATTTATAATCCTATTATCTGTTGTTTTAAAAACCTATTTGTCTCTCTAATATTTTTGTTCCTGGCACCTAACAAAATAGCATTAAGTTAGATGCTGATCACTGAATCATTACTTTCTATGGAAATATGTGTGCTTAAAACCAGGTAGGACACAATGTCATCCAGCTGGACTCATTAGCATAGCAGCAGTTTCACATTTACCTTTCTGCACAGCACCCCAGGAAACTTGCATCTGGCAGTTCAGAGCACAGCATGGGCCTGTCTGTGGATGACAATGTAGGCATGCCCTGAAAAGCCAGGACATCCTTCAAGTTGCAACTGAAATTGGAGACCGCAGAGAGGTGATGGCAGCTTTGTTGCGCAAAGTTCAAGGGGCCAAGTAATTCCAGATGAAATTTCTTGATCCATTGCAGATAGTCTCTGTGGCCTTGGAAAAATACCTATCAGCACCTAATCCACATAGCCCCGAAGGCAACTGGTGTCCAATTTTACATAGAATTTAATGGCCTAAGTACTGAAGCACTGAGGTTATTTTGTTCCTCTCTGTCATGACCACCCAAGGTAGTGAAAAAGCAAGTAAGGAACTTAAAAAATAATTTCTTCCTCTTTTTTTTTTTTTTTTTTTAAATCCTCTGAAAATCATTGCCTAGCATAAGGGCTCAGAATGAACTTCCAGCATACATCCAACAACAAGATAATGAGCAACAATAATGCCACTGTCAACATGTTTGGTGGGAAAACCATCTTCTGTATCAAGATACAGTTCTATCTTCTGCAGAACAGAAAAGAACTAAACTGAAATTAGCTTACAAGCTTTTTTGTTTTGTTTTGTTTCGTTTTTATTTTTGTAGAAGGACTTTTAACCACTAAATCTTGTTTCTAGAATACACAAAACCTAAGAACTTCAAGGTGACGTAAATGGGAGACTTTCTGAGTGCATTTGTTAACATAGAAGTCAGAATTTTTTGTGTCAGTGAGCAAGAAAAAAAGATCATTTGGGAATCATAGAATCATTACAGTTGGAAAGGACCTTTAAAGTTCATCTAGTCCAACTAACCTGCAATAAAATCTACAGCTCAATCTAGTGCACAGAACCTGGTTCAGACTGATCTTGAATGTCTCCAGGGATGGGGCATCCACTACCTCTTCAGGCAACCAGCTCCAGTACCTCATCACTGTTGCTATAAAATTTTTTTTTTTTTTTATCTAATCAAATTTCATCTAATCTAATCTAATCATATTCTTTTTTAGTTTGAAATTGCTTCCCTCATCATATCACAACAGACCATGCTAAAGGTCTACTAAGGTATCTCCTGAAGAAGAAGAGAAAGAGAAAAAAGGAAAAGGAAAGGGAAAAGGAAAAGGAAGAAAAAAGGAAAAAAGCCACTACTAGATTTCTGTCAGGAATGGAAACAAAGATTTGGGATATTTTAGGAAAGCCTGTCTTGTTCTCATTCCTGTCTCCAGGCTTAGTCTCCCAAATCCAGCTATGGGAAGAGATTACAAATATATTTTTGGCTCATCTGAAATGTTCTTTATATACATGACCACTGCACTGGCTGATAGAAAGACAGTCGTCGGTGCTTAACATTTTTTAACCTCCATAGAAATCCAAGGCTCTACTTCACGCCATGACCTCTGCACAGAATATCTAGCTGTTTTGTGGGATTTCCGAGCAGGCTTATCATGTGATCTGTGGATATTTTACTTATGTTTTAACTCCAGGGTCTGCTGTAGAAGCAACACATTAACAGCTACAAGCCATTCACAATTACTGCAAAAGAAAAAAAGACAGGGAAACCTCCAGTTTCTGGAAAGCACCTCGTAATAGTCAGCAAACCTTTGCTGAGTGAGTCAATACCAAATCACTTAGATATAAGGAGAGGCTTCAGACAGATTTTGTTTATTCAGGAAAAGGAAAAATCTATAATTTAAGTATCATTCTGCAGATTTCTTTGCCCTCTCCATGAAACCTTGTGAAATGATAGCTGCACAGCTAGCTGGTTCTCTATCAACCCTATCTTGCTTACTAGGCTAAACGACATCACACCCTCCAAAAGAAAACACAGCAGTAAGAGACGCTGCTGAATGTATAATGGTGCTTCTGTTCTTTGCACTACATGCAAGTGTGGACACTACTGAAAGAATGGTCATTTCCTAATAAAAGAGTTGAATGGGCTTTCATCTTTTCAATCACTCCAAGGTTGCATTTTATGACGGCATATATATTCCCTCTTTGACCTTAATAAAAGCAAGGAGGTCATTGTATAAAAAAGGTAATTAATTTTCCAGGCTTTTTACTAGGAAAAAGAAAATGGTGAAGGAAGTGCACGAAGTGTGCAATCAACAAACATTAAAGCAATAAAATATTGACCTTAATTTTTCCTTTTATCTATTCCCTCCCAGTTCCAACTTCTGAAGCAATAATAGTAGCTAAAAATCAATGGGTTCCTAATGAGAGTAGCTCACACTACAACCACAATAATTATCTTCTGAAAAATCAATAGGGAAGGAAATGTGAAAACAATTTGATATAAGGTGCAACTTCCTCTATTTTTTTTATACTTATATGCAAGTTTTCCCTCACCCCACATTTCTCTCATCTCAGAAGCAGAGAAGTTGTTTCCATCTTGGAAGATAGTCACATAATTAAGATGTATGAGATATGCCTGCCCAATGACATGTGAAATAAAAATATAATGAAGAAAACAATGCAAGCATGATACTTCTTACCCTCAGCAATAGTTTTTGCTGCCATAAACAATATTCCTATTAAAAAAATAGTCTTTCATAATAATCATGCTGTATACAATGGTATTCACAACAAATACGGAATGCAGTGGCTGAGGAGGTATCCAAATACAAGCGTAATTTTGCAGCATGCTGTGATATTCACAACTGACCCAGAATTGCATGACCTGAGGAGGAATCAAAATACAGAAATAATTTTGCTATGAAATATTTGGGACATCACATCCCAAACTTCTTCCTGTACTGGATATTTCTTTGTAGACTGAGGCATCATTGGAAAATAATCTAATAAAAGTGTTATGAACACAGAATTTCAAACTAGCTTCACAGATATAGAACATATCCAATGACTCTATGGTAACACTGTCAAACAGAGAAGATTTGAGACTATTTAATTGTGTCATGAATCAGTGAAGCAAGTGAATATTTCCACTTTTGTGTTGAAGGATAAAATGGTTAATGCTGCTTTTTCCATACCCACCTCACTGACTTTTATTTGTCTACTATCTAAATAAAATAAAATAAAATAAAATAAAATAAAATAAAATAAAATAAAATAAAATAAAATAAAATAAAATAAAATAAAAAGTTCATTTTTTAATTTGAAGTTGAAAACATGAAAAATTGTAATGATCTCCCATGATAAGTTTTAACAAGCTGAGGCTGAGAAATGCAGGGACTATTATTTACAAATTACCAGGCTTTTTGTTAAAACTCCTGCTATAAGCAAAGAAATGTTCACAACCAGCTGTATAATCAGTGCTGATGATGATGCCATCTGAAGCTAGCTCAGATTAGTCCCCTTTAACTTTGCTAAACATTGGAAGGCACATCACTGGAATTAAATAAGTAAACTGAGATTTCTGTCTGGATAGGTTGATGATAGGGAATTAGACCTCATCTACAACCTAAACAAGTAGGGCAGGAATAGAAATCCATTCAGGTGAACTGAATGCCCTCCCACTTTTACCACTCACACTCTACCATAGCATCAGGATGTTTCTGGCTCTAAATGAAATGTCAAATATAATTTGGCTCTGGATACAGAAGATATATGATTGCCCTTGGAGAAAGTTGATAACTCAGCGTACTCTGTGTCAAATGTGTATATATCTGATAGCTGACTCCATAAAAACCAGCCTCAACCTTTCCCTCAACTGTATGAAATAGTCAGGCTCCAAACAGGCCTGCCTGCAATTTACACAAATGAATCCATTTTAAAAGAAAACCTTCATATCAGAAATGGAAAAAAAAATGCTTATTGAAAGTTGACTCCAAGTTAAATTTCCAAATGGCACTACTGCACATTACATTAGCATTCAGTGATGGGAAGGCTGTTACCCTACCCACAGTGGATAGCTCAGCATCAGATGAGGCATTATGTTAAGTGATACATTTGGATTTCTTCAACACTTCATTTGGAAACTTTTATTTGGAAGCCTGGTGTGGTTTCAGAGCTTTAACTGCTTGAAATCCAAGCAGGGCAGAAAACACAGAGGGAATACTTATGATTATTGATAGCTTCAAAGCTCCTTATGTCTATTGCATCAAAATTTTGTGTTTAGAGAACAGGTGGATTATCAAAACACATCTGTACACTTCTTTGTTTAGATGAACTTTTAAAATCAGAGGCTTTGCTTTTTTATTTATTTATTTGTTTGTTTGTTTACCTCATAAATATATACAAGCAAAATAATTGGCTTGATTTTCACTTTTTTCTTTAAATAGTATCTGTTCTGATGTGAGTCTATACTTGTTGTACTCATGTTGTTTTGGAAAAGAAATCTTACCTTCTCCAGATTTCTACCCGTTGGAACAGACATCACTTTGAAGACATAATTTCAAACTAAATATTTTGGTTTTTTGATGTTCTTATGATCTCTTGCATAGGCTATCCTGAGGTCTGAAATATAATATTCCTGCTCCAGTATTAGCATGTAAAATCCACTAGAAGAAAAGTTCACAACTTTCAATATTTTCATTTAGATTTTTGAAAAAATGCAGTGGTAAAATGTAGAGAATGGCAGATACTGTGCAGGAGCACACTGATAATTAGGCAATATAATGGCTCACAGAATGTCTCATATAGCCACAAAAAAGCTTGCAACCTAAGCTGACCTGGGTGTCCAGGTGGATGACAGATTGGCCATGAGCCAGCAGTGTGCCCTGGTGGCCAAGCAAGTCAATGGGATCCTGGGATGCATTAAGAAGAGTGGCAAGCAGTTTGAGGGAGGTGATCCTCCTCCTCTATTCTGCCCTGGTGAGGCCTCACTTGGAGTACTGTTTCCAGTTCTGGACTCCCCAGTACAAAAATGACAGGGATCTCCTTGAAAGAGTACAGCAGAGGGCTACAAAGATGATAAAGGGCATGGAATATACCTGGGGATATTCAGCCTCGAAAAAAGAAGAGTCAGAGGGGATCTGATCCACAGCTATAAATACCTCAGGAGCAGGAGGCAATGGGACAAGGCTGGACTCTTCTCAGCAGTGTGTGGGATTGGACGAGGGGAAATGGCCACAAACTGATGCATAGGAAGCTCTGTGCAAATGTGTGTTGGAACTTCTTCACAGTGCAGTGATGGAGCACTGGAACTGCACAGAGAAGTGGTGGAGTCTCCTTTTCTGGAGACTTTCAAGGCCTTCCCAGACAGCTACTTGTGCAACCTGTTTTAGGGAGCTGCTTTGCCAAGGGGGTTGGTCAGGAGGACCTCAAGAGTCCCCTTCCAACTCCTATAATTCTGTGATAAGCTTTTTAGAGATAAAATTATATATGTTATATCCAAACACAATGGATAATAAGTTGTGTTCATCTGTGTAAAAATTCTCATCTTTCTTAACTAATTTAGTGACACTTGTTCTTGAGCTGGAAATAAAACCAAATGAAACTGAAGTTTATCCTCATTTTCTTCTCTTTCTGGAACAGAGTGGGAATTTGGAACCCCTTTGTCATTTTTGCCTCAGAATACTGTAAGAACTCTAATACATCTCCTTACAGGAATATATGATTATTTTTATGCTCATTTTTTGAACAGTCGTTATTAATATGTGCTACTGCATATAACATCTACTTTCCCTCATCCACTCTGCATCTGTCAGTATTTCTCACAATTTCCTATGCTTTCAATGGTCATTCACTTCCTCAGTTCTCTGTTCTCCCATTCTTCTCATTCCCCATATCCATTCAAGTACGGCATGAAAAGGTTTCTTCTTGAGAAACTTGATGATGTTTCTCTGCACACTGTCTCATTCAATTATGCTGTTATTCAAAGCAAGAACTCTCAGAAGATGAATGCCACACTCAAATATGTAGGAGGGAGAAGACTTTTTTTTAATATATGCATACCTGACAGTGAGATTAAGACACAGTGGGTCAAATGTTAGTGTGGCCAGTTTATTATGAATCCTAGTTGCGTAGTAATATGAGAAAAGGAAAATAAAATAGGTGATTGAAAAGAGATATAAAAACAAGGAGTCTTTGTAGAAAGCAAGAGAAATATAGCCACCACTGTGGGTCCAGTGAGACTCATAGTCAGGCGCTGATCACCAGTAGCAACAGGTCAATGGAGGTTCTGTTGTTTGTTTGATGATGATGACTTCGTTTTTCCTCCAATTTTTTCTCTTGCCTTTTTTTTTCTGTCTACCGTTTACGGGCAGATTCGGCCTGGTTTCATGACAATTGGTGTGGGGGACCCACTGACCCATGCCCCAGGAAAGGGGAAGGGGGAAAGGGAAAAGGGAAAAGGGAGATGGGCCTAGAAACAAAACAGAGGCAACGTGTCATGGTGTAGTCCGTGACAGTAACCCAAGGGAAACCGAAAAGGGAGAGAGAAAAGAAAGGAAAGGGGGAAAGGAAAGGGTGTCATGGTTTTATGATTTTTGGTACTGGTATTCCACATCATAACATCATGTAGTGCATTTAGAGTTAGTTAATGCTCCAGCTCCGTGGACCATTGATAGTTCCAGGTATGCCTGTCTCAGAAGAGAAGAAGAACTCCATTCCCCAGAGGGCTTTGCGATGCTTTGCGTTCTTACGTGTTTACGCTCAGAGGGAAAGATAAAAACTGTCTGCAGTCACGGGACTCTCTCTTCCCTTCGGGACCGAGCTCGGCAGTGGGTGTTTGTTGCAGCCGTCCGCCTTCAGCGTTAGCGTAAGGCCTTCGGTTTATCGGACACTCTCTCTCTCGCTCATTTTATTTGATTCATTTGCCTCAATTCCAATTATATTATATTATATTGTGTTATTTTTTCCTTTCTGATATCTATTTAGTAAAATAGCTTTCCTCCTCAGATCGTTGCCGCTGTTTTGTTCCTAGGCCCATCTCCCTTCTCCCTTTCCCTTTTCCCCCTTCCCCTTCCCCGGGGTGTGGGCCCGTGGGTCCCCTGCCTAAATTGTCACGGTACCAGGTCAAACTGTCCTGCAAACCGTGACAAAGGGGGAAAGGGAAGGGGGAAAGGAAAGGGGGAAAGGAAAGGGGGAAAGAAAGGGGAAAGAAAAGGGAAAGGGGAAAGAAAGGGGAAAGGAGAAAGAAAGGGGAAAGGGGAAAGAAAGGGGAAAGGGGAAAGGGGAAAGGGGAAAGGGGAAAGGGGAAAGGGGAAAGGGGAAAGGGGAAAGGGGAAAGGGGAAAGGGGAAAGGGAAAGGAAAGAAACTGCAGTGGCCACCTGGACACCCGAGAAGAGCTGTGTGTGCCGGGGGGGGGGGGGGGGGGGGGGGGGAGGGAGGGGAGGAGGAAAGGGAGGGAATAAATAGGTCTACAAAAAAACAACTGCATGATTTGAGAAGGAACGGTAACTTTACTAAATAAAATTGAACAATTGAGAGAGAAATGAAGTTTCCAAACCAAAAGCTGTGATCTTATGTTAAGGAAGAATTGCGGGGGAAGCACATGTGCTGAAGCTCCACAGCAGCCAAGAGGAAGGTACCCAGGGCATCTGGTGCGGAGCTCTGCCCTTCTGCTGCTCCCAACAGCATTAACTCCTTAACTGCCTGCATGATGTTCTGATGTGGAATATCAGCATCAAAACCACAAAACCACAACATTCCACCCCTTATTCCACATCATCACATCATGCTTAACACACATCTATACAGAACCAAAACAGTAATAACATAAATTACATACAAACATATATATATATTCATATATATACATGGAATTACAAACTGCACTCCCTCAACATCAAAATTCCCTTGTGGAACACACTGGACTTTTTTTTATTAAAAACGGTTCCACGGAGGGGTTTGCCCATTCCAGAGGCTGGAAGGACCCACACCGCTTTTCCCAACATGCTCCTTACATGCACCACAGAGACCTTATCTCCTTCTATGGTCTGTAGGGAGCTGGACTGTGTAGGACCCTCTTGGTTGACTGATCCCCTAGTGTTGACCAACAAGGTGACTTCTGCCAGATGCTTCTCCCAGTGCTTAAATGTCCCGCCACCCATTGCTCTCAACATGGTTTTTAACAACCCGTTGTAGCGCTCGATCTTACCAGCAGCTGGTGCATGGTAGGGGATATGGCAGATCCATTCAATGCCATGCTCTTTGGCACAAATATCCACAAGAGAATTTTTGAAATGAGTCCCATTATCGGACTCAATTCTCTCTGGAGTGTCATGTTGCCATAGGACTTGTTTCTCGAGACCTAAGATGGTGTTTCGGATGGTAGCATGGGGTACTGCGTATGTCTCAAGCCACCCAGTGGTTGCCTCCACCATGGTGAGCACATAACGCTTACCATCGCAAATTCGTGGCAAGGTGATATAATCAACCTGCCACGCCTCCCCATATTTATACTTTTGCCATCACCCTTCCTGCCAGAGAGGTTTCATCCTCTTGGCCTGTTTAATTATGGCACATGTGTCACAGTCATGGATAACCTGTGCAATGGCATCCATAGTTAAGTCCACCCCTCGGTCTTTAGCCCACTTATGGGTCACATCCCTTCCTTGCTGGCCCAAATTCTCATCCACCCACCGAGCTAAAAATAGCTCTCCTTTGTTCTGCCAGTCCATGTCTATCTGAGACACGTCAATTTTGGCAGCTCGATCTACCTGATGGTTATTTTTCTGTTCTTCAGTAGCTCGATTCTTGGGCACATGAGCATCTATGTGACACACCTTTACACCCAACTTTTTTGTTCAGGCAGCAATGTCTTTCCACAGTTCAGCAGCCCAGATGGGTTTACGATTCCGTTGACAGTTGTTTTGTTCCCACTGCTGCAAGCACCCCCATAAAGCATTTGCCACCATCCAAGAGTCAGTGTAAAGATATAGCATTGGCCACCTTTCCTATTCAGCCACATCTAAAGCCAGTTGGACAGCCTTTACCTCCGCAAATTGGTTTGACGCTCCTTCTCCTTCGGTGGCCTCTGCAGTTCGTTTTCTCACCTGTGCTCGCAGTGCAGGAGTGGGTTTTTTATGCCACTTCCTCATGTCCTCTCAATTTTCTCATAAGAAGCTCCACATGGCCACACGTGACATGGTGTTACTGCTGTCATTTGCTAAAGCAGAGAGGCTGTTGCCTTTGGTGGCCGAGACTTTCATCATGTTTCATTTTATCATTTCAATGTTTAAAGCCTAAAGAAGGTAGATTTGGGTTAGATATAAGGAAAAAGTCTTTTACAGTCAGAGTTGTGAGTACTGGAACATGTTGTGCAGGGATGTTGCTAATGCCACATTCCTGGATACTTTCAAGGAGAAGCTGGATCAGGCCCTGGGCAACCTGATCTATTTGTGGTGCCCCTTTGCATTGCAAGGGAGTTGGGCTGCATGGCCTTTAAAAATCCCTTCCAACTCTAAGGATTTTATGATTCTTTGATTCTGTGTGTCTTAATCTTAATCTTCCTGTAACTTATTCCATGAAATATTTGTATCAATACAGAGAAAAACAGTAATAACAAGTCAAAACTGAAGGACAAGAATTGCAATCTGTGCCATTAAAGTATTTAACAGATCAGTAGAGGAAAAAGAAAAAAACAAACAGATGGCCTTTCAGCATGACCTGAAGGTTAACAAAGCTAGGTTTTTTCGAATGAGCTATAAGATCGTTGTTACTTTTCTCTCTAGATCAATATTGATTATATGTTCCAATTTCACTCAGATATTGAATTTGTTTTATTGGGCAAACAGTTGCAGTTTCTATTCAGCCTCTCCTAGCAAATATTATTTCAATTATTTTGAACTAACATTGCACAAGTATGACTGCTGCATTCACAACAGTTTTTTTCATCCTGAGATACAGGTCCAGAACTATGTAACTGTTTCAAATACAAACTGACATACTAATCTTAAGTAAGTGTTCTTTGTGCCCTTCTTCCAACATTAATAAATTGAACAATTATTCTCTTCCTGTGAACTGCATAGCACTTGGTCTCTTGTGTCAGGTATGCTGTTGCCACTGAATAAAAAAACCATGATACCTCAATATTATCTTCACAGAAATTAGGAATGTTAGTATATAGTTGTCACTTGAAAAATAACAATGAAGAATATCCATTAAAATTAAAATCTTAACAGCTATCTATAACTCAGCACAAAATACAGAGTCAGAATCACAGAATTGCAGGGGTTGGAAGGGACATCAAGAGATCATCTAGTCCAACTCTCCTGCTAAAGAAGAACCCAGCAATAGGTCAAACAGGTAGGGTCTTGAATATCTCTAGAAGAAGGAGGCTTCACAATTTCTCCGAGCAACCTGTTCCAGTGCTCTGTCACCCTTACCACAAAACAGTTTGCCCACATGTTGGTACAGAATTTCCTATGTTCAACTTTTAGAACAAGATCCTTTGTCCTGTCACTACGCACTACTGAGAAGAACCTGGCCTTATCCATTTGCCTCTCACTTCTCTTTAGATATTTACCAGATGCCCTCTCAATTTTCTTTTCCCCAGGCTGAACAGACCAGGTTACTCAGCCTTTCCTCAAATGGGAGATGCTCCAGGCCCTTGATCATCTCTGGCCCTCTTCTGGACTCCTTCTAGGAGATCCTTGTCTTTTTTTGTTTAGGAGCTAAGAACTGGATACAGTATTCTAAATGTGGCCTTACCAGGGCAGAGTACCGGGGGAGGATCACCACCCTCAGTTTGCTGGCCACACTCTTTTTCATGCACCCAAGGATATCATTGACCTTGGTGACAAGGGCAGACTGCTGGCTCATGGCCAACCTGTTCTCCAACATATCCCCAAGGTCCTTCTCTGCAGAGCTCCTCTACAGCAAGTCATCCCCCAGTTTTTACTGATGCATGTGGTAAAAATAGGTATGTCAGAACTGATCAAGAAAAAATAATAAAACAAACAAACAAACAAACAAAGCTTTAATTTTCTTTTCCTGATTTCTGATTTTACTATCTATGGGAATAGATGAATTCTGATTAATCCTCAGAATAATTCCAATGAAGTCTATTGCAGAAGGAGAGAATATTGTTATACTGTGTAACATAGACTGAGAAAGAATGTGAAAGATTTATAATCACTACAGTGCTAACAGAAAGACATAATGTTTACAAAAAGAGTCTCTAGAAAAATGAAACAAGTGAAAGCAGCAATAATTAGTTGGTAGAAGCAATTGTCATTTACTTGCAGGTACGTGCTCAAATTGCTAATCTTGTTTTATAAAATGGAGGATAGACTTAAAAAGATCTTTGTGTTCCTATCAATACCCAACTTTCTTGTAGAAATGTACATATAGATGAACAAAGCTTTCATATTCAAAGCCACTCGCTGAATGTGAGACTCACAAAATTTAACAGATATAAAAGAAGGAAAAAGATCTTGGCACTATTGATATGTAACTGAAGACTCACAAACAGGGAACAGACCTACAAGGTTAAGTACTGGTATAAATTAAATAGGAAGCACATTTGCTCTAGCTCTCACCTTCCAAATTGAAAGTGATGGTATGATTAAATAATTGAACCATCTCACTTTGTACAGTAAGACAGAATTCCAACAGGAATAATTATTCCAAAATGGATAACAATGCACATCAAGCTCTTCTCCAGGCTAGACTCTATAATCCACAGCTTGACTTTTTGTTGCTTTCTGGATGGTATTCAAGATCAAGATCAAGATCAATGACTTCCATTCCTGTAACTTTGCAAAAGTGTCAATTATTTCATGAGTGCAGATCTCTACACCACTAATTTTCTTTATGAAGAGAAGGTTTGGCTATTTCTCATGTCAAGCAGTGCAGCAACAAAGTGCCATTAAATAGTTCTTCGAACAATTAGTCCGTGGTTTCACTCAGCATATCATTTCAAGCCCAAGAATCAGATCTGATATCTTGAAGAAGTTATTTCTCAGAATGTCTGGACATTGTTTATGACTTATAAGCAACACCTGTCACAGCATCCAAAGGAGGGTTTCTGTCAAGTACATATCTCCCTTGTCTTTGCCTTTACTACTACTATGCTACTATGCATATTTTTTCTGGACTTTCACTATCACCACTGAGCCCAGTTCCTCCCATACTTTGAATGTAGTGAGCTGCAGTTACAACATTTCTCCTAAATTTTCTCTTTAAGCTTTTTTTTTTTGTTTGTTCTGTTGAAAAAATATTTGTAGCTCTTCCCCCCCCCCCCTCCCCTTAGCCGGGCAGAGACATACTTTTAGAACGAATCTCTCTTTGCTCTCAGAGAGAGCTTCATTAGGAAGCTTATCTGTACTGCAGGTGCTGTATGGCAAAACATGACCTTGAAGTCTGGGCATACTGCCAGTTGTCTTGGGATATTTGTGAACTTTTTGGGTGCTGCCAGCTAGTTTTAGTAAAGAAAAAAAAAATGCTTTCTCTTTTTAAACTGCTCTTAAAGGGGCTGCATTTCATCGTTTTTTCCCTTGTAATGCTCAGAACGTACTGGGACTTATTTAAGTTTGCCAGTCTGATCCATGGAGCTTGGTCTCTATATGATAAACTGAAAACACCGATGGAAACACCTTCCTGGCTTTTGTATATGATGTGGCATTCAGTTCCGGAGGGAGTAACTCCAGATGAAGTTGCTAACTCTATGGAACTTGTGATTTTTAAACAGACTCCTGGCCTCTCCTTTGAATTCATTACGCATTTTCTGAATGCTCATCCAATGCTCATAATGATTGTGGTGTCAGTCTCCCTGACTGTACTCTTCATCATTTTACTCAGTATTTGTATTTATAATATTTTGAGAAAACCTTCCCTAGAGCCAGAGAATATTGACTGGCAGGGAGTTTGGAGGGATTTAGGAGAGACTTTGGAGAAATGGGCATCACCGGTGTCATGGAACTTTTCTCCTGAACACCTGCAAGATCCTGAGAACTTGAGCAGATATTTGAGACAGGGATGTTGTGGCTCCAACAGATCTGAGGAGGACCAAATCATTTGGGGTCTGGCTTATGCTTATCGGGCCTTATTCACTACTATCCCAGAGAGGCATAGAGTTTTTGAAATAGAACGAGAGAGCCTCTGAGCCGAAAGGGACAATCTCCTGATCCGGAAAGAGAGTCTTTTAGCTGACAATCAGACTCTCCAGTCCAATCTAGATGCTTTCCGGTTCGAGCGAGATGCCCTCCAATCCGAGAAAGACGCCCTCAAGACTGAGAAAGAGGTCCTCCAGACTGAGAAAGACACCCTTCAGTCTCAATAAGAAGCTCTCCAATCCAAGAGGGACACCCTCCAAACTGAGAGGGACACCCTCCAAACTGAGCGAGATGCCCTCCAGTTTGAACTCAAAAACCCCCAGTCTCAACAAGATGGTCTCCAATCTCAGCAAGACACCCTTCAACCTGAAAGAGACACCCACCAATCCAAGTGAGATGTCCTCCTGTCTGAACAGTACTCCTTCAGAACTGAGCGACGTACCTACCAGCCACAATAGCACCTGCCCCCCAGCCAGGTGGGGGAAAGGGATGAAACTTATATGGGGGAAAGGCGATGGCAAAAGTATAAATATGGGGAGGCGTGGCAGGTTTATTATATCACCTTGCCATGATCTCACGATGGTAAGCGTTATGTGCTCACCGTGGTGGAAGCAACCACTGGGTGTCTTGAAACATATGCAATACTCCATGCTACCGCCCGAAACACCATCTTATGGCTTGAGAAATGAGTCCTGTGGCAACATGGCACTCCAGAGAGAATTGAGTCCAATAATGGGACTCATTTCAAAAATCCTCTTGTAAATACTTGGGCCAAAGATCATGGCATTGAGTGGATTTGTCATATTCCCTATCACGCACCAGCTTCTGGTAAAATTGAAAGGTACAAGGGGTTGTTAATAACCATATTGAAAGCAATGAGTGGTGGAACATTTAAGCACTGGGAGAAGCATTTGGCAGAAGCCACCTGGTTGGTCAACACTCGAGGATCTATCAGTCGTGATGGTCCTGCCCAATCCAGCTCTCTACCTACTGTAGAGGGAGATAAGGTCCCTGTAGTACATGTGAAGAACATGTTGAGAAAAGCAGTTTGGGTCCTTCCAGCTTCCGGAAAGGGCAAACCTCTCCGTGGAACTGTCTTTGCTCAGGGACCTGGGTCCACTTGGTGGGTGATGAAGAAGAATGGGGATGTTCAATGTGTACCACAAGCGAATTTGATGTTGGGGGAGTGCTGTCTGTAATTCCATGTATATACATATGTATATGTTGTGTGTGTGTGTGTGTGTATTTAATGCATGTTAATCATTGTTCTTCTATGCATATATATAGCGTGATATATAGTAGTGATGTGGAATAAGGGATGGAATGTCATGGTTTTATGATATTTGGCACTGGTATTCCACATCATAACATCATGTAGTGCATTTAGAGTTAAAGTGTTAATGCTCCAGCTCCATGGATCATTGATAGTTCCAGGTATGTCTGTCTCAGAAGAGAAGAACTACATTCCCCAGAGGACTTTGCGATGCTTTGTGTTCTTACATGTTTATGCTCAGAGGGAAAGATAAAAACTGTCTGCGGTCACGGGACACTCTCTTTCCTTTGGGATGGACTCAGCAGTGGGTTTTTAACGCTGCTGTCTTGCCTTCAGCGTTATCGTAAGGCCCTCGGTTTATCAGACACTCTCTCATGCTCATTTTATTTGATTTATTAGCTTCAATTCCAATTATATTGTATTACATTGTGTTATTTTGCTTTCCAATATCTATTTAGTAAATTAGCTTTCCTCCTCAGATCGTTGCCGCTGTTTTGTTTCTAGGCCCATCTCCCTTTTCCCTTCGCCCTTTCCCCCTTCCCCTTTCCTGGTGCGTGGGTCTGTGGGTCCCCTGCACCAATCGTCACGGAACTGGGCCAAACCTGCCCGTAAACCATTGACAGGTACACTGATATTTCAAACTACATTGCAGTTTTGATCATGTTGACAGAAAGATTAACTTGTCGTTGCAGTGTTGTAATACAACAAGTAACAGAATCTATAGATGGTAGGAGCAGTACGATCCTTATTAGGTTTATTATAGGAAAATATTTTTAGATTATGTTAAAAATTAGGAAAGGAAAGCAAGTAAGATTGCAAGGAACTTTCACACTAACTTTCCTGGCATCTCATTTTGTTAGCAATGCCTCAGTTATTAAACAGGATTCAGTATAAAACCAGATCTTAAGTTATTTCTCCAGGTCACAGCTGGGGCAGACTCTTAAAGCAGACATGGTTAATTGTGCCTTCCAGCTGTATCTGAAATCATAAAAGGTAATATCTGTTCACTCGTATTAGTACAGCAATGAACTGCTTGTTGTTCTGTGAAGAATTCTACAAACCTCAGAATTAGCTATCAGCCTATTTAATAACATAATGGAAGCTGACCATGCTTTCTCCTAAACCCAGCAATAATAAGAGTAACATTTTTGCACTTTATAGCTTATGCACACAGCAGAACTGAAATAGCTGGGTACATCAATTTTTCTGTACACTTCCTAACACATAGTAATGATACATTCTTTTGAAAAAAAAAAAAAAAGCAAAGGGGATGCTCACATTTGTTTCAGATGTATAAACTCTAAAATTATTAAAATATTCCCAATTAGCAGATCAGAGGAAAATAAAAATCAAATCCAGAGGGGAAAAAAAAATAGATCTCAAGACAATAAAGATAAGTATAACATGACCAGTTACAATAGGAGTTGAAAAAAAGTTAAGGCATAAAAACCATAAGCTGAATTCCTTGTATTGGCCGTATAGTGGGACTTCTTGGTGGGTTAAAACAACAATGCCAACTATGTTGGAAATTGGCTTTATTTCCAACTTACTTATTTACCGATGAACCTGGGGCCTTTAAAAACCCATCATTGATATTCAAGATAAAACTGCAAATGCCTGCAACAAGCTATTTACACAGATAACAGTTCAGAGCTTCAGGCTTCTATAAACAGGCTTCACTCACAAAGGTATTCTTACAGATGTCAATATAATGAACCACTTAGGGTTAGTGAACCATCAATGAAAAGGAATTAATTTGGATAACAGGAACACAAATATTTACTCTGATTTGTAATTTTAGGGTTCTATCTTTTTCTAGACAGAAATGGAGTGGTAAAAGTTCATGAAGAAATTAACAGAAATGTAATTAAATTCTTAGACTTTCCCATAATACCAGCATAACCAGGGACAAAGTTCAAATTTATCTTCAGAAATATGGTTTCACTGAGCAGAGTGAACTGATAGTTTGTACCAAATGGGGATCTTAGCTACCCTAAGAGATAGTCAAGTTGCTTCACGCTAATAGCTATTGTCTTTTGGACCCATTTGCAGAGATACTTGTTGTAAGTAAGAATCTGGTTCTGAACATTCAACCTCAAATAACACAGCCATCTTATCTGCTTTTGCATTTTATATTCAGGTAAAGAGCGCAGACATCATCAGGGAGTTCCCTACATCAAACCCACAATATAAAACATTAAACTGTCTTTTATTTGTGATTAAGTTGACAGAATTTAATGCATAGTATCTGCTGTCATAAAATTTGAAGGAAGAAAGCTTACTCATCAAAAGGCAATGCAGAATACAAAGGATGAATTCTCTCTGATTGGAGTCAGAGAAAAAACTTCCAATAGCTTCAGAAAGGGTAGGATTTCATCCTGGAGTGTTATTAAGGAGAGAAAAGTGATGGAAAACATGCTATAACTTATGAGGCAGGATATTGCCCCATAGGTAACTTCTGTTCTCCTTCATGTTCTGTGCTTTTGTGGTTCACACAGTGAAATCTCTGATCACTCAAGATATTTATTTTAGAACTGGTTTTAGATGCAGTCACAGGCTGATAATACTTCACAGGACAAAGCTGCTAATATACAAAAACTGAATGTAGCATGTGGGAACTATGCTTTTACACATACAAAGCTATAAACAGATATTTTTAAGGGATCAAAATGCCCATCAAGTCAAGAACATGCATTTTCTATCCTTCCCCCCTCCCTCCAAGGGATCTATTTACCACTTAAGCTGTTAAAACTCTTAACCTTCTTTCCCACACTCCCCTAGAGTTTTCTTCACATTTGAATATCCATGACTACTGTTCTTACTCTTGGTTTAACCACATTAACAAATAGTTTATCAAGTCTGAACATGGCATTTTTACAAACATGTTTTCTTGTGAAATTTCCTCTCACTGTCTTAGTGTAATTTCACTTCTTATTTAAACTGCTGGTCAAGTTGGCAGTGATAGACCACCTCCTGCCAATGGGTAACAGCCTGTATCCTGGATATCACAGAAGCACAACTGCAGAAACAGCCATTTCTCCTGAATCTATCAAATCTGCTAAAAATTATGTAGCATACATCCCATTAAATCTTCAAGATTTCAGCAACTGACACATGAGAAATCATTAGCTTCTGTTCTATACTGATAGTAAAAAGATGGTGGATGGTTAATAAGCTATCTTTTTAAACATGCTAAGGATATTTAAACAGCAGTTAATGGAGTGCTAGCTCTCCTGACAGTCAGAGGGTGAGCTATGTAGCTTAATATCATCATAAAATTGCCTCTGAAATGTGTATTACTTGTCAGTGAAGAAACCATACTATATTGACATATTAAACACAAAAAATCATTACTCCCATTAATACTTATTTACATGTGCACTCTTAATATCAAAATGTAACCTTAAAATCTGTCAAATCTATTGCAACATTCTGATATAAGTTGAAAAATAAATTATCAAAATCATCATATTTTTTTGACAAAATCTGCTTTACTGCCAAGACTTGTTACCATTATCTTTATATTCTTCACATTGAATTGTCTGCCAGCAGCTTGGGTATCCAGTATTGTAATAACATTCATGGGTACTTTTTCCATTCTTTCATCACTCTATAAGAAATACATTTTTCATCACTTCAGTTAAAGCTATGAGCTATTACAAAAGTATACAAAAACAAAGATAGCTCTTGGGCCTTATCAAGAGGCTTAGTGTTTGCTTGTAATATCCTCCTTCCAGGTTGGTGGTAACCCAATTCAATCAGTGTTCTATTATTCATTATTATTTTCTCTGATCGTGAAAGTCACATTCTTGCCTATGAGTTTTTTCAACTTAAATCCTTCAGCATTTAGTCCTTCTGTGTTGTTTTCTTTCTTTTTTCTTTTTTTTCTTTAGCAAATATATTCACTCCTCCTTGATTACTCCTCTGCAAATACTCACAATTGCAAGAACATTACTGAAATCAGTGATACTATCAGCACAAACTGCTTGTTTTTGTACTTACATACTTCTAAGATTCAATCTACAAAATGAACCAGAGAGCGTTAGCCAATTTAATCTTAGACTCACAAAGTTCCACTGTGAGAAAAAGATCTGTATGATCAATCCTTGCATGAAGATTTTTTGAAGATGTGCTGACCATGAATTAATGCAAAACAAAACTGATAATTAGACAAATAAATAACACATGGAGTATAAGCTCTCTTAGAGAGAATTTCTTACTGACGTGAGAAGAGTTAGGCAAGAGTTCAGTTGACTTTTCAAAAGATTAGCTTTCTCTGAATGGTTAACAACACTAAAGGATAAATCTGGCATGTCCAACCCATGGCTCACATGTGGTCCAGTACAGATAAGAATGCAACCTACCCCCAGCTACCATGTCCTTAAGGGGTGGTTCTTCTACCCCAAACAGCCCAGCCCAACCCCTCAACAGGAACCAAAAGTCTGCACTGTCAATCCCACCTGGGTTTCTCTTCCCAGAGAGGAATATGCATCACTTCACAGTCATGCATTACTCATGTCAACGCTTATAGATAGTACCTGCATTTATGAACAACACAAAGCGCAGGAAGAGAAAATTTAATCAAAAATCTCCGATGGACACCTTGAGATCTTGCTGAGAATTATAACCACTTCCAGCAAACGAGCCTGATGTGTTGTTTCAGAAAAACAAGTTCACATATCCTACTAATTTTTGTTCTCTTTTTTTATATGTTTTAATAAAAATCATTGACAAAATAAATTCTAATACTGTATATATATTACCTACATTACTTATGTAATGAAGGTTGCTCTAGAAGCAATGTCTCCTATGTTATTCTGTTGGCCCTGATGTCAGAGGTAGATTCATATGGTATGGATGTAGTGGTTGAACCTTCCTGACAATATTCCATTACATTTTGTTGCTGTGCAACAGATAGGAGAAGACCGACAAAATGGTGTCTGGCAGAAGTGCACTTGAAGCAAAGGTGTAGCACTGAATTCCTCCATGTGGAAAAGTTTGCATCCACTGACATTCATCAACTCTTGCTGAGCATTTGTGGGGAGCAAACAGTGGATGTGACTGCAACAAGGTGGCAAATATAGTGTTTCAGCAGTGACAACAGGAACAGTGGGTCACCTCTGCTGGAACATATTTTTACAAGTAGGCTCTTGTTCATTGTTGGCAAAAATGCAGAGATACTGGTTGTGATTATGTGAAAAAAAAATAGTGTTTTTCAGATGAGAATTTGCACAATCAAACTGTGTCATTGTGATCTTTGTATCAGTTACCATTTCCATGGAAATAAATAGAAGGCATTAATTTCAGAGCAACTTACATATAAGTAGCCCAAGGCAATTCCTCTTCACTCATTGTAGCCCAGGGAAGCCAAGAGGTTGGTCACCCATGTGCTAAATGATTAAAAAGTATGGCAACCTGCAATTTCTCTAATACATTCTAGCACAGAAATGCACAGTTGCCTTCAGAATGTCTTGGGAAAAAAAAAAAAAAAAAAAAACCAACAACAAAAAAAGACATCTGTTTGGATCAATAGAAAAATTATTAGAAACTTAAATGGAAATAAATTCTAGTTTTAATTTTGAAGAGTAAGATAGCACCCTTATTTCATAGAGTTTTTTTCCTGTCTGCTATTTCAAGTTTATGCCTGTATGAGTTCTCTGATAGCAGTCATAAACCACAGAAAATTTACTTGGACTTCTTATATATATATATATATTTACTTATTTATTTATTTATATTTATTTAAGAGAAGCTAGTATGTATAATTAAATAATTATTCGAAGAGACTATTGGAAACCCACTGAGTGTTTGCTCATCAATTCCCTTGAATTAAGGAGAGTTTTATTACTGATTGCAATGAAATCACTCCGCCATTAGAGAGCTATTTAGAAATGATTCCATTTAAGAAAAGTATTTCACAACTATGTTACACAATAAATCATAAAAGTTACACCCTGGAGCTAAATACCAGCAAAATTTTTAACCAATTAACAAAATAAATATTGTAAATCTTTTCAGCTTTGATATTTCTCTTCTTAAAAAATGAAAAAACTGATTAAGGCCAAATACGAACAGTGTTTATGACATTTAGATTGTGCTTGCTGCCTGAGGCTTCCTGCTGGTTGAGTAGACATCTTGCAGTTTCCTAAGCTGCCAGTGTGATTCTTAGGCAGGTTGCTCTGAGGGCCTTTAGATGAACTGCCTAAGATTTGGAGAGGTTGAAATGGCTGCACCCACTGCTGTGCTCTTTTATCCAATGTCAGCGTTTCTAACAAAGCAATCGAATCTGATAGATCTCATTCCTTGCTTGGGTTGCTAGGTTGGCTTTGTAGCTTTAAATTCTATCAGATCTATGTGATTCGCGGAGGTTTGGAGGGAGTAAGAAGAAGAAACCAAAATAATTAATAAATTATTTAGATTTACAACATTTTTTAAGTAATGCATTTGTGGTTATTTCTTGTCTGAACACTCATTTTTCAGCATATGCCTTGCAAAAAAAAAAAGAAAAGAAAAGTTTTCCTTGCAAAGTCTTATTAATATTTACATTTGTGAACATTATATTCTGCTCTACTCTCAGACATGCTTATTATTATTCTAACTAGTACCTTATTTTTCTGCTCTCTTCATAGCTAATAGTGCTTTAAACAATTACAAGTTTTACTATGTATTCTTTTTTTCTCCAAAGGAACTCACAAATTTATTTATCTGCAAGCAGTGTCACACCTGCAATGTGGTGTAGTGTATGCTTATATTCAAACAAAAGACTTAGAGAGTCACTGATGCTCTGAAAGTTTAGATCCTAAATCTCTGACTGACAAGGGAGAGTACAAGTACTATGATAGAGAATGTTAGTAATTTTACACTGCATGTGGTCAGGGTGGCAAATAATAATAAGATGCTTCGTCCCCAAAGATGTGATGAGGTAGGAGAGTTTGTGAGAACATCAGCAGTTCTTAATGGTAGTCATCAGCTCCATTTTCAGAACTGCTAGAAACTAGGCATTCAGTAAAAGAGTGAAAATGGAGACTTTACTAAGCCTTAACTTACCATTAGAAGTACAATTTCTGAGGTTATCTCCATTGCCCTGGCCTGCCTGTGTGTGCTGAAATAAGGCTTAACATCTTGGGCACTGTCCTCCAGAAATGATTCAGAGGGGATCTGATCCACATCCATAAATACCTAAGGAGCAGGAGGCAAAGGGGTGAGGCCAGACTCTTCTCAGCAGTGTGTGGGATTGGACGAGGGGAAATGGCCACAAATAGATGCATAGGAAGTTAAACACAAATGTGCATGGGAACTTCTTCACAGTGAGGGTGACAGAGCACTGGCACAGGCTGCACGGAGAGGTGGTGGAGTCTCCTTCTCTGGAGATGTTCATCATAGTCTTGGTCCATGCAACTCACATCCAGTTAGCTCAAATATGTCTACACAGAGAACGTAATAAATGTGGCTTCTTTTCCTCATTGTCACAAAAAAGACCAGACCATCTCCACTTTGATGCACAAAGTGGTGAAGGAGATTACTAGTTACAAGGAAGCTGCATTTTATAGTGAGGCTAAAATTTCTGCATATTCTAGTTAATGTTTGATGTGACTGATGTATGTAAAACAAAAATTGTGAGTGCTTCCAAGACTTTTTGAAGAATGACAACCAATAAATATAGTAACTTCAGAATGGGACATGGTTGGTCTCTTTTACAGGACTGGGCCACATAGTGTACTTGAGGTAGAGGAACAAATGGCAAAATTAGACTGCAGCTTAACTTTTTGCATATACCTGAATGAAAACATACTGTAATGAAGATTTTTATTTATTGTTTTTTATTTTTATTTTTTTGAAAATACATTCTGAAACTCAGGAACAAGAGCTGACTTTCAAGCCACCATTTTCTGGAAAATACCAGATTCTACTTTCCCCCCCCCCCCCCCCCCCCATCTCCATAGCTCTGTACAAGTTGTTTCTGTTCTCCTTCAGCTGCTCTATCAGAAGACATGTTTACCATCAAATTTATTTTTCCCAAGTCTCCTAGTTACTATTCTACAAATGCAAGTGATCCAGTACAGGAACAACCCTTGAGACATTTCACTCCAACCTGCTAAACTGTACTGTCTGTCCCCAGTTCAGAACAGACGCTGAGTCCAGTCCTCTACATCTGTCAGGACAAACACCAAACTGAAACCATTTACCTAATTAATAACTTCACCAGGTTGATGAAAATGAGGATATAAAAATGAGGAATAATCTTTTCTTTTACCAACCAAAATTTTGAGGCATTATGGAGAAACACACGTTCTGGTTGGCTGTGAAAAGCTTAAACTGTGGGATAAAGAGCTGTGTGCTGCAGTGGGCTGCTGAGCCTAGTCCCCCAGAAAGTCAAGTACACAGATGTTAAATCACTGAAGGATGCTCAGTGTGCAGGATACATAGCCTAGTTCCTGACACTCTCCACTGAATTCAATAAATGCCATCCTTTACGTATTTCTCAAAGTACAAAAAAAGATCTGAGTAGCAGAGCCCATTATCACTCCATATGGTGAAGCAAAACAAGATGGACAGGATCCAAAATGCAGAGAAGACACTTCGCTTTGTTCTCTTCCACTAGCTGCAACAAAGAGAAAGTGAGGGAAAAAATCTGAGGGGAAGAGGAATGTAATTTGTCAGGATGTAGAAAAAAGATATTTTTGGCCTGTGTTATTAACTGGCTTTCAATACTGAACTTTCAGTTTTGATACAACTTTCAACTGCTAAGTAATGCTAACTCTGCTGCCTGGCCAATGCAAGTCATGGCAGTAAAACAATTTCCCTCCCTCCTGGTAAAGAAAAGTCATGTGATGGCAAGTCCAGATTGTTGTGTCTGCTACCATGCAAGATGTAATAAAGATTTTTATTGCATAAAACTTTTCCACCACATCTATCACTCTCAAATTTCATTTTTTAGGAGTGATGAGTTTGCACAGTGTGCTTCCCAGAGAAAATCTTACACAGCTATAAGCAATTAAATCATTTTAATTTCTGGACAAGATCAGGAATCAGATATCACTGAATCATAGAATGGGTTGGATTGTGTGGGTTCTTAAAGATTATCTACTTCCAGCTCCTCTGCCATGGGAAGATTTGCCAACTTCTAAATCATGCGACAGCTAAGGCTGCCCAGGACCCCACCTCCACAGCTTCTCTGGGAAAAGTCATCTAAAGAAGCAGTGAGACTCACTAAAAAATTTCTCAGTGAGACTTTTATTTGGGACTGATTCTTTTTCTATATTATTTTATCCAGTAGGTAGAAGCTGTATTGACATAAGCAAAATATATAAATATATATCCTTACTGAAGGGTGCTAGAACTCCACAAGCAGCCAGAAGCAAACAAGAAGTCATACTGAAAGTCAGAGAAGCTTTTTCTTGGTTACTGCTGGAGCACTGAATGAGAGCAAGTGACTGATGGAGACACTGACATGATCACCTTTTTCAAGATACAAAATTCACATTACCCAACACCTAACATGAGCTCCAATGTCACTGGCAACAGATGTATTGAGTATTAAAGTTCCAGGATTGTATCCCTGTTCTGGGTCTTCATTTTTATTTACTTGGCTTCGTGCTATATGTTGTTGTTTGTTGTTTTATTTAAAATGAAAACATTTGAAAATTAGAATTCAGTAACTCCAACATATGCACAGATCTGATCATTGTGAATAAAGAACTTTGTACTTCTTGGTCCAGATTCCCATGATGTGTTGAAAAGGCTTTGTCCTCTTATTTCAATAAGTGAAAAAAGGAATCGATTTCTATCATCATTCTTGTTAATTATTTTTTATAAGTCGATGTCCAAAGGTTTTTTAAGTCTTTGTGCATACCATTATTCACATGTTACAGATGATTGAAGAGAGACCAGCCACGTGTGTCTCTCAAGTCCTAAGTTCTATAGAAAATGCATGCAGCACTGGCAAGCATCACGATTGTACAGATTTAACTGTGTGATTGGATCTAAATTAATCTCCCTAATCTCCTTACTGAGCTCCTCAGCATCCTCTCAGGCACTCACTGTGTAATCCAGACTCAACCAGTCCCATGGTGTAGCATGCTGTGATTGACTGAGATTTTTGTGTATTCATCAAGTCTTACCTGTTGAACCTGAGCTTACAGAGTGGTAAAGAAAAAGTAAATAAGACATAAATAACATTTCCAGTGCTCAGGGAAATGCTGGCCCTTTAATGATCCAGCAGCTGGAACAAATGATTGCTCACGCATAACGTACATATTGCAGTTGTCATAGAAACGCACTTAGCAACAAAGAATCCTTGACCTTTTCCCCATCTGTTTTGAATCTTCACAAAGGCACATTAATACCTATATATTGATTTTTCCTTTTTTTTTTTTTCTTTTTTTTTTATTCCTTTCCCAAGAGGGAAATGTCACATATTGCGTGGCTCCCAGACACCAGCAGAAGCATTCCAGTCTTTCTGCTGATGTGCACGGATGCATTGATGCAGCATCTCCCTGCACCTACTTGGAGTTGGGCACCAGCTATTCCCTGGAAAAAAGATAGCTGCAAATTAAGGCATACAACTGGCAGCTCAGCCTCAACCAGTAAACTTGGAAAAACAACTTGTTACAATCTGAGAGAAGCTAGGGAAACAGACTCTGTGGTTTTTAACGTTACCATCCAGTGAATGTACACAGTCCGTAATTAAATCAGAATTAAATCAGAATAACCCCCTTAAAAGAGATGCAGACCATCCAGGAGTAAAACTACGTCATCAATGTCTGAACACTATATAGCAGCAACAATGTGAGATGGTAACAGCCCTGTTACAAACAGCATGGCCAAATTCCAAAAAGAGACAGAAATGGACAAACTTAATTCAGGCTCTGAGTAATGCTGAAATCACTGTGTGTTGAAAAGACACGGAGCTTGGCAGATTTAATCAGATTAGCCATCAGATTTGTCTGGGGTTGGATTTATTTTTTTTCAGCTGTTATGACCCCGCATTTGCTATTTGAGATAAACAGAATAAACTTAATTAAAAACTATTGTAGGCTAAAAATAAGAAAAAGCAAAGTAAAAGTGTTCTTATGGAGAATTTCAGTCCTTTTTATATTATTCAACCTTTAGGGTTCCTTTTATTAATTTCACTTCAGACCACTGAATTATTTTTTTTTTAATAGTAGCCTACTCTTCCACTCCTGAAATATTTTAAAGTCTGAGGAAAAAAAAAGTACATACACATATAGAATGCACACACACATACACAACTTGAATATTTGCAAGGAACAAAACATGAAATTTTTTAAACACTTGGTGTTTGCATTGGAAAATGATAAAATACATAATTTTCTAACTAAAATGACTTTCTGAAAGAATTTTGTGTGGCTCTTTCCACACATCTTAAATATTTTCTGAATTAGGCTAGAGAAGGGATTTTGCAAAAGGATGTCTCTCATACACATAACAGCCCACAGTTTGTGCTGAGGCACTGGTGCAACACATTTTGTCTCCTTTGACTATACCAATAAAAAATAAAGGAAATAACATAGCTGAGAAAATCTGTCATGTGACCAAGGGAAAAAATAATGCAGTCCTTTCAGGACTGTGATCTCCTGAACACTAACTTTAAGGTTGCTTGCCTGCAGTTTAGCTAAAAAAAGAAAAAGAAAAAGAAAAAAAAAAGAAAATTAAACGCAGTGTGCCAGTGTGTCTATATGTAATGATTCTCAGTATTTACCATTTGAATTTAAATAAAAAATAGTAAAAACTGTCAAAAATGGCTATGCAAAGTGAAAGAAAAAAAGAGAATTTATACAGTTGTGAAACACAAAACTCAGACATGGCTGCATTCAACAGCTACAAGATGATGCTTGGATTTTGATAGCAAGATAAAGCCCCAGAGGTCACACCAAAACAACGCACTCTTTTTTACTATTTCAGTATTCTCTATATTAGAAAATATGTTAGATGTAGGAAGGATCAGGAATGATGATCATGCTGTGTAAAGTCAAAATCTTACATACATAAGTAATCTCTGAAAGTAATGCCTCCTATCTATTTCCATGGAAATTACAACAAAGAGCACAATAACACAAATTGATAGAGCCCACTCTCTTTTACAGAACGCTATTTTTTGCTGTAGTCACCACCATTAGCTGTGCCTCGTCACCAGTGATGAACAAAAGCTTGAATACAGCACTCATAAAGAACTGCATCAGCAGTGGTAACTCCCTGTTTCATAGCTGCTATAGCAGCACTGTTGCTAGGATAAAGTCGTTCATGCAGTCCATCTTTCATCAGCCCTGGAAGTCAGAAGTCATCAAATCCAAACCACATGGTGGGTGTGGTAAGATTGTCCAGCCAAGACTGGCAAAGTGCTCCGTGGTCTTCTAATTGGTAGCAGGCCTAGCTGCTGCACGAGAAAGGATCCCATAGCTTGTATTTGAAGGCTATCATAGGATGCACGTGTGGTGGTGTTCTCATAAACACAAGTTACTTTTTCTCTCTGAAAAACAAGCAGATCAGGGGAAAGAACTGTGGGGCTGTGTAGAGAAGTGATAGATTTATAGAGCTGTAGATTACTGGTTTTTACAGGAGCTGGACTGTGTTCTGCATGTTTTAAATGATTTTCATTGTTAAGTAGAGAATTTGGGACTGTGATTTAGATTCTCCTTTAAAATTAGTCATGTCTTTGTATCTATGATCCACACCTAGATATTTACTTAAGGAAGCTCCTTCTGAAGAATGTGGAGCTCACAAAAAAAAAAAAAAAAAAAAAACTTGGAAACTGTTTTGCATAGAACTATCTTCATTATCATTTCTTTTGGCAATACAAGTTGGAGCCCCATGAAATTGATAATTTCTCAAAGAGGGCCAAAAATACCATACTGAAGGTACCATGTAAACCTATGTCCTTGATAGAGAGTTCTTCTTGGAAATGTGAATGAAGGTAAAATACCAGTACATTTTCAGGAAAAAAAAAAAAAGTGATAAGAATTACAGTTCATCCAGACTGAAATATTTGTACTTGAAATGCAATTTTTCTGGTATGTCATGATGCTCAGTTTGGTCATATCAACGAGCTCAAGTAAATTCTCTTATTACTATTTATGTGGCCAGAATGCTGTACAGTGTGCTGAAATAATCAGAGAGGATGCAAACAACAACTAGTATGGGCTGTGGTGGTGAGCACCTCATGCAGCTCGCACAGCATGTCACCCTCCTGAACAAGCCCTGGGGAACTGGCAAACAGTTCTCAAGAAACTGTGATTTCTCCAAATGAAAGTAGCTGCTATTCATAACAGTTCAGTGTACAGTTTTTTGTGCAACTAGCACAAGTGATCATGCCCAGTTTATATCTGAAGAGAGTTGAGTTGAATTTTCCAAGCCCCTTTGTGGGGCTTGGATCCAGCATTTACAGGATACCACATGTATTTTGGCAGTTCTTCAGGTCTACAGCATTTTTAACTTCCTGGTATTTAAGCTGTTGACATAAAAGACAGTCAAAGCAATTCCAGATACTTCTCTTGGTAGGAATTAAATAGAAGCCCTCAGTGTAAAAATCATTGAGCAGTATCTTGATTTTGGAATAGATATGTTTTAAACACCATTAAACTTGACAGAAATCAGAGTGCAAATTCTCACATAAACCTTTCAGTAAACTTCAAATGCAGAGGCAAATACTTCTTCAAGATGGGTGGGGTGGACATAACAGCATAGTTTCAGAGATGCTGTCTCACAGTTAATAAAGTCATCCAGCCGGAAAGACATCATTTTTCAACGAGTGATTCTCCCTTGTAATTTCTTCATTAAAAAGCAGGGAGGGGACTACTACAAAGAAACTAAGTAAGCCTGAGAAAATAAAACACAGCACCTCTGTCTTAGGCTCAGTAAGAAAACAGCTGTACATAGCATCACACTGAACAGAGAACGGTAAAATGATTTCCCCTCCATTACAGAGAAATAGCTTATTTGTCCTGGTTGCTGTTCTTAATTTTACAGTGCTGACATTGCAAGGCATAGGAAAATGGAGAAAGACAAGAAATCTTCCAAAATCAGGTTATATCCTCAAACACTTTTCTCTGAAGGCTTTCACCCCACCCAGTGCTTTAGGAACCTCTGCTAAATCTTCCATGCTGCATCATGAAGCATGAACAAAGGAAGCTTCCTCCTGCAGTTTTCAGAAGGAATACCTGTTATTTATTTCTTTTCCTTTCTAAGCTAGAGAGAATTATCACAGTTCAATTTCATCTCACCAAGCTTGAGCAGGAGGGACTAGATAATTTACAGAGCTCCTTTCCAACTCCTATGATTCTGTCATTCTGTGAAATTTCAGAAAGGGAATCACTGTGGCAAACACTCCCAAGAAAAGCCGTACTTTCCCAAACAAGAGAGAAAATGTGCATTATCACACAGACTGTTCCTGTCATTTGCCCTCCTGCATGCCTTCTGTTGAATATTTCAGTTGGAGGCTGAGGACTTACTGGGTTTTGGGACATAGAGTGGAGGTTCTGTCATGCTATACCAGAGAGACAGTTTGCCCTGGACCCCATCCTTAGCCAAGTTGTCCCATTTAGGGCACACCCATACAAATCACAGTCAGAATTGAAATTTAGTCAGGACAGAGAATGAGCCACAGGTTATTCAAGTTCAGTTATAGGTCAGGAAATTGATTTTCTCGTTTCTGCCTCTCCAGCTTTAGTCATTCCTCTAAACACCTTAAGAACAACAAGTTCAGTGTTCTCCATTGTAACTGGTTATCAAATCTTCTTCAGTTCCTTCATTTGTTGTTCCTCTGGCCCTCTCCCAAACAGTGCTTATTATTATCATTTGTCTTTAATCAAATAACCTGATGATTTTCTTCATATTGCAAATGAGGTCTGTTCAGATAGAAAAAGCTCTTATTTTGTTATGTTGGTGACGTGAATTCACCACCAAAGGAAACATTCAAGATACAGCTCAGTGGATAAAGTGATGTATACTGTCTTTTGAGATAGGATAGGTGGGATCCTTCTGCATTCCATGGAAAGTGGATACCATCACATCTGACTGCTGCACTGTGACTCTGACTAAGCGACATGTCCAAACTTCCAGCATCAGTCCAGAGAAGAAGACAGCCTTTTTCTTGCAACACCGTAGTGACAGGCCCTATAACAATTTGCAGATTGTGGAGCACATTGCCAATCAATCCCATCATATAGTTCAGATTTGGCATCTTCTGAATTCCATCTTTTTGGATCAATGAAAGAAGGACTGCATGGGCAACATTTTCCTAGCCATGACACCATGATAGCAGCTGCAAAACTGTGGTTCACCTCTGATGGTGCAGCTGCACAGCTTGTAGCTCTTGTTCATTGTTGGTAAAAATGCATAGCTAATGATGGTGACTATGATGAAAAACAGTGTTTTGCAGCTGAAAATTTGCTCTATCAAACATTGTTAGTGTGATCTTTGTATTTGTTTCAGTTTCCATGGAAATAAACAGGAGACATTACTTTTGGAGCAATCTACTAATTTGGAAAGAGAGGGCAATGGAAAGAGAATATCTGTACCATGGTCAGTGAGTTCAGTCTCTGAAAATCTGAAAGCAAGACTAGTGTTCAGATAGAAGTGACTCATATCTCCAGTCTTCTACCCCAGGCACTCTTCAACTGCTCAGCCTATCAACTGCACTCTCTATGGAGTAACATTACCTTGGAGCAAAGGCCTTTCTATCATTTACCATGATTCAGCCCAGATTTGAATAGGGAAAGATAACTTATTCATTTGAAATTTCAGTGTCAAATAAAATTTCATGTAAAATATTTGACATGATCCTCAAGGCATGAAACATAGGCCTTGGTCTTTGTGCTCATGTGTGTTTCTAAAGGCTTGTGAGGGTATGGGGAAAAATAACATCTTTTTAAAACCAATTGGTAGAAATGTAAAAATAGTCCTTCTTTCTGACACACAAGCTCTTCAGCTTGAAAGAGAAGCAGCGACTGTCAGTGTTAAATTCAGGTTGAGAACAATGAACTCGATATGGTAATTAGTTAAATCACTCAAGAGAAAAGTTGCTGGTACCTGTAAAGCAAAAATAAGCATTCACAGGGAAAAAGGTGATGAGATGATTATCTCCTATGGGGAGAGCAAAGACAGATGATTTATCACCTCTGGGACAGGTAGAGGCATTAAGGGAGGGAAGAGGAAATTCTAACACACCTTAAGCCTCTATCTCTCCTGAATCCGTGTTTAAACCAGCACAGTTATGAATTCCAGTTCACAACTCATCTTCAGAGGGATCAGTGATGTGTTTTTGGTTTGAGGTTGTTTTTCTTTTTGGAAGGAAAGGGATTTAGATTAGCACTGAATCTCTTAGGGAAGCTAAAAGACCACAGTTTGGATAGTTACTCAATATGACAACTCCTGTAGCTGATAACCTAGGGTTTCTGGCCATTATTATCCTTAGAAGTATGAGCTGGTGCACAACAGTGGTCTACTTCTGCATGCGCAGTTGCTGGGAGAAGACATTTTGAATGGCAGAATGTACATGACATCCAAAAACTATCCAAGTATAGTACATACAAAACCTACACATTTTGAAGTCTGTTTTGTGGATATAATTTATAATGATGGCAGTGAAAATATTGTGGCAAACTTTATTTGCAGGCTTTGGGAACCAGCTAGTCTCATCAAGGGCATGTGACTTCTCAAAATGAATTTACCTTTTATAATGAGCTTTGTAACCAGGCAAATGTCTTGCAAAGGCTACAAAAAATAATAATAAATAATAATAATAATCAAAAAGCATAGAAAATCGTTGTGCAAAAAAGGCAGTTATCACACTAAGTGCAATGCAGCAGATAATATAATGTTGTTGATCCTAAGAAGTGATTCACACTGTGTGTACTATAAACACAGGCAAACCACACATGGGTGTACATGAGATTTTGTCACAGTTATGACTGCCATCAAGTGGCTCTGAGAGGCAAATGCAATCGAGTCAAAACTGCATGCACTCCTCCAGCTCATACAGGTGAGATGAACAACTATAATTATCAAATAAAACTGGACAAAGACAGTGGTGTGACTGCTCAGGAAAATAAAAAATAAAAAGAGAAGGATAAAGAGAAAAACAACAAATGAACCAAAAAACACACAGTGCCACAGTGTGCTTGAAAACACAGAGACAAGATGATTGGTTTCCAAAATTTACAGTTGTGACTCCTTCCCTCATTTACACTACATTTCTTCCTATTTACACTTTTAACAAATACAGTGCTGCTACTGCTCCTATTTGGGATTCTTGTCCTATAACATACTTCTTCTGACCAAATACAGCACCATGTGATAAAACAATGGTATTAAACAAGAATGCACCATTTTCCTGTTGGCTCCTAGTCCAGAAACTTGACCAAGGGGAAATGTCTTGGCATTGCTGATGGACCAGGCCTCAGGAAAGCTTAATTTTTCAGTCAGAGTCAGAACGTTTTGTTAGGACTGAGCTAAGGACTGAGATGCAACATTCAGAAAAGATCTCACATTTGTAGAAGGAAATTCAAAATGGCTACAGAATGGTGCAGTCCAATAGATAATGAAATTTCCTCAGTCATGGCGTTTCCAAGTGGAAAATGGATTTAAAGTCCATGTCTTGGTTTGGGTCTTCAATATTTTTGGGTCTTCAGCTTCATTAATCCTTGTTTCAGATCTCAAACTATCCTACTGGAGCTGGTCCTGCCCTTCTTGTGGCAGATGCTGTACTAGGTATAACTAACAGACCAGATAATGATATCAGAACCTGGGTTGTAAACTCTTAGACTTGAATATTCATTTCTGCTAGCCTATCCTTGTCTAGCTCTCAGTACCATGCAAGATTATCAGAATGGTTTCCTGGGTGTAGGCTAGGCTACAGAAGTTGAGTTTGGACTCGATGATCTCTAGGGTTCCTTCCAACCCCTAAAATTCTGTGATTCTGTGAAGTTGTAGTCCATTGGCATCTTTCATTGGGGCACCCATTGTGCTTCATGTGAGAAGGAAACAGCCTTCCCAGGTCCTTCTCACCTTTCTGATAGTAGCTGCACCATGCATAATAATAAATACTAATACTAATAATAATACTAATAATAATAATAAAATACAAGACAGCTGATTAACATATTCTCTGTCCTATAGTGCTTTCAAAATTGTAAGTTCATTATAAAACAATTTTACAAGATTTACAAGAGTTGAGAAGCCTTATAATCCTGAAACTAAAAAAAAAGAGGTTTTGTTTTGCATTTTTTTACGAAGTTAAATAAACTACAGAATTTGAAGTTCTTCAGAGTTTCTCTGAGCTCTCTTCGTTTCTCTCAACAGGCAAGAAAACCAAGATATATTAGTCATAATTCCAATTTCACCTCCTCAATTCCACTGACAGTTAGAATTACTCCTATTGACACTAGCACAAAAGGATATTCTGACAGATCCAAGTAAGCTCACATGTATTAAAAGCAATAAATAATTGTTATGATCCCAGAGAAGCAACATCTACTACTCTATTTGTTTTGTGTATGACTTCAGAGATTAGGGGACCGTTCTACTTAATTGCTCAGAGGGACACTAATCTTGTAAAGCTCTTTCCTAGCAGAAGCTATCAAACAGGAGAAGGACTCTTTAATGAAATTTTAGTTGTTAAAATCTCTGTTTTGCTGGGAAGTTACTATGTCCAGAAAGAATCACCTAAACCATTTTTAGAAGAATAATCTGATCACATTTACAAGGTTTGAAAAATTGAGATAAGCTAGAACTGAGCATTTAGTTCAGTCTTTTCTATATGCTTATAATGGGGGGAAATTTAGACTGGTTTTTCATGATAAGTGTAGTGAAGCACTGAAACAGGTTGCACAGACAGGTATGGATGCCCCGTCCCTGCGGACATTCAAAGTTAGGCTGAACATGGCTCTGAGCAACCTGATTGAGTTATAAATGTCCCTGTTCACTGCAGGAAAGTTGAACTAGGTGTCTTTTAAAGATGCAATCCAAAAAATTTTATGGTTTTATGATTCTCTCGGAGACATGCTCAGTAACTGCATTTTCTGCAAAATGATATGAAGATGGTTTTTGTCCATGTAAAAAAGGAAATGTGCAAAAAAATAATTCTTCCTGAGCTTGTTCTGAGATATGACTTCAGGCATATATCCTGGAAAACATGATGCAGAATGAACCTTGGACAATTCATAGGTAGCTGATGCTGTAATATCTAGTTTTGTCCATATTACAGTTTTCCACTTCCCAGAAGTGGCTGTTTGCAGATGATGTTCTAGAGACACAAAAGAACAGAACAATTTATGATAAAGTCCCCAAATACTCTTAGTCAGTCTTCAGCTGAATGGCCTGTAGAGGTAGCCTGAACTGCTGGAGTGTTAATTTGTGCTATATAACACAAATTACAGTATAACAGTAATGAGGGTAGGTTGAGCAGGTTGCTATCTGTGTTTTGCTTCAAAACTCTTTTTTTATAAAATCTAGAACTGATGCTTTTGGTGTTGGAGACATCCCCTCCCAGGCTCCTCCCAGCTCAGTGCAACTCATAACACTTTTGGTCCATCCATCAAATCCAGACCATAACAAACATCTGAACACATGATCAAATGGGATTTGCTATGGAAAATGAGGCTCCTGGAGTCCCCTTGTTATTAATAATTATAGCATAATAGAAAGCACAGAGCTAATTGCTGATCCTTTGTTGTAACCTGGCAGATTAATAGAAAAAGCTACTTCCTCTCAGAGGAGTGGGCTCACTTTTACATTACAAAAATAATTTAAATGCAATCAAGTACTGAGAAGCCACCCAGGAGGTCTGTGCATAATAACCCACACATATGTTTTGCCTTTTGTACCAAAGAAGTTCACAAGGCACAAAATCTGTTCTGCCATCAAGTCTTGATTCCCCCATCACAAGTGACGAAGGAGCAGCTGGACCAGGGCACAGCAACTCTGGTCTGTCACTAGGGCTCTAACACCACTGCCAGACCTCCAGATGTGATGCTGTCTTGAACTGTCCCTGATTATACTCCATCAGCTCTGCAGAAAAATCTTCCATTGTTTATCTATATCCTGTGCATGACTACATTTTGTTTTCAGATTTGAAGCTCAGAGAAGGGGTTGTGGTATGAGGATGCCTGTCTGTCTGTCTGATGCTAAACACTGCTACAGCTGCCTTAACTCAGTAAGCCCAAGCACGGGCTGGACATGATGAAGACCTGGGATTGCTGTCTGAGTCTTGCAAAGGAAAACTCCCTGCTATGAGTCCAGCATCATGCTGCTGCTCAGAAAATCACAGGAGCTTGCATGTTCCCCAAACACATTTCCCCCTCTCCCAGATCACTTCAGCACTACCTGCTGTTTCTCTGCAGCTGTCAGAGATGCCTTCCCAGCATCTAAAATAAACCTAAAGATTGCTGCAGCTCTAACAAAAGCACGAAACCACAGCTCTAGACACAGAGGCCAATAAATCTTCTTGTGTCTTTTTTTTTTTTGTTTTTTTAATTATTCCTTTAATCTCAGAAGTAATTTGAAGAGGGAATATCTGAAACAAAATTCCACTCACACACACACTTACTTTCTCTCTCCGTAACCAATTTGTAGCTTCCTTTCACTCCAGGGTGAAAATGTACTGAAACTCTCATCACTTGTGTGCACCTGTGGATGAAGTAAAAAATCCCCTGCAACCATCACAACGTATTCACTATGTTACAGACTGAAGTTCTTCATTATTTTAACTGTGAAACATTAGCATTTATTCAGGCTTAAATACCAGGCTTAAATAAAGAAAGGAACTAAAAAGAACATAATTTAAAATTATAGTCACTGAAATGAGAAAGTGAAAAGATTTTTCTCAGTCCTCATTTTGAATGTCCCATTCTAAGCTTGATATAATGGGAAAAAATTTATACAAATACTAACTCAGCCAAAGATCAGGATACATAGGTTAAATTTTACAGACTTTAAAGGAATTGTTACTTTATCCCTTTCAATTGGACCTTTGGTATTCTATTAAATGTGTCTTCTGTATATTATGCTGATCCCAAATCTCGTTCTTAGGCATGTCAGTCCTTAAGAGTTTCTAAAGTTGTGTATTGCAGAGAGAGAAAAAAAAAAGTAACAAGATAACATTAATGTCCAAGACTCCTGGATTACAGGACCAAGATCTGTTCAGTAACTGAGTCATATTTAGGGCAACAAGACCCTTAAGGGCTTGGGGAATAAGCCCTATGAGAATTGACTGAAGGATCTGGGGCTATTTAGTCTGGGGAAGAGGAGGCTGAGGGGAGACATTATTGCTCTCTTCAAATACCTGAAAGGTGACTGTAGTGAGAGCAGGGTTCATCTCTACTCACTGGTGACGGGTGACAGGACGAGGGGAAATGACGTCAAGTTGCACCAGGGGAGTTTCAGGATGTATGTAAGGAAAAGCTTCTTTACATCGAAGGCTGTTAAGCACCCAGGGAAGTGGTTAAGTCACCACCCCTGGATGTGTTTTAAAACCATTAGGATGTGGTGCTTGGGGACTTGATATAGTGGTGAGTTGTTAGAGTTAGGATAGTATAGTTAGGTTGCCATTGGACTTGATGATCTTGAAGGTTTTTTCCAGCCTGAGCATTTCTATGACTGATTCTATGATATTTTAATGAAAAATCAATAAAATAAAACAAACTTTCCTCTCCCACACCCCTAACACACAAACAAACAAGGTAGAGCTCTGAGCAGCATTTTTTCTTCCCGTTCTCACTAATGACATTAATGCTCACAGGGAAGCTCCATCACACACCACACATCCCTGCATGAAGAATGCATTTCCCAAGTTCCTGAGATTATCAGTGGGGTAGAAAGAGTCAGTATAACAAATGAAAGATGTAGTGATGCACCTGACCACTCATAAAAATTTAAGCCTATTTTATCTCCAGTTCCCAAACATTAGATTGAATTTTCATTTCTTACATCTGGAGCAGAACAGTCGTTCTATCAGCATGAAATGGATAGAAGAAGAATTGTGGTCAAAGTGGGGAATTTTTTGGTAATCTTTTGACATGGATAACATGTCAACTTTCATGCTTTATTTATTTTTAATTATTGTCTGGTTGATGATTATTTATAGGAGATATAGAATGTTTGAAGGCTTCTAGAGTAATTAAGTTTCATCTTTTTAGACTGTTCTTTACATGTAAAGGTAATTGCTTTTAGATGTTATAAATCTTGCGTAAAATTCCTCAAGCAATAAACACAAGCAGTATCTTAGTAATTGTCTATTGACTGCACTTTCCAGTATGAATTAATTTTCAGTTACAAACTTCCTTCCTCACTGTATCAGACTAAAAGTCTGCATTTTGAACACGTAGACGTTTTCATCTTGTGTGGATTTCTCATCTTGTGTAAATTTGTCTCACATTATGCTGGAAAAAAAAATAGAGATTCATTGTGCAACTATCAGACTGAATATCAATGCAGCATGACAATAACAGTATATGTCAAAACTTAGATTTCCTCTGCAAATTTCCAGACAGTAACAAAGACCCATTTGCAACCTTAATTATTTTTATTGCTGCTACATTATGCTCATCTCTACTGCTTCTTTAAAAGTTAATGGCTTGATTAAGAAAGGGATCTAAATTCAATGAAAATTCCACAGCAATCACAATTGCAGTCCATCCCTACAAGACTAATTAGAAGTATTTCAGAGGGATAAGTACCTCAGTTACCTCAGTTACAGAGTAGGGGGTAACTAGCTAGTTCTGAGATGAGCCATCACATTCCTTTTTGAAACAGAAATTAGAGAAAATAGAAAAACTTTCACAAGTGTTCACCTGAAGTTAGGTGCCCTGCTTTCTGCTGTCCTCAGAAATGCCCCAGGGAGCCCACTTGCATTCTGAAGTATGGAATGTTTTTCTAATTATAGCAGCCAAGCACCATCTTCAAAAGGCACAGGCCACAAAGTCATATGCGTAGCTCTGTGGGTGAGTTTACAGAGTGCTGCCAATATGAGGTGCTAGAGGTGTGGCTTCAAATGCAGGAAAATGCCATAATGGACTTTTGCTGTCAGAATAGGTCTCTATGCATCTTTCATAGCCTTGAGGTCCCACACTCCTTTGAAATGACTTTGGCTGCTACAGGACACTGTGCTGAACAAATCTGATTAATTAAAATTGCAGAAAACTATCCATTCGTCCCTACCTCAAGACATTTTCTCCCATATTAGTGTGGTAGATTAGCTCATGCCAAAGTCCGGAGAATACCAAAGCCAGCAAAAGGCATGTGGAAGGTGAAGACATCCAGAAGTAGAAGACTGATAGAGCTCCAACCCAATTTCACATGTAGATGCTGATGTTAGCAAACAAGTTTTTATGCCACCAGTAGGTTCAAGCACTCTAGGCCCAGCATAGTTTCCTTGGACTCCCTTTGCATTCAGTCCCTAAAGGATCTGGAGTGACCTGAATATACAAAGTTCTTATAGCACTTGGGGAGAAGTGACCTGCGTGGTTTCTTCCCTGGTGCTCATGTGCTCCACAAGCACAAGTAGTTTCAAGAAAGAGCATATTGAATGCTTGTGGATGTAAAATAAGCAGAAAAAATGAAGATTACTTTTCATATGCCTATGTGATCTGCAGGTCTGAAATTTAAAATTTATGTATTTCCATTTATGAATGTTAATAAGTTCATCAGAGCAATGTTTCCAAATTCCTGACAGCTCTGGAAAAAATACAGGCACCTCTCCAACTTGCATGTGTGTAGTTAATTGTATATTTGGGCATTTATTTAACAAGGAGCCTTTTTTTCTATTCTCTGATGTTTATTTTAACTGGAATTAAAAGGATAAAAAAATCTAATACTCCTTCGTAAGAGAATCCTGAGAATGGGACAGAAATGAATGCAATATTACTAGCATATACAATAAAGCTTAGGCATCTTACTTGACCACTGCAATATGCATAACATCATTAGAAAGAATTGTCATTTTCATTCTTTCTTTCTTATATAAGATTTGTCCATCCATTTGTGAAAGAAAGTCTTCAGCTAACAGTGCCACCAGATGGGCCTTTCATGGTACTGTATTCCCTGTGTGATATCCCAACAGAAAGAAAAGAAAAAGAAAACCTCAAACTTCAGCATTTCTGCTCATTTTATCCTATCTTTTCATCTGTGCTCTGGAATTCTCTCTCCAGCAAGAAACTGAAGTCTTTATAGTATATTACATTAAAAGGTGAAAAGACCTTGGTTTTACTATCCAGTACAATAACGTAGTGTCTTGTAAATTTCTCACTTGAGGTTAATTGTATCTTCAAAGTGTGTGACCTACATTGGAGGCAGACAGAATGAAACAGTTCTGTATATATTTAATGGATTTATTTAAAAGGATGAGCAAGCAAATGTTCACTTAAAAGCACCTATTAGTGAGCTAATATACTGCATTTTTACTAGGATAATTAAAGACTGAACAATGCAATGGTCAAATTGAGATCACAATTAAAATTAAATCAGTAAATCAATAGTCTCAGGATGATCAAACCACTGCATTAATACAGTACGTAATGGAATTGTATCATGAGGTTGATGGCTGATGAAATTACTGTATGATAGCCTTTAGCATTAGCTGATTTTAACAAAGAGGTACTTTTCTTATAGTAACTCACCACCATGTACCAACAAGTTGTTGATCTAGCAGGTAAAGGAACCAAGCATCCATGTATGTAGGTCTCATCTCTTAGCTGCTCTTCCTGGGTGAAATATAGTAGACAATAATGGAACCTTGGATTAGACTAAAAAAAATACAGCTCCTCCTTGCATGAATTTAACAGTCCATCCTCAGCACTCACCACTATTAACACATTGCTGTGGTTATTCTTAATTTCAACCATCTGTTTTTGCAGCGTAACATAATTTTTTCCTAAGGACTTGAAACAGGGTTGGTGGCATTCGATGGGAACTTCATATTCCTCCAACATGACATGCATTTATTGTGTCTGAAGCTGGCTCTACCACACATGTTGCAATTCCCCTCATCAAGATTTGGTCTGTGACAGTTGAATGAGCTCTGTGTGACAACTATTTCAAGAGAAAATGGCAGCTTCTGCAGTGAGACTATCTCTGACGTAACCGATAGCATTTAAAGCTATTAAAATTCATGTAGGCTCCCCACCCATCTCCCTCCAATACATCCCTATTTTTCAGTGCTTGTTCAAGGTTTGTGCTGGAGTTTTTCGTTCAGATATCCCAGTCTAATGAACATGAAGATGAGAGAACTATTCTCAGCTCAAAAGTGCGCTGTGTTACGGAATGACTGTGGTCTCAGTGTGTCTCAAAGGTCTTTATGCAAAAATGCAGAAGAGATTCTCCTTTATCTACAGTGGATACAGATTCTCTACAGTGAGAGATAAGAAAGTGAGATCCTGTGCATAAAGAAGTTTAATACCACAAGCACTTCAAATGGCTACAGTGGCTATGGAGTGACAAGCAGCAATTCCTAAACTCTGCATGGCTTGAATGGGTGGGGAAAGGAGATAATAACTCATGAACTTCCTAAACAAACATGAAAACAGATCTGAATGTAAGAAGGCTTTGTATTATTATATTAAATAAAGTCCATGATAGATAGCTAAGTCACAGGAGGCCAGTAGCAAGCCTTTGCTGCTGTCAAATGATTAATTTCACTAAGAACATCAAAGAGAGGGAACAATGAAAATGGATGAGATGTGTACTTCTTAGGAAGAGACAGCAGTGGAGAGATTTTGTTGACATTAGAACCACAGCCCTATACCCAGAGCTGGCATTACACATTGTATTTCATGGGTTTGGATTCACGTCATCTTGACAAGCAGTAAAACTCACTTTTCTCCAGAGCAGCAATAAATAGGAGATATTGGATTCAGAGACTGCAGGATAATTATACCAGTCTGACCTTCCCCCCCCAAAAAATTGACATGATGTTTAAGAATCATAATATTCAAGAAGAAAATAAACCCTTAAGGTTTGATTTACAGCTTTCAGCTTTTTCTCAGACTGAGATTGTAAACTCTCTGTAACTGAGAGATTTTTATCTTAAAAAGATAATAATCAATAATTCTTACACGAATAAGCTGAATTCAAGTGTCAGGGCTTAATAAACTGAGACCAAAGGGCATGGGAGTCTATACCACTTCTGTCATGTTTCTGTGGAAAACACATCGTTTAGTAGACTTTCCAATTTATTGATGTCTGTAGGAAGATGTAAGAAGTATGGTCTAGAAAAACTGGAAGAGGAATGCATTATTTAGGCTGCAGTGTGTCACTGAGTTAGCTTTCCTTTCCATGGGCCAGTGAACGTTGGGACAGCTGCAGCAGAATGACCTGGAAGATGGAAGAAACTTTGAACCCAAATTCTACTTTTTCAGTTTGACTTCTGAAGAGGAGTCAGAAAAAATGCAGACTTCAGTGAAGAGAGAAGATAGAGGAGAGGCTAATTTTATAATGGGAATCATGGTTGCTGTTTTTTGTTTATTTTCTTGTTTCTTTATTCAGATTTAGATATTCACCAGGAGAGATGGCTGTTACCTGATGTTTTTATCAGCCTCCAGAAGAGCCTGGTGCTAGGGTGAAGCTTCACCAACCTTGCGGGGTGGAATGTGAATTTACATTCCTTACCAAGCATTGTAATACAGAATAGCAGCGAAAAAGATGGAAAAGGCAGCACTGAGAGGGAAAGAATTCGTGCCTGCTCTCTAGAGGACCCCAGAATTAAGCTTTTCAGAGTTACAGTTCCTTACTTTGTTCAGACTCACTTCACCTCAGTGCTTGCAAGTGCTTAACGTGGAGCTGCCTCTGGTGTCTTTACAAGAATTTGACCCATTTTTTCCCATTACTGGATTCTGTCATGGGAATCCAGACTCCCTAATACCTAGGTGGTAGGGTCCATCCTGGTGAAAGAGGCTAAAGGCTTAAATTAGAAAGAGCCTTCCTCCAATTTCTATTGCCTTTTTGGAAACGGGTTTTAACCCACAGAAATGATAAATTATCTTAGGGACATAAGAGTGCATGGATGACACTGGAGTTTCTGGTTATATGAACTGAGGGGTGTGTATTCAAATGATGGATACTTCTTGAGAGTCGAATACTTCTGCAACCAATTTCATGTATGGGAGGTCTGAGACTTCACTTATGCAGTAAAACACACAGCAAATGGCAACTTTAAAACATTTGCTAACAGGGACTCGTAGATGTTGAAAAGAATTGATCATAGCCCTCTGCAGGCATGACCTTCTATTTAACACAGACCACGGAATTTCACCCACTGTAGTAGAGGAAATTTTTCTTTCTTTCTTCCTAACTGAACACTATTAAACCCAATAACTTGCTGGTGGCTGAACTATAGCTTATTGTTAAGTAAGACATCCAGTCGGCATAAATGCTCTAGTGTGAATTTATCACCTTCTTTGGTATGCTTACAGTGTGCTTATACACCTTGACAGAATTCATTCTTTTCCATTAGAATGTATTTGACCTAAACTTCCTGCTATTCAGTTCTATTATGCTTTAGCACATTGGACTGAATAACCCTTAATATCATTTCCCTGGTTAAGATTGTTATGTGCCTACATGGCACCAGGGACTGAAACAAGTATTTCAGTGCTAAAATCTTCTGTGTGAGTAGTTTGAGATAGGGTGTTGTTCCCTGACCAGATAAGCTATAATGACAATGTCATAACCAGATGCCCTGCCCACTCTGCACCAGCACTTGTGTTCCCGTGCCTATAAGTAAATTAGTTTAGAGAATTCAACTATAAGAAATCCAATACCATGAAAGACATGGATCGGGCTTTTGCTGACTTGTTCCCTAGAATAAGTTATCACATGGCTACCCAGCACTGGGACAGAGGAAGCACGTCGGTCAGGCTGAGCTAGGCTGTAATGGACTCAGACTATTAAAGAAATGCTGTCAATTTGTTCTGTCCGTGAAACATGGTGACACAATGCAGTGACTAGTAGATTACAGGAAACAGGAAATCAACACAATCCTGAACCTCATGTAGGCCTTCAAAATGAAGCAAATAACACCAGAGAAAGAAACTAATAACAGCAAGAAAATACCTCACTACTCCCACCAGATATTCCTGAATTAATCTTCAGTATTGGCAAGAGTGTTCATCATTGTGTCCAGGACTACTGGAGCAAAAAGAGAATGGAAGCAGTGACACTTTATAGATACAGTATGAAAACCAAGATGGGATGCCGGACCAAGAAGCCTTCTCACAGACAGCACGTCCTGAACAACCAACAGAAAAGGCTCCTATGTTCAAAATGAACCAGTATGAGACAGAGTGATGGACCAGCCTGAATAAAATTGATGCATTTTTCATATTCCTTTGAAATATTATCTTTTCCTCCTTCCTAAATAAAAGGCTAGAATGTTAAATCAGCTAAGTGTTGATAAAAGCTATGCAAATGTTTATATATATATATAAAGGCACCATCTATAACACTGACAGTTCAGATAAAGGCTTTAGTTTCAGTTTAAAATACTAGTTCTCAGCACGGAATGTAAATTTAAACATTTACCTTTTTTATTATTTTTAAAGGACTTTGTATTTTGTATTCTGACAGTTACAAATTGTATATATAATTTACTGAGCTTTTCCCTCCTCACAGGCCCAGCCCCCACCACTTTGAGAAGACTTCCTAATTTTATAGAAATCTGTATAGAAATTCAAAACTTGAGGGGCACTGGGCAGGAAGATAATAATAATAATAATAATAATAACAATAACAATAATAACAATAAAGTAACAGAGAAATGACACAGATTAAAGTAAAATAAATAGCAGGCAGTTGATCAAATTACAAAGTCCTGGAAGTATTAAAAATGAATCCATCATCAGTGCCAAAAAAAATGTATGCAATATAAAACATCCCTGCGCTGGTCCTTCCCTTCTAACTTGAGGTCAGTATTTCTTTTTTTCCTTTTAAAAGTGAACTGCTACTGGTGTACCACCTGAAACTTCTGCCTATCAAGAAAGCAAACCTCAGAACAAGCAATAATGAAATTACACACATTTCTTTTGTTTCCTTCTCTGAAGACTTTCACGGTGCCTTCATCCTTTTCCTTTCTCTCTCAGCCTTTCATTCCCTGCCTTTGTACCTCCCTGTTGTGTTCTATCAGCACAGCAGTATGTGTGGTGTTGCGCTGCAAAGAAAAATGTAGAAGAAAACAATAAAATCAGCAAAACAAGGTCGTGTTTCCTGTTTTGACCCTGATAATTTCATAGACCTGTTTTACTCCAGAATCTCATGCATGGTTGCAACAATACAGCCAAAGGGACAGCAGGGAACTTTGCTAGTTGGCTTCACTGCCAAAGAAAATGTGGCATATAACTACTCCCACAGGAGACATTCAGTCAAATGGTTGACCATGCTCATTCTGCCTGGGGAGAGCAAACTTTAGGATAGATTCAGTTCAATGTGATTGCACTGCCGCTGGGACCTTGCTCAATGCCAAACTGTTGTGTAATGGTTTTTTTCCAGACTTAATGTACATAAATGATCTTTTAAAACTAAGTCACTAACCTAATTTTGCCTTTACAGACTCTAAATGAGACTAAGAGGAAATTATACAAGAAAAAATGGAAATACAAGAAGTTATCTAAAGAGCCAAGACACTGTCATTAAAATTTCAGTGAATTAGATAAACTCTCAATTTTTTACACACTAGAAACAGAAAAAAAAATTGTATCTCCCCTAACAACTAAGTAGAAAGCAGGTTATGAAATCTTAACTTTAAATGCCAATTACATATGAAACACCTCTAAACTCACCTTCACTGGAATCGTTTATGAAAGTAAAAGTATGAGTCCAGAGCTCTTTGTGGGACTGCAGTCATTCTACCACCCTTATATGTTTGAAATGAATGAAAAGCTGAATGTATTTCTTGGCATTTTGGTGTCAGGAATTATTTAAAACTCTCATTCAAAAAAGGCATTCCATTATACTCTCCACAAACCTATTTTATTTTTTTTTCCAAAATAAACCACCGTTTAAAGAAATAGAACACTCATACTCATTCATTTTGGACTTTTTTTTTTTTTTACTACTACTTTACTTAACTTCTCTGAAGAACATAAAGAGTTATAAGCACAGTTACACAGAGATCTAAAGCGCTTCATTAGCTTTTGATAGGGCATTATAGAATAGCTATTGTTTGACTATTTTAGAGCTTACTCTCTTCCTCCGAGGTTCAACAAGACCAAGTTCAAGGTGTTCCATTAGGGTTGAGGCAAATCCATACACAAGTAGAGACTTGGAAAAGAACTGATTGAGAGCTGCCCCGCTGAGAAGGACTTGGGGATGCTGATGGATGAAATCTGGACATGAGCCAGCAATGTTCTCTTGCAGGCCAGAAGACCAACAGTATCCTGGGCTGAATCTACAGTGGGGGGGTCAGCAGGGTGATAGAGGTGAACCTCTTCCTCTACTCTGACCTTGTCAGGCCCCATCTGTGTACAGGTATGAGGCCCTTGAAACAGCAAGGATGCCAAGCTATTGGAGTGGGTGTAGAGAATGGCCACAGAGGTGAAAAAAGGCTGGAAAGTTAATGTTGTTTTGTTTGGAGAGAAGACTCTTTGTCATGGCCTACCAGTACTTGAAGTCAGCTTATAAGCAGAAGGTGGATCGACGTTTTACATGGTTTGATGGTGATAGGACAAGGGAGAATGGCTTTAAACTAAAACAGGAAAAAATTATGTTAGATGTTAGGAAGAAATTCTTTACTCAGAAGGTATTGAAGCATTGGTATAAGCTGCCCAGAGAAGCTGTGTAATGCATGGAGGCATTCAAGACCACGCCGGATGGGATTTTTGGCATCCTGATCTAGTGTTTGGCAACCCTGCCCACAGCAGAGTGTTGGAAGCCTTCCAACCCAAGTCATTTCATTATTCAATTACTATAATTAAAAACTTGTTTTACTGGAAATGCTGAACACCAGAGATAACTGGACAAAACTATAAGTTGAGAATTGTTGATAGAGTCTATCCCCACATTTAGAGTTTTGGTGGGCAGTAATGTAGAACAAACCAAATTCCAAGGGAATTCATAATTCAAATACTTATTTGCGTCATTGTTATATGATGCCAGTAAGAATAAGCAGTAGAATATCTTATCATGCAGAAAACAAACACTCAGCTTGCAAACAGATGAAAATGAGAGCAAGCAACTGCATGGACTGCAAACAAACACAACAGGCACATGCTGTATCTTGTAACAGCAAGAGTACCTTGATGCAGTAAAGCTTTCAGGTCGCTGCTGGAGACAGAACATATTCCTGAAGCTGAAAAGTTTAAAATTGAGGCATCTTATCTAAGTAAGGGGTTTTTGTGTCCTTTTTCAGGGGGTGGGAAAAGCTCAGCTCCTGATGAGCTCATGTCCCCACATCTACCACTGACAAAAGTCTGTGCTTCAGCAGAAGCTCAGAGCAGCCTTCCGACAAGTTCACACGTACAAAGTCTTGCAAACACTGCCAGTTTGCATAACCACCAAGAGCCTGTACAGAAGCACCAACAGCATAGAAGAGCCCTCTCAACACATCATCATGGGATTTTCACCACAACCTCGTGATGGCCCCCACAGTTCTGCCACAGTCTGTGCAATTTTTTTTCGGCACTAATCCTCCTCCTTTCTCTACAGAACTCTTTAATTTAATTATTCCTTCATTTTGCTTTTTCTCCCTCCCAAGCCTCCTGCCTCCACTGTCAAAGCCTCATCTTGCTGTCAGTCCTGATCTAATTAGTTCTCATAGAACACCTGTGTTCTCTGTTCAGGGCTGACACTCTTTGTGATGCACCAGCCTTTTGCTCAATTGCCTCAATTAGCTTCCATTGGGCAGCAGGGCAGTGGCATTAATATGACATCTGTACAGCACAGGGAATGTCTGCTCCATTATGGAGCTTTTCCATCACTTTTCAGAGAGAAAGAGATCATTGTGCCCTTAACTGCATCCCTGCTTCAGCCAGAGGGATCATTCTCTGTCTCCTTGTTTCACATGCAGCCACTCAGCCTCACTGCAGATGTTGAATCTTGGAAAAAAAAATGAGTCCTCTGTGAGAGAGGTGAAATCTCAAACTATCAAGGCTTTGGAAACAGTAATTTACTGGAATGCTCAGAGCCAGAATTGCAAAACTGGGTAGAGCTGTTATAGCAGTTGCACCTTGATTGAATGCTGCTCTAATCCCAGCAAAGTGCAGCTCTTTGCTTTATTTGGGCTGGCTTTAAGCTTGAGGGTCTCCCAAAGCTGCATAGCAGGACTTTAAAACCTTCATTAAGCTCAGATTGCTCAAGTTGTTTGCAGTAAATTGCAGCCTAGGATATTCAGGGTAAGTCCAAGCTATCACAGAAACTTTACATCTATTAGCTGCTGGTTGTACTTGCCCCCTGTCCTTCAGAAGGTCATTGAAGGACAGTCAAAAGGGAAACCTCAGAAGCTGAAACTGCATTCACAGTATTGAATGATTTAAAATAAAAAACTAGTCCTAAAAAAAGGGTATAAAAAAATAGTTTGTTCAGAGCAGCTGAGGAAAGGGAGGGATAAGGCTTCCTAACAAAAACAAATAAAAAAAAAATTACAAAAATACAAATACAAAAACAAAAAGTCTGGCTTCCCAGATTTGAAAAAGTTAAATAGTATGTTTCAACAAGTCACCACATTGGGCTCATAAATTAGACTTTCATAAAATTCAAGCTCCTATCTGACCTCATTTTGGAGATTATTAGGAAAGAAATAAGCTAATATAACTCCATTTGACAGATACAAAAACTATGGACAGCAATTCTAATCATAATATATTGAAGCTATGAGATGGATTCTAATGCTGGGAGCTTTCCATCTGCCTGTCCTTTCTTCTTAGTACAACTGCTGAAGTTCTTAGTCCATTTCAATTATGTGTAGAAATAAGGGGGGTCTCAAACATTGTATGTTTAATGGAAATTAAACTTAAAGCAAGAAGGGAGAGATTATTAATATTTCTGCTGATTAAAACAGCAAGAATCCTTAATCAGAGAAGTTGCAGCAGACATTTTTACAAAATACCTGGTTTTAGGACAAACAAAAACAGAAAATCTCTGTCACTACCTGTTGGTACAGCAAGCACAATACAATTCAGCCAAGATACCACACTGTAACAGGCTTGTATGCAATTCAATATTCCCAGGGATCAAAGAACAAATGGTTACTGTGCTTTATTTTGGGTTCCCAACAAAAGACTCTTTGGATTAAGTTCATATTTAGAAGAAAGAAAGCCGTATAAGAAAACTATCAGTGTACTGCATGAAATGAGATAGTATCAGCTTATCCATCCACTCAGTTCAAGGCGAGTTTCTAAATGGTGCTCCTTTTCTGACTTAGCCAAACTTTGGGGTTCATAAGAAGTGTCATATGCATAAGTTTTTCCTACTCAAGAAGATGATGCTAGAATAAGACTGTGCTTGCTGTTGTTGATTCATTTTTTGCTGTTATTGTTGCAGTTGTTTTATTGCCTCCAATTCATATATATACAGGAAAAAAAATATATCTCTTCTTCCAAAAAATCGAAGCTGATTGGCAGCATGGTTGCTTATCCAAAATAGGCCTCTGAGACAGAATTTAATCTGTACTCTATTTGAATCCTATGGGTTGCTTTTTTTTCAGTCTTTTTTTCTCCATTCGTAACAATTCTTAGGTGTTTTGTTTTGTTTTGTTTTGTTTTTGTTTTTACACTTCTTCACATATACAGATCTTCCTTGAAAACAGCTTTAGCTCTTCCAGATCAAAATCCAGAGCAGGATCATAACTTAGCTGGCATGTCTGAGGAAAATTAATGAGCCTGTAGAACTGCTCAGAAGGTACATGTACCTTCTCAGCTCCTTTCATGGTGTTCTGTGGCTTTAAGGAATGCACAGGAATCGGTTCATCTGTATTTAAATACTTGTAAGGTGCATCTTCTGTATGTATTATATTGTCCATAGAGGTGTATGAAACATTATCCATGGTTGTGTGCACAACTGCATCCTGGGCTGCACTAAAGGATGAGGGGAGCACTAGGGCAAGGGACATGATTGTTCCCCTCTACTTTGGAGCTAGATGGACTTTAAGGTCCTTCCTCCCCAAACCCACTTTATAATTCTATCATTCCATGAGTCTATAGTTCCTTACTTCTGGGTTAAGTTCTCCATTAATCCCTTTCTTTATCCTTTATGCTGTCGTTATGTTTTTATTTGAAAGAGTCCGTGATCATTTGTTTACTTCTACTGTCCACTGTGTTAACTTGGACAGTCATCATGCAAAATGTACAGCAGCCCAGCTGAAGAGGCAGTCTGTTATTACACACAGGCAAGAATGATTCTTTGGGACATGGAAAGAAAAGGCTTTCCTAGATAGGATTTCTGCTAGAGAAAATGTCATGCAGACCTCAAAGATGATCAGAGGGCTAGAGAACCTCCCCTACAAGAAGTGGTTGAGGGAGATGAGGCTCTTCATCCTGGAGAAGACAAGGGTCTTAGGGGGGACCTAATTGCTGCCTTCCATTACCTGAAAGGGGACTGGAGGAAAGCAGGGGAAAGACTTCTTATGAGGGCATGTAGCAAGAGGACTAGGAGAAATGGTTTTAAATTGGAAGATGATAGATATCAGGAAGAAATTCTTTACTGTGGGGGTGGTGAGACACTGGAGCACGTTACCCAGAGAGGTTGTAAATGCCCTGGAGGTGTTCAAGGCCAGGCTGGATAGGGCTTTGAGCAACCTGGTCTAGAGGGAGATGTCCCTGCCTATAGCAGGAGATTGGAACTACATGATCTGAAAGGTCCCTTCCAACCCAAACCCTTCTATGATTCCATGATTCTATGACAGCTACTGAGCAAGATCTGTAACAAGAATTCTGTGCCACAGAACAGGTGAGTTTTCCTCATCCTTCAGGTGGTAACATAATTAAATAAACCTTTCACTTTGGTCCCTGTGCTGAACCATTGGATCATTTCTTCTCAAAACAGCATCCCACTATTCATGTCACTCTGTGTGACTTGTAGGCAGTAATTTCCTTCTGATGGAGGTCTCTTTTACATTCCTAGAGACAATGACACAACTTACAGACGAATCCCAGACCTTTGGAGGTATTCAGGAGTAGACTAGTAGTAGAGTAGAAAGAATCTAGAGTAGAGTAACACACAGCTTTTTACTCTGGATCTTTTTTTATTATTATTATTATTTTTTCTGTAGCAAATACTATTTCTAATTTCTAATACTAATTCACTGAACAAGATAGCTCCAGAGCAAGTAATCAAACCGTAGACAAAGGGATTTAAAACACTTACAGCTGCATTCAGCTCTCCAGATGAAGTTCATAACAGCCTGAAGGCACAAAAAAGCAGCAGCCTCAGCTGCCATCATAGCAGGTCAGTACTCACCCAGGGCCGATATACATGATAATTAAAAAAAAAGCTGAGCTACCCTAAATGAACCTGGAGGAAGTAACAGATGCTGATATCCCATGGGGCTCTTCCTATTCAAAAATAACTGTTTTTCTAGGTAAGTAACCCGGAGTTCCTCCTTTTCACTGTATCACTCCAACAGCTTGCAATGAAGGCAAAAACAGGAAAAACTGGTCTTAAACCAATATAGACATATAATTGGTCTGAGAGCCTAATCACTGCTTGTGTTTTTGTGGTTTTGATGCTGGTATTCCACACCAGAGCATCACGCAGCAGTGAAGGAGTTAATGCTGTGGGAGCAGCAGAGGGGCGGAGCTCCGCACCGGATGCAGGCGGCGCTCTGCCTGGGCGCGTTGCTCTGGGCTGCCGTGGAGGTTCAGCACGTGTGCTTCCCCTGCCATTCCTCCTTAACGTAAGCTCACAGCTTTTGGTTTGGAAACTTCATTTCTCCCTCAATTGTTCAATTATATTTAGTAAAGTTACCGTTCCTTCTCAAATTGTGCCGTTGTTTGTTTGTTTGTTTGGTTGGTTGGTTTTTTTTGTAGACCCATCTATTCCCGCTGTTTCCCCTCCCCCTGGTACGCACAGCTCTGCTCGGGCGGCTGCGTGGCCACTGCAGTTTGTTTTTTTCTTTTTCTCTTCTCTCTCCCTTCTCTGTTTTCCCTTGGGTCACTGTCACGGATTACACCGTGACACTGCTCCACAGGGACCAGCAGCATTTTATAAACAACATCTATTTAATCACAGTATCCTACTGATGTTAGTTCAAAGGCAGTTACAGCTGCTCTCATCTTCAAGAGTGAACTTTCTTACCCAGACTTCAGTTACTTCCTGCCTTGCCTAATTTTACAAGATTTATAACCTTGTGCACATTCTGGGCACAAAATCCTGACACCTTCACATGTGCTTTCTCCCCAGTTTGAATACACAATTCTTCATCAAAAAGCAAAACAAAAAACTCTCTTATCCAGACTTCTCCTTTCCTGCACTATGATAAGACAGTAGATGGTTTTGTATTTCCTTATTTATTGTAAGCAAAACCAAAAATAGCTACCAGAGTTTGGTCTCCTTTATTTTAATCCATTACAGAGTGTGTGCATTCTGTCTTACGCAAATTAAGCTCTTTACTATTTTGTCTAGGAATGATGGTGAACCATTTCTTCATTAGATATTTCATATATATATAGAAATAGTTTTTCTTTTTTTGTTTTAATTGGAAAATCTTCAGTCTCCTAATAAATACACATCCCTCTATGTTTTGCATGACAGACCCAGTACCTTATGACAGACTTGACACTGTTAAATCATTTTATTATATAACTCAGAATTATTTCAAGCCTCTGAAAGGAGTATTACGTTTTCACTTATACTACAATGGTTTGGGGTATGGAACTCTTTGCATCTGTCTTTAATTTCAATTTTTAAACGTCTTCAAATACAATATTCATCAAAATCACATAAAAAAAATGGAACCTTCTTATTCAGATCAGCCCTCTCTGCAAATAGAGAGGGTCTACATTCAAGATGTATACTCTGTTCATGATAGACAGCAATGTCTCTCATGTTAAGAACTTCTATCAGAGTATTTGTAGTGAAAAGGGATCACAAAATGGACATGTATTATATACTTCTAAACATACGACCATTGATGGTCAGCTGTGTAGTGCAACAACATCTTTGTAACTAAAAAGTGACAAAAGCCAGGAGAAAAGAGAAGAACAGCAACATATTAACATTCCTCTGCTGTAGTATTTCAGTTTCCAATGGCTTGCAGGTTCAGTAAATTCAAGAAGTCTCCGTAATATTATGTTTAACTGACGCTGATGGATGTTTCTTCCACAGATTTATCTAATTGCCGTTTAGCATCCACAAAACACAATCATAAAGAGTTACACAGTTCAATTACGTGCCACTTCCTTTCACTCATTTCAAACCTTTGTTGCACTGATTTCTTTTTGATACCATCTGTATGTACATTAAGAGAACAAACAAAATCCATTCTGTTTCAGTTCTTCTTTGCACTATTACAAATTTTCACAGAATCATCTTGGATGAAAAAGGCCTCTTGATTGCACCTAGTTCAACCTTCCTGCTCAAGAAGGGACACGTAAAGCATGCTGTCAAGGATGACTGGGTTTGGGTACTTTTACTGACAGAGATTTCCAATTCTTATGGGCAACCTGTCCTCAAGTCTGACTAGCCTCCCAATGAAAGAGGATGTTTTCTTGAGTTCAGATTGATTTTCCTGTGTTTCCATTTGTATCCATTGCCTCTTGCCCTGCACTGGGTACCAGTGAAAATGAGTCTGGGTTCTTCTAATTTTTACACCAAATTAACTGTAAACATCCATTTTACATGTCCTATTTATATCCATTTACATGTTCTTTTTAATTAGCTTGGACTAATAGTTCCTTCCATAATTATTTCTGCTATAGAATTTCTCTGATCTTCCTGGCATGCAAGTGAGAACCACTTTGCAAACACAGTGACATGATGCTTGTTCAGATGAGCTTATGGCTTCAAAGTGATCAAGAGAAGACAACACAAATGGATGGAACACATGAAAGAAGAACTACTTGGTTCTCAAATGCCAGATATAAAGGATTTCAAGGAGGCTGGATATGAAACAGTAATCAGCTGCATGATATCCACAGAGCACTGTGATCAATTATTTCTTTATTATGTCAGCAGAAATAGACTCTAATGATTTCAAATTCCTTTCAAGTAAAGCTCTGTTCTTAATTTCTTTAGGCTAAAAAACCAAAAACAAAAACAGTTTCTTTCCCCACCTCAATCATGCTTGATTTTAAGGAATTAAATAAAATATGAGGGGAGTAGTCCACAAAAGTCTCAAGATGTTAAAAAAAAAAACCAAACACCTGCAGTGTCAGTATGAGTTCACCTTTAAATTTAGGCAACTCATTAAAGGCTCTATCTCAAAACAAATAAACTGAAATCAAGAGGTCAGAGCAAGCACTGTTGAAGCCCAGCTACCTCACCACCGAGTGGTCCAGCTGATACAACTGAAGGAATGTGTGCCATCCAAAGAGACCTGGCCAAATGGACCCATGTGAACCTAACAATCTTCAAGACCAAGTACAGGACATTCCATTGTGTCAAGGCAATCCCATATATGTGCACATACTGCAAGTAGAACTCACTGAGGTCAGCCCTGCCAAAAAGGACTTAGGGATCCTGGTAGATGAAAGACTTAACATTAGCCAGCAGTGAGCAAGCTCAGGGCAGCTGCATCCAGGACTACATTATGTTGCATGAAATGGTCAATACCCATGTTGGTGCAGTCAGTTGTTCAAACAGAAGCTGTGGGCAGGGGGACCACACCATCAAACATCATAAGAGGGGTAACAGCAAGGTGAGGGAGGTGATTTTCTCCTTCAACTCTGTCACTGTGAAGCCCCATCTGGAGTATTGTGTCCAGATCTGAGGCCTCTAGCATAAGGATGCAGTGCTGTTGGAGTGGTTCGAGAGGAGGGTCACAAAGATGACCAGAGGGCTGGAGCACCTCTCCTATGAAGAAAGGAGAAAGAAGATGGACTTGTTCAGTCTGGGGAAGAGGAGCTTCCAAGGGCACTTCATTGCATCATTTCAGCATGTGAATGTACCTTATAAGAGGAATACTATCATTTTGCACAGCCTCCTAGTGATAGAATGAGGGGGAACGGCTTTAAACTAAAAGAGAGGAAATTTAGGCAAAGAAAAAATTATTTATTCAAAAGGTGGTGAGACACTGGAAAAGGTTTCCCAGAGAGATTATAGATGCCACATCCCTTCAGGTGAACACTTGTAGGTGTTGAAGGGCATGATGGATGAGATCCTGGCAGCAAGCTACATAGTAATGTAAAAAACTGAGAAGCAAAGAGAAAAAGTCTTATTACTTAGCAAAAGGCTCAAAAGTAAAACTGCTATTGTGGAATATTAGCCGGTATAGGACTAGGGATATTAACATGCACTACATAAATTAATGAAATAGCAGAACAACATATGCAAAGGCTTTTGCACACCTACACAATAAAGATGTAAGACTGAACGGTGGGTATGTTGATTTACATGTCTTAAAGCTTCCTGTGTAGCTTTGCGAGAAACTTGGAACTTATAATTCTCAGCTGTCCTTGCTCACACCGACTTACAATCCATGCCGTGCTAAGCTACAAAAACTGTACAGCCTCAAGCCATCCTTCTGGCTATATCTCATTATTGAATAACAATTTATCGCTGCATATTAAATCAGGTTTGGGTACCCATTAAGCTGGATGATGTGCATGCAGAAAAGTTGGAGGCTGATAAAAAGGCCTGACAATGTGTCTTCTGGCTATTGCTTGCTTATGCTGAAAAACACAATCATCTTAGTTTGCTGTATAAACAATTTAGGATTTGGAACTGTAGGATTTGTTAATAAAAGCAAAGAAATGGCTTCACTCTCTCTGTTTTCTTACTGCAACTTTCTAAGATGGAGAGAACCACAAAACAATGTTTGACAGGAACATGAGTTCTAGCAATTACATTTCTTCCAGCATCATTCAGCTCTAAAGTATGGAACAAATAACAAGCCAGCAAACCAAGGCAGAATGTAAAACACAATCAAAACGATTTGCTGCTTGGCAGATTATAATGGCACTTCCCAGATCTGTCTGTAATTAGAGCCCCAAGCTATGGTACTTTTGTGTGAGAAGCTAAAAATGGGTTTGCACCACCAAGTTTACAGAGCTCAGAGGGAAATTGAAGTTCATAAAGTGAAAAGTCTTCAAGGCCAATGGTCAATGAAAGACACAGTCAGAACTGTAACAGTTCTGTTTGACTCTCATTTCAAAAGTAGCATCCATCAAACATGAAGCAAACTGGAGGCAAAATCTGTCATCTTATTTGTAGATTAAGACATGGCACCTCCACTTCACATGACAACACTGTTTTCCCCTTGATTCATTATTTCTTGCGGTAGACAGTTCTCTGCCACATATTTTATCTCTGAAAAGATCTCATCCTTCATACCAATCTTTGTTGCTGTACTTTCCCTTGAAAAAAGAAACCAAATTTAATTCCAGAGTAAAGACTTGCTAGGATCTGGTCAGAAACCTCAGCTGAATCACTCCTGCAAGGAAAGCTTCCTGCCATGTACAGTGTTGTCCTTGCCCTTTGGTTCAGTGAATGGATGAGATTAATTGCAGCATCAGCTGTCTCCCCCTTCACTTCTGCTGGGTCAAAAAACTTAGTATCAGTGTCAGTTACTGCATATCAGACCTGAACACCAGAAGTGAAAATTACCCACACAAGAAAGACTCAGCAGGGAAAAGTAAAAATAAAAAGGTGGAACAGAAGACTATCTCTGGGAATGCAGGCTGATACTAGACCTGTTTTGCTCATGTCAGGAACCTCTCCTAGTTCCTCTTATGTCAGCTGACAATGAGGCAGCATTAGAAAGGTAGACAATACTGAGTGAGTGCAGTTGACATCACCAGATAAGGGAGAAAAACAATCCAGTTTGTACTGGAAGAGAAAAAAGAAGCCCTTTCCCTGTACTGGTAGCAAAGTATCCCTTGTCTTAGGGAGCTGTGACTTGCTGGGTAAGATACCTCTCTGTACCTGGATGCAGGCATGGAATAGTTTGGGTTACTCTACCTAAAGCTCAAAGGCCAGTCAGTTTGATCTCAGAGAAGATAATGGATACGACAATCTTGAGTGAGATCACATGGCATGTGCAGGACAAGCAGGGGATCAGGCCCAGACAGCATGGGTTCATGAAAGCCAGGTCCTGATTGACCAACTGATCTCCTTCTTATGAACAGGTGATAAGCCTGCTGGATGAGAGAAAAACTGTGGTGGATGCTAAACTGAACATGAGCCAGCAGTATGCCATTGCAGCCCAGAAAGCCAACCACCGTATCCTGAGCTATGTCCAAAGCAGTGTACTCAGCAGATTTAAAGAGGTGATCCTGACTCCCTACTCTGCACTGTACTCACCTGGAGTACATCCACATCCAGATGTGGAGTCCTCAGTACAGCAGAGAGATGTGAACCTATTAAGAGTGCGTCCGGAGGAGGGTCACAAAAATGAGGGCAGACCTGACAGCAGCCTTCCAGTATCTAAAGGAGGAGTGTAAGAGAGAAGGGGACAAACTCTTTACCAGAGCCTGATGTGATAGGCCAAGGGGAAATTGTTTCAAACCAATAGAGGGGATATTTAGGTTGGACATCAGGCTTTTTTCACAATAAGGATGGTGAGGCACTGGAACAGGTTACCCAGAGGAGTGGTGGAGGCCCCATCCTTGGAAGTGTTCGAGCTCAGGCTGGACAGTGCTCTAAGCAACCTTAAAGATCATCTGGTTCCAACCTCTTGCTGTGGGCAAGGTTGCCAACAACTCAGTCAGGCTGCCCAGGGCGGCAACCAACCTGCGTTGGAACACTTCCAGTAATGGAGTATCCACAATTTCTCTGGGAATCGTGTTCCTGTGTCTGACTACCACCTGAGAGAAGTTTCTTCTTAACATTTAATCTAACCTTCTTCCCTTCCTTCTGGTTTCATATTCTATCAGTCTGCCCATGTTAAAATTTGGTCTCCCTCCTAAGCTCCTTTCAAGCACTGTGGGGCTGCAACAACTCTCTGGATCCTCAGGACCTGCTCCAAGAGCTTTCCATCTTTCTTGTGCTGCTGTCCCAGAACTGGACACAGAACTCCAGATGGGACCTCACAAGTGCAGAGACAATCACACTCCTCTCTCTGCTGGCCACTGTTCTTTAGATGCAGCCCAGGTTACCACTGGCCTGCCAGGCTGCAAGAGCACACTGATGGCTCGTGTCAAGGTTTTCATCCATCAGAATCCCTTAAATCCTTTTCCATGGGGCTGCTGTCAGGGAGTGCTTCTCCCATTCTATTCACGTATTGAGAATTGCACCAACCGTACTGCAGCACGGTGGACTTACTAATTAATTTCCATCCTCAGCTAGGAAGCTGTTTACATTTGACTGTGCCAGAAAAAAAAAAAAAACAAAAAAAAAAAAACATCTCTCTTCACAATGTGGGTCCTTCAGTCTCTAATCAGTCGGAGATGTTACATTAAACAGGCATGGCAGGAAAAAAGCCTTTAGTGAAAATTAACTTTATAGTCCATTTTCCAGTGAAAACAAACAAACAAACAAACAAAAAAAAAACACTGGGGAAAGCACTGAACAAAATAATCTTCCTATTTTATTGACCAAGGACAGAATTAAAAAGAATCTGTTTTATTTTATTTTATTTTATTTTATTTTTCTGACACTGTGGAATGTTTGTTTGTATGATTGTCAACGGTTTACGGGCAGGTTCGGCCTGGTTCCATGATGATTGGTGCGGGGGACCCACGGACCCACGCCCCAGGAAAGGGGAAGGGGGAAAGGGAAAAGGGAAAAGGGAGATGGGCTTAGGAGCAAAACAGCGGCAACGATCTGAGGAGGAAAGCTAATTTACTAAATAGATATCGGAAAGCAAAATAACACAATGTAATACAATATAATTGGCATTAAATCTAATAAATCAAATAAAATGAGCAAGAGAGAGTGTCCGATAAACCGAAGGCCTTACGCTAACACTGAAGGCGGACGGCCGTGAGCACCCACTGCTGAGTCGATCCCAAAGGAAAGAGAGCGTCCCGTGACCGCAGACAGTTTTTATCTTTCCCTCTGAGCGTAAACACGTAAGAACGCAAAGCATCGCAAAGTCCTCTGGGGAATGGAGTACTTCTTCTCTTCTGAGACAGGCATACCTGGAACTATCGATGATCCATGGAGCTGGAGCATTAACTCTTTAACTCTAAATGCACTACATGATGTTATGATGTGGAATACCAGTACCAAAAAAATCATAAAACTATGACATTCCACCCCTTATTCCACATCACTACATCATGCTACATATATATAGAAGAACAATGGTTAACATGCATTAAATACACACACACGCACAACATATACATATGTATATACATGGAATTACCAACTGTACTCCCTCAACATCGAATTCCCTTGTGGTACACATTGAACATCCCCATTCTTCTGCATCACCCACCATGTGGACCTGGTTCCCTGAGCAAAGACAGTTCCCCGGACAGGTTTGCTCTTTCCGGAAGCTGGAAGGACCCAGACTGCTTTTCCCAACATGTTCTTCACATGTACTACAGGGACCTTATCTCCCTCTACAGTAGGTAGAGAGCTGGATTGGGCAGGACCATTGCGATTGATAGATCCTCGAGTGTTGATCAACCAGGTGGCTTCTGCCAAATTCTTCTCCCAGTGCTTAAATGTTCCACCACTCATTGCTTTCAATATGATTATTAACAACCCCTTGTACCTTTCAATTTTACCAGAAGCTGGTGCATGATAGGGGATATGATAAACACATTCAATGCCATGATCTTTGGCCCAAGTATTAACAAGAGAATTTTTGAAATGAGTCCCATTATCTGGATTACTCAATTCTTTCTGGAGTGCTATGTTGCCATAGGACTTGATTCTTGAGCCATAAGATGGTGTTTCGGGCGGTAGCATGGGGTACTGCATATGTTTCAAGCCACCCAGTGGTTGCTTCCACCATGGTGAGCACATAATGCTTACCACTGCGAGATCATGGCAAGGTGATATAATCAACATGCCACACCTCCCTGTATTTATACTTTTGCCATCGCCCTTTCCCCCAAGGAGGTTTCATCCTCTTGGCTTGTTTAATTGTGGTGCATCTATCACAGTCATGGATAACCTGTGCAATGGCATCCATAGTTAAGTCCACCCCTCGGTCTCTAGCCCACTTATATGTTGCATCTCTTCCTTGATGACCCGAGGTGTCATGGGCCCACTGAGCTAGAAATACTTCACTCTTGTGTTGCTAGTCCAAGTCTGCTTTAGCCACCATAACTCTGGCAGCTCGATCTACCTGATGGTTATTTTGTTGTTCCTCAGTTGCCCGGCTCTTAGGAACATGAGCATCTACATGGCGCACCTTTACAACCATGTTCTTTATTCGGGCAGCAATGTCTCTCCATGGTTCAGCAGCCCAAATAGGCTTACCCTTCTGTTGCCAACCATTTTGTTCCCATTGTTGTAACTGCCCCCATGAAGCATTTGCCACCATCCACGAGTCAGTGTAAAGATAAAGCACCGGCCACCTCTCTCGTTCAGCAATATCTAGGGCCAGCTGGACAGCCTTTACCTCTGCAAATTGACTTGATTCTCCTTTTCCTTCAGTGGCCTCTGCAACTCGTCGTGTGGGGCTCCACACAGCAGATTTCCATCTGCGGTGCTTACCCACGATGTGACATGACCCATCTGTGAACAGGGCATATCTCTTTTCGTTGTCTGGTAGTTCATTATATGGTGGGGCCTCTTTGGCACGTGATACCTCCTCTGCTGGTGTTGTTCCAAAGTTTTTACCTTCAGGCCAGTCCATGATCAATTCTAGGATTCCTGGATGACTGATGTTCCCCATCCGAGCTCGCTGTGTAATCAGCACAATCCACTTACTCCAAGTGGCATCAGTAGCATGACGGGTGGAGGGAACCTTTCCTTTGAACATCCAGCTCAGCACTGTCAGTCGAGGTGCCAGAAGGAGCTGCGTTTCAGTACCGATTACTTCGGAAGCAGCTCGAACCCCCTCGTACGCGGCTAAGATCTCCTTCTCAGTTGGAGTGTAGTGCTCCTCAGACCCCCTGTACGCTCGACTCCAGAATCCAAGGGGTCAGCCTCGGGTCTCTCCGGGAGCTCTTTGCCACAAACTCCAAGTGGGACCTTCCTTTCCAGCAGCAGTGTAGAGAATGTTCTTTACATCCTGTCCTGTCCGCACTGGCCGCAGAGCCACGGCACGTGCTATCTCCTGCTTAATTTGCTCAAAAGCCTGCTGCTGCTCAGGGCCCCATACAAAATCACTCTTCTTCCACATCACCCGATAGAGAGGGCTCACAATGAGACTGTAGTTTGGAACATGCATTCTCCAAAAGCCCACTACACCCAAAAAAGCTTGGGTCTCTGTCTTACTTGTGGGGGAGACATGGCAGTGATTTTGTTAGTCACATCTATAGGGATGTGACAACGTCCATCTTGCCACTTTGTACCTAGGAACTGAATTTCCTGTGCAGGCCCTTTCACTTTGCTTCGCATAATGGCAAAGCCGGCTTGTAGGAGAATCTGGATTATTCTCTCTCCTTTCTCAAAAACTTCCCCTCTGTATTGCCTCATACAACAACGTCATCAATGTATTGCAGATGCTCAGGAGCACTGCCCTGTTCCAATGGAGTTTGGACAAACCCATGGCAAATGGTTGGGCTGTGCTTCCACCCCTGGAGCAAATGGTTCCAGCTGTACTGAATGTCCCTCCAGGTGAAAGCAAACTGTGGCCTGCATTCTGTGGCCATGGAATAGAAAAGAAGGCATTAGCATTGTCAGTGTTGGCATACCACTTGGCTGCTTTTGACTCCAGTTCGTACTGGAGTTGTAGCATGTCTGGCACAGCAGCACTCAGTGGTGGTGTGACTTCATTCAGGCCACGGTAATCTACCGTCAGCCTCCATTCTCCACTGGCTTTATGCACTGGCCACATGGGGCTGTTAAAAGGTGAGTGAGTTTTGTTGATCACTCCCTGGCTCTCTAGCTGACGAATCAGGTTATGAATGGGGAGCAAGGAATCCCTGCTGGTGCGGTACTGTCGTCCGTGCACTGTTTTTGTAGCAGTCGGTACCTGTTGCTCCTCCACTTGCAGCAACCCCACAACAGACGGATCTTCTGATAGGCCAGGCAAAGCAGACAGCTGCTTAATGTTATCTGTGTCCACAGCAGTTATTCCAAAAGCCCATCGATACCCTTTGGGATCCTTAAAATATCCCCTTTTGAGGTAATCAATACCAAGTATACATGGAGCCCCTGGGCCAGTCACAATAGAATGTTTTTGCCAGTCTTTACCAGTGAGGCTTATTTCAGCCTCCAACGTGGTTAACTCTTGGGAACCCCCAGTCACCCCAGAGACATTGAGGCCCTGGAGCGTGTTCAGAGAAGGGCAACAAAACTGGTGAGGGGCCTGGAGCACAAGTCTTATGAGGAGCGGCTGAGGGAGCTGGGATTATTCAGTCTGGAGAAGAGGAGGCTCAGAGGAGACCTTATTGCACTCTACCACTTCCTGAAGGGGGGTTGTGGTGAGGAGGGGGTAGGTCTCTTCTCCCTGATAAGTAATGACAGGACGAGAGGGAATGGCCACAAGTTGCGCCGGGGAAGATTTAGATTAGACCTCAGGAAGCATTTCTTTTCTGAAAGAGTGGTCAGGCACTGGAATGGCCTGCCTAGGGAGGTGGTTGAGGCACCATCCCTAGCGCTGTTCAAGAAGCGTTTAGATGAGGTGCTAAAGGACTTAATTTAGTAGTTGGGTAGAGATAGTGATAGGAGGATGGTTGGACTAGATGATCTTATAGGTCCTTTCCAACCTTATGAACTTATGAACTTATGAACTTATGATTCTGTCCCTCAGTGACTCGACCCAGTGTCCATTAGTGCCTTGTATTTTTGTGGTTCTGATGTGCCAGGCCATTGAATCCACACAGTCCAATACACTCTATTATCCCTTTCCCCCACCTGGCTGGGGGGCAGGGGCTATTGTGGCTGATAGGTACCTCGCTCAGTTCTGAAGGAGTACCGTTCAGACAGGAGGGCATCTTGCTTGGACTGGAGGGTGTCTCAGGTTGGAGGGCATCTTGCTGAGATTGGAGACCATCTTGTTGAGACTGAGGGATGTTGAGTTCGAACTGGAGGGCATCTCGCTCATTTTGGAGGGCATATCTTTCGATCTGGAGGGCTTTCTCAAACAGGAAAGCATCTTGCTTGGTCTGGAGGGTGTCCATGTTGGATTGGGGAGCATCTTGATTGGACTGGAGACTGGCTAAATTGGACTGGAGAGTCTGATTGTCAGCTAAAAGACTCTTTCTGGATCTGGATACTATCCCTTTCGGCTCGGAGACTCTCTCGCTCTATTTCAGAAACTCTATGCCTCTCTTGGATAGTACTGAATAAGGTCCGGTTGGCATAAGCCATACCCCAAATAATTTGGGCCTCCTCAGATCTGTCTGAGCCGCAACATCCCTGTCTCATATATCTGCTTAGGTTCTCAGGATCTTGCTGGTGTTCAGGGAAAGAGTGCCAGTAGATTTGAAGCATTACAAGGGAAAAAACAATGAAATGCAGTCCCTTTAAGAGCAATTTTTAAAGAGAAAACATTTTTTTCTTTACTAAAATAACCTAGCAGTACCCAAAAATTTTACAAACATCCCAGAACAACTGGCAGTATGCCTGGACTTCAAGGTCACGTTTTGCCGTACAGCACCTGCAGTACAGATAAGCCTGCTAACAAGAGACAGAGATTCACTCTGAAAGTATGTCTCTGCCCGGCTAAGGCAGCTGGTTTGGCCCCATGTTAGGCGCCAAAAATGTCACTGGTTTACGGGCAGGTTCAGCCCGGTTCCGTGATGATTGGTGCAGAGGACCCACGGACCCACGCCCCAGGAAAGGGGAAGGGGGAAAGGGAAAAGGGAGATGAGCCTAGGAACAAAACAGCGGCAACGATCTGAGGAGGAAAGCTAATTTACTAAATAGATATCGGAAAGCAAAATAACACAATGTAATACAATATAATTGTCATTAAAGCTAATAAATGAAATAAAATGAGCAAGAGAGAGTGTCCAATAAACTGAAGGCCTTACGCTAACACTGAAGGTGGACGGCAGTGAGCACCCACTGCTGAGTCGATCCCAAAGGAAAGAGAGAGTCCCATGACCAAAGACAGTTTTTATCTTTCCCTCTGAGCGTAAACATGTAAAAATGCAAAGCATCGCAAAGTCCTCTGGGGAATGGAGTTCTTCTCTTCTGAGACAGGTATACCTGGAACTATCGATGATCCACAGAGCTGGAGCATTAGCTCTTTAACTCTTAATGCACTACATGATGTTACGATGTGGAATACCAGTACCAAAAAAATCATAAAACTATGACAATGATCCATCCATTACATTTTCCAATTAGTGTTTGAACACCTGACATGACAGAAAAAGTACCACTGTTGGGCATCACTGTGAGAACTGTGAAGAATACTGAACAAACTGCCCATGGAAGAAACAATCCCAGAGCACTCCACATTGTCTGAATCCTTTCTTATTAATACTTTGCTTTCTGCATACTGCTATTTATGAATTGATCATCCTCCCCTCAAGAACTCTGCAAAATTACCAACTTCTGATCCTTCAGAATGAAGAGGGGGATGGGGAAAAAATTAGGAATAACACACTTCTGTCAAGTGAAGGAATTCAAACTGATTTTGTTACATTTGCAAATTGTGGTGAAGTTTCATTCAGAATGCAAGCATCTTGTTGCCCTATAGCTTAACCCACTTTGGAAAGGATCACATACATCAGCTTAACTTAACACATGTGAAGATGAGCTACAAATTCCTCTCCAAGCAGCATGCCAGCTGTTTCAGCTTAGAAACCAGCCATGCAGGTGAACCAATTCACTGCTTGGTACTCTAGAAACAAGTTGGGCTTCAGTAGTTTCCTTTCCAAAGTGAGATTTCTCCCTTCAAGGCAAAGCCTTTTCTAAATCATGGAAGTTTGGAAAGACAGGAAGAAACTAATATTGTACTTCAAGCAGTTTCACTATTACAAAGAACCATCACATCAACTGAAGGGATTACAAAAATCTATCTTAACACAATCCACCTGCAGTAAGTTTTCAGTGACTCCCTTAAGATACCATAAATGTACGTGCTCAGCTACCTCATAATAACCACTATATTTCATCATCGACTGACGATACTGGGTCATGTAAGTAAAACCTCTGCTGACTACAAAAGACAGGCCATTAGGCAACAACACCTCTCTTTGCTGCTACCAGGACACTACGAGGTGTTAAGATACCCATTTTCTGCTCCTCTGCCTCTTTTTCAAAGCTATTATTCCCCCAAGCTCTTGCAAAAGTGCTTATTTTAGACTGCACACAAAAAGAAAGTCACGCAACTGTCTATAGGAACAGGGACATTTCTTACTAAAAGGATGCATGACTCTTTACATTAAAGCAGTCTCCTTTTTATCCTCCCCTGTGAAACCTTTTGTAGATTACTGCTTTAAACACAAACTCCCACTCCACAAAAAAAAAAAAAAAAAAAAGTAATAATCTATCTATCTATCTATCTATCTATCTATCTATCTATCTATCTATCTATCTATCTATCTATCTACATATATATACACGTACACATGCTCACTCTTTGAGTCAGTTAGCTTCTGCTCCTGAAGCACTGGCAATTGAAACAAAACCATGACTGCACAGGCAGAGCAGAAAAAAAAGAATAGGTGGAATAATGTATTTCACTTCCCTCACTCTCAAACCCAACTTGTTATGGTTTTATGATTTTTGTTATATTATTGATATTCCACATAATAACATCATGTAGTGTATTGGGAGTATATACTATATTCACAACTTGAAACATCAACAGAGATTATAGGAAAAAAATAAAAACAAGACCTAGATGAATGCTGAAGGGCACAATTTCATGTCTCTCTCTCCCATTAATAGAAACGTGTGTGCAGAGTGAAAATGCAGTCCAACGTGAGGATCTTCCTCTGACTGGAATCTACCTTCATGAAACATGTAGGGCTTTCACATTTATGACTTGTATCTGACAATACAAAATTGGTAGTAGCTAATCAAAGGAGTCAGAAATTACTGGAGACAAACACTGTTCCCACAGTCCTGGATGATGTGGAGACAGAGACATCATAGAAAACATGTCAAACTAAACATTCTTACAGACAATACAGAACACCTAAGACTGTATTAACAAAGAGTTTTATTAGAGCCAAGAATATATAACCACTGTAGAGAAAATAGAGTTAAAGTGTGAAATACTGAACTGCTCACTGAACTTGCTCACTGTGCATTATGTTTGCTGAGCTGGTTAGTGATCTTTTAATTGACTGTCTACTACTGGCTAACTTATCAGCAGATAAAAACATTTTTGGAAGCAGAGAAAAAATGACTGTCCTTTCTAAATGATAATGTTGCCCAAGGTTGTAAAGAAAGGATCATACAAACCATATTTAAAACTTATTCAAGGAACAAAGTTGGTAGGAGGAGAGGAGAGGTTACCAATTCCAAGTTTTTCTGTGACAAAGAACAGTTACCTCTCTGCTGCAGTTTGTACATATCTATTCAGTGCAGTAATTATTCTGATTTTTAAATAAGCAAGTATTTCCATCAAATCCAGCCTCTTCCAGTTGAACTGGGAGGAAGTTGTGTACCTCAATCTTAGAGGCTCATACATTTCACCAGAAAGAAATTCCACAGTACCCGTGCCTGAAGGATGGTATTAATAAACATTCTTCATTAAAAAAAAGGTCGTTTTTAAGCCTTCAAAGAATAAAGACTGAAAAAGCTTCTCCTGAGCTCCCAATTCTCCACACTCCCAAGACTTTAACTTCTGACTTCCAGAACTGTTTGGTGAAATCCATAAGGCTTGAGAACTTTATTCTTGAACACTTGATGAGACTTGTTTCCACCCACCGGAAAAGGCTTATTTTCTCCAATACTAAAAGGGAAGAAAACAACACAGAAAATAATTTGTTCAACCTTTGCTTACTCTTAGAAACCACAGTTAAGTGCAAAGTGAAGTCTAGGGCTGAAAGACATTGAAAATCACTGCCTAAAAAGGCAGGTGATTTTCACATCCTTCAGGAGAACAGACAAGACAGAAACCAACTCTATTTGACATTGGACAAATAGTATCACGGAACATACACAGTCCTGGTGACAGACATTCCATGTTTTATTTTGACATGCAAGACTGGGTCCTCCAAAAGGATAACACAGAATCACTGTCTTGAGTGAAAAAAAAACCACAACTCAATTCTGGGATGTAGCAGCACTGAGATCACAGCCTGGGGACATCCCAAAGCCTCTTCACATTTACTGTCTGAGTTTGCTCCATAACACCAAACAGACATTAGTACAATTGCAATTGCACAACTACACTTAAGGTGGGACATTCTTCTCTTCCAAGTTTTCCCTTTTTAAAAGTCACTGCTTAATATGATCCCAGAACACCACTGATTTGAGTTGTAAATTCACAAGGAAGAAATGTGAAGTTAGTCACTTGAACTGGAGATTGTTTTCCCCTATTGCAGAAATAAATAATGTTAAAATGAAAGTGACTTGCCAGGGAGAAATAGCTACTTAGTCTTTATTAGTATCAAATGATATTAGAACACACTTTTTCTCATCTCAAGCAGTGCAGTACAACACCATTTACTGATTCTAAATATTAAATTTATTTACATTAAGACAACAGTTTGTTAATAACCATTATGAATAAGTACCACATAATAAGGTCTGTAAAATACCTAATGACACACTGGAAACTAAAGGCTTCACAGTAGAGCTTTGAACTGAATCCAATGCACAATATTATTACAAAAGAACAGTAGCAAGCTGATTCCAAAATACCTAGACTGTTTTTACAGAAGAACACTACTACCTACAGAGTGACATACAGACTGTTCATACACAATGGCTATTACAACAACCAACCTTATTAAAAAGCTCGTAAGTGTTGCAGGAGAAAGCAGAGATTCCCTACAGGCCTATTTCAGAGGCAATAGGAGAACAAATAACTACTGATAAACTACAACACAAAACAAAACAAAAAACCATGCTTGAGGGCATTTCAAAAATGGAAAATTGTGCTGTTTTAGGACCTAATCCACTCTTTAAGTGAGTATCATTAAACCTGCACAGGTTGTTTCTTTTTTTTTTTTTTTTTTGAGACAATTTTTATTACTATTCAGAGCAAGGTCATCAGCAATTCAATGCAGTATTGTACATGAACAAATTGAAAGCTCCAACTAGCCACTGTCTAAGGCAACCACTCTATTGCAAATTCAATTACGCATTAATTGTTCATTTGTTCAACGATTTACAGATTCTGAAGACTTTATCAGCAAATACTTAAAAAGAAGACAGCCTCACAAGATTTTGAAGTACTAAATATCACTACCAAATGTCCTGCCTTCCTTGTAATATAAAGAGAATAAACTTAGACATTTCATTTTGTTGGATTTTCTCATGAGCTATTTTTAAATACAGTTTTCAGAATGTTAGCAGTTAACAACTGCCAATTAATTTGTGACTATTCTTTTTGTATCTTAACACTAATAAGCATCCAGTGTTCTTGTAAGGGGATGCCTGATATGGTAGCTATTTACAGAATATGAATGAAGGCAATAACTGGAACTCCAAAACGAGCAGAGGAATCCTACATCACATAGGGCTAAAACATTTTAAGCACATAGTCCCAGGAAATAATAAACAAATAAAGCTGAAGGACATAGATGTCAAACACTAGAGCAGCACAAACTCTACACACACAGCCTCATGAAAAACAGCTTGTTGCTTAAAACACAGTTCTAGGTCTAGAAGCCTCCGGTTCAAATTCTTGGTTACTTTATGTATTCTGGACAAATCTGTCTTGTGATTTTAAAAGCACTGGTAAGGGTTGAACAAAGGTCAAACTAAAATAAGTCTGAGTCGAAAAAGAAAAGGTCAACTAAATCAAATCCATAAACTTTGACTTACTAATACAGCTTCACAAATGCAATAACAATTATTTAGTAGAGACTGGCAGTCACCTAATACCAATGAAGTAAAAAAGTACGTCTTAAAAAGTCGCTATTTGTATGTGATTAAAAGGAAGGTCTATACACATACTGGAGGCACTTTAAAATTTTAATCTTGGATCTCTGAAAAGGCCTCACTTATTTCTAAGAACCTGAGATAAGTGTTAGACATTTTTCACTTAATGAAATTACCATTCCACATACTATGATCAAAGTAATCCATAATAAACAACTAATTTTGAAGAATTTTCATTTTCCAACATTTTTTTTTTCCTCAGAAGATGTAAAAGATCATCTTTATAAAATACACAGGTAGATAGAAGTGACATTTTTACTTTTTCCCCTGCACTGAAATGAAGTTCTTCAAAGTAAAAATTCAATTTGCAGAATAATTTTTTTTAACTCCATCAGCAATATGAATAGCCATAGAAACCAAGGGGATCTGATTTTATCAGTTTTTGATCACTTTTCTGAAGGATTCAAAAAATATCAGTATAATGTCTGGCTTTTGAGACCAGTTTCATCTTTTCTCTCAAATCTATTTATTCTCATGAGTCTAATACTCAAGTACTGGGAAATCTTAAATCTGTGATACACACAAACTTTAATAGCTTTAAGGAAAAAGCACTTTTGTTAGCACAACTTCATTCAACACAAATATTTAATTTTTTTTTTGTATCATTGCGAGTTGCAGTTGGATTGCAGTCATATACACAGTTATCAATTTCAGCTGATAAACTGTAGCAGGAATAAATTTCATTATTAAAACTACTGGAGGCAGTATTTCATTCCTTTACTTGGTGAGGCAGATATTCCATTAATTGACATCTTCTGGAAACAAGAAGTCCTTTTCCCTGTCCCAGTAAGAGGGCTCAGGCCAAGGTGCATTCCTGTAGGCACTCTGCCTGCTTTGAGGTGTCTAACATAACAGGGATAGCTGCTCACATAGCTGCTGGGGGTGGTATCCTGTGGTTCACTATCACTACTGCAGAGAATGTGGATGTTTTCGGAGCAGAGATCTTGTTCCCTTCCATGCACCCTGCTGTGCAAGCTGCTGCCTTAATTATAAAGGTAAGCAATTGCAACACACAGTTCAGAAATTATCACAAAAGCAGGGAAGGAAGGAAATCTATCGTCATTCATTTACTTTTGGGAATGAAAGCTACATGAGTTCTTGAACTTTCTCTTGTAGAACTCCTTACCAATTTACCCTTGGTAAGGCAACCAGTTGCATCCCACCTAGTATGTTTGCTAAGTGCTTTAAAGAATTTTCTAGGGCCACTGAAAGCTTTCTCTCCAGTCCTGTAAGCAAAATCACATTTTGAATTTGTTGAAAAAAAAAAAACTAATACATGAGCAACGACTAAGTCTTGAACTTACCACTCTGAATCTCACTTTCCAGTTTTCAGAAAAAACACCAAGAAGCTATCTCACCTGTGCAAACTTATGAATTTGCTCCACCACAGCTGCAAAGAGGGCATGGACACTTTCATCAATTAGGCTCTGCATATAATGGACAGCTTCTTCATCAGACAGGTCCAAACGGAATTTGTCCTGCACCTGAAATGGAGTGGGCAAAAACATGTCAAATATGAATTTAATTCAACAGTTACAGCATACACTATTGTATCTGAACTACACAGTAGCAGATATTAGGATTAAAGGTGTGAAATTTCAGTAAATAATCTATTTAACTTTTATTTAAGTGATTACTGGCAATTAGCAACTTTTATGTAAAATGACAATTTTTTGAAATGTTTAATTAAAATGTCTATTTGAATAACAAGAAAACCCTCTCAAAACCATGTCCATGAATGGCTAGTTGCAGGCCCTACTATTCCATGCACTGTTTATTTTCTTTTAAAGGAACATATTTTAAATATTATATCCGTTGTACAAAAAAAGAAAAATTGCCTGTTACTTGCAATTTGTATATGAATTAAAAGCTGAAAGCAGTGTAATGAAGAATAAAGCAACAAGATATATATTGCTCTATTTCAACCTTGGCAATAACCATGAACCATGAATATTTACAAAGGTATAGCGGATGCCTTTCCATGAATTCCAACTAATTTCAGGGCAATTGTTCAGGACTGCTCCAGATGGCAACATCTCATAAGCACCGCTACTACAGATTTACAGATTTTTCCTTTAATATTCAAAATCTCTGTACATAGAACTGGCAAGAGCTGAAAATGATCTAAAGCAAAGCAAAAAAGCTGTTTCTCAGGAGCCAAGGAAGTTTCCTAGACAACATTTCTTCCCTCAAGAACATACTATGAGAGTCAGGTGGGTACGTAAGCACTTTGGATGAGTTCAAAGATTTGATATAGTACTGCATATATCAAAACATCATTTCTAAGTTTTACGATGTGATGCTCGTGCAGTAAGTTCAATGATTAACTGCTTTATGTAAAAACTGTGACTTATTTCCTATCCAAACTTCCCAAATTTCCATCTCCAACAGTTGAGCTCATTACATTTTTTTTACAGTAATGAACTCTTCATCACAAATCTCTCTCATATAGACAAATGCCAAAGATCTAAGCTCCTAGAACTTTTCCCACATAAGACTGGAGACAGACTGTAAGATAAAATGAAGTTCTTTCTGAACTTTTTCTATCCATTTATCTTTATGCATTGACAAAAAATGACAAATTATTTTAGCTATGTTCTTAATAAAGCCGTATTAGTGAGGCTACCATTACCTTCTCTCCCCCCTTTCATATCCTTTTTACATAGCAAGGATACCACATATGCAAACATCCTTTTCTTTATGATAGCAAAACGTCAGTTAATTATTACTCTGCATTCATTCTCAAAGCAAAGTATCCTAGAGAAGTGCCCTTCAGCACTACAGTAAAAGCATAACTTAATGGGCCAAGTGTGCAAAGAGAACACTGCTTCATTCAAAATACAGTTGTAACTCTATATCTTCCAACATACCAGCAAATTATTTAATTCTTCATCAATCTTCCCTCAAAAAAAAAAAAGTATGAACAATATGGAAGGATAGATTGAGCTGGAAAAGCTCAGAATCTCAAGAAAGCAAACAGCAGGAAGGGAGATAGAGAGTACTTCAGGTTAATATTGTGAAACTACTATTTTCGTAGTGTTCGTTATCTCCCACATACACATCAGAAGTTTGATAATAAGAGAACTAGAATCCAGCTGAACTTCATGGACTTCTCACATGCTTGGAACTATGCACAAGCTTAAATACCTCCCCAGCTGAGACCACAGGCTTCTGTCATGACTATTTTAATGTTTATGGGAATGGTGACATGAGATTTTGGACAAATTTCTAATTGCAGTTTCCAGAAAATAAAAGAAAACGACAAACACTACCACTTCCTAACTCTAGTTATCAAGCACTTAAGCAATTTTCTGTTCTGTTCACAGAAGAACTCAAAAGTCACGCAGTTACTGATGTTATGGTACTGCTTTACTCCATGGGACTAATGACTCATCTAATTCCCACCTGCACTAAGAACAGACTGGCACGCTCACGTATGTGGAAAGATCTGCCCACAGTTAAGACTCTGAAGTCTGTTTACAACTAACAGCAGGAGTATGAGATCTTTACCTGAAAGTTTTTCAGTAGAGAAGAAGCATGGCATAATGACAAATTACTTCTTGAGCTATAACCGCAGCAATAAGTTTAATACGCATTGACTTATGGTTCTTGTAACAAAACCTGATAGTAATTGTCATTTGAAATCTCTCACCTCCAATGTAAACCATATATTCTAAAAGCCAGTGTCTTCTCACAGAAGACGCACAACCAGCAAACAATTTTTTGCATGATATTAAGCGAATGTGGAGGTCAAATTCTGATGAGTTATACGATTACCTCATTTTACATTCTTAAGAAGAATAGTCACTAAGAACACATGAAAAATATTCCATTTAAATTATTTAGTCAGCATTCTCCTTTTGGCATTTTAACTCAACAGCTCTTATTAGCTTGCTATCAGTTTTAGTCAAAGAGAAAAAACATGTATATGATGAAATTTAAGTTGTTGGTTTTTTTTTTTAAAGAGAAGTAAGTTTTAAACCCCACACTGTATACATAAAATTATTATAAACTTGTTTCATCACATTTCATTATTAAAACTTCAACTTTTATGGGTGACAAAATAGGGTGGTGGGTTTGTTTTGATTCCTACATACATATTAATATTTACTCATTGCACAACTACTAACATACACAAACTTGGTTTAGAATTAGTACTAGTGCTGTTAACCAGATCCATATTTCATCAACATTTGCAGATATGACTGACATAATTACTGAAGAAAGTAGCAATATAATTTGAGCTAACAGTCTGCTTGTACATAAGAAAACTCTAATCTTAATCCTATTTCACTCTCAAACTAACTGCAAGCCAGCCATTCCAAAGATTGATGATCACTCTAGCATGCATTCCCACCGCAACATGAAGCACCACTGCTGGTGTTTACTGCATCAACTAGCTACACAACTAGCTGTTATCTAATTTTATCACTCTAATACAGAATTACTCACTACAAAGCTGGATACTTAAATTTAAGAGAAACTTCAGTGTTCTTTTTGATTGGTTGATTGTATTTATTGATAGTATATATCCTAAGAAGGAAAACTTTGACCTGTTCAACACACTTGTTGCAAGGGTCCCTTGGGAGTTGCTCCTTAAGGGTAAAGGGGTCCAGGATGCCTGGATGCTCCTCAAGATGGAAATCTTAAGAGGCACAAGAATGGGCTGTTCCTGAATGCTGTAAGGCAATCCGTAGGGGAAGAAAACTGGTGTGGATGAACCGGGAACTACTGCTGAGACTCCAGAAGAAGAAGAGAGTCTATGCCCTCTGGAAGAAGGGGCAGGCTAGTTGGGGAGATTACAAGGAAGTTGCTAAGGTACGAAAGGAGGAAGTTATAAAGGCAAAAACCTAACTTAAACTCAGATTGACCAAGGCAGTAAAAAAGAAGCTCTTTTACAAATATATCAGTGAAAAGAGAAGAATCAAGGAGGATTTCCCTGCTTTACTTGATGCAGAGGAGAATGTGGTCACTGAGGATAAGGAGAAAGCTGAGGTCTTCAACACCTTTACATCTGCCTTTAATAGGCAGATCAGTTATCCTCAGGGTACATTACGCACTGATCTAGAAGTCCATGATGCTATGCAGAATATACCCCTGGTGATTCAGGTGGAGAGAGTTAAAGAGCTCCTCCTCCATCTGGACTTTCACAAGTCCATGGGACCAAATGGGTACTGAGGGAGCTGGCAGAGGTGACCACCGAGCCGCTCTTGGCTATCTACCAGCATTCCTGGTTAACTGGAGAGTTACTGAAGGGTTGGAGGCTTGCCAACATGACTCCCATCTACAAGAAGGGCTGTAAGGGGGATCTAGGGAACTATAGGCCTGTCAGCCTGACCTCAGTACCAGGGAAAGTTATGGAGTAAATCATCTTGGGTGAGATCACACAAAATGTGCATGGCATCCGGGGGATCAGGCCCAGCCAGCACAGGTTTATGAAACAGGTTCATGCTTGACCAACCTTATCTCCTATGTCTGGGTGACCAGTCTGGTAGTTGAGGGAAAGCATGTTGATGTAGCCCACCTAGATTTCAGCAAAGCCTTTGACACGGCCTCTCACACTTTTCTCCTGGTGAAACTGGGTGCCTGTGGCCTGGACAGGTATACTTCCCTTTGGGTAAAGAACTGGCTAGAAGGCCACGCCCAGTGAGTAGTAGTTAATGGAGTTAAGTCCAGCTGGTGACCCTGTTACAAGTGGTGTGTTGGTACTGGGGCTCATCTTGTTTAATACCTTTATTGATGACCTGGATCAGGGAATTGAGTGCACCCTCAGTAAGTTTGCAGATGACACCAAGTTGGGAGGATGTGTCAAACTGCCTGAGGGTAGGGAGGCCCTTCAGAGGGATCTGGATAGGCTGAACAGCTGGGCTGAGCTCAATGGGATGAGGTTCAACAAGGCCAAGTGCCAGGTCCTACACTTTGGCCACAATAATGCCATGCAATGCTATAGGCTTGGGGATGAGTGTTTGGATAACTGTGAAGAGGAAAGGGACCTGAGGTGTTGGTCAATGCTTAGCTGACCATGAGCCAACAGCGTGCCCTGGTGGCCAAGAGGGCCAATGGCATCCTAGCCTGCATCAGAAATAGTGTGGTCAGCAGGAGCAGGGAGGTGATCATCCCCCTGTACTCAGCACCAGTGAGGCCACACCTCAATTATTTGTGTTCATTTTTGGGCCCCTCACTACAGGAAAGACACTGAGGCCCTGAAAAGTGTCCAGAGAAGGGCAGCAAAACTGGTGGGGGGTCTGGAGCACAAGTCTTATGAGGAGCAGCTGAGGGAGCTGGGATTGTTGGCCACAAGTTGTACCAGAGGAGGTTTAGATTGGACATAAGGAAAAAGAAACTTTCTCTCAGAGAGTGGTCAGGCACTGGGGATGGCCTGCACAGGGACGTGGTGGAATCACCATCCCTGGCAGTGTTCAAGAGGCATCTGGATGAGAAACTATGAGATATGGTTAGCAGCTTGTCATAATAATGGTAATGGTGGACGGTTGGACTAGATGATCTTGTAGGTCCTTTCCAACCTTGTGATTCTATGACTCTATTTCTTGGATGTAAGAAACAGCTAATACCAGAACCTCAAATATAGTCATTTGATAGTAAAAAAAAAAAAAAAAAAAAAAAAATTAGTGAGATTTTTGGGATTTTTGCCGTTATGCCCTAAGAATGTTAATACTTGCTAGCATTCAGTGCTAACATAACAGTAATTGGCATTACACTCTTCACTTAACCCTTACCAGATTTTATCTTTTTCAAAAAGCTTTCTCTGCTTTCTGTTGCTTGATTATTACACAAACAATGCAAGTTAAAAGCTATTTAGGCACTTAATTCACATGAATAATTTCATTTGAAAGGCTATCCTGACTATAGCTTTTGTTTTCAAGGCTTTGATTTGAACAAGTTGTAGTTTTTAAATGAGCTGCTAAGCATTACTGTTTTGAAGTAGAAGCCAGTAAAGATATCTCTAAATTGAACTTACAGAAAAAACAGGGTTTTAGCTGACGCAAAATACAAAGATCACTGTTACATTTTAGAATTTTCTGATATTGGTCAAGTATGTACTTAGAATCACATGAACAGCATAACAAAATGAAACAGGGACAGAGGAGTGCTCTTGCACTCTATACAATCGGTGGCTAATTCCAGTCTTTTTAGATTTCAAAATGAATATATTTACAGAATCAATATCCTATAAACAGAAAAGCTAGGTGAGCAGCTGCATCATCACTACCCAAATGGTCAGAAAAATGAACTTCTGTCTGTGCTAAATGAGTTCGATGTCAGTGTAACAGTATTATAAAGAATAAACCCCCCTGGTTGAGGGAGTAAATAAAATACTAAAACAAAGAAATTCCAGCCAAGCAAAATCGAGTTTATTTCTCTTACACAGAAATAATACTAAATCTCCTCTTGACATTAATAAATATCAAAGACATTTCCATGCTCCAACTTTCTAAAAATATTAGTACTTTCAGTTAGATGGAAAGGGATAGAAATCAACTGCATTTAAAAAAGGCATATCCGACAACAAATTAGAGGTTTTTCCACTGAGTTGTGAACTCAATTTTTGTTTATCCATTGTGATAAAGAAAGACATAGAGGACAGGGAGTCTTACTGTAATCCAGGTGAGAAATAAAGCAAGAAAACCTCATAAATGAACTCAGGTTTGGAAACAAAGGCAGCTCAGAAGCTCTCTCTGAACCTTATGTCCAATTGTATTTGTTTCACAGTCTCTGTCTGCTGAACAAGAGTCATTTCACTTCAATGAGTTTAATGTAAAAGAAACATGGAGCTACTTTCACAAACGGCAGTTACTTTCTGCTTACTGGAAGCCAATATTTATGCCATCTACGTTCTCTTCACCTTCAACTATAAACGTTACAGTTGCAGCATCTTTACAGCACCTTCTTTAATCAATGGGCATCTAAAACACAGTTCAATCAATTATAACACTGTCCTTTAATGCCTGCCGAGTTCTTTGTCTGCCAATGAATCACTGGCCCCTGATGTTTTCTAATTTAAAGGTCAGATTTGCTATGAAGGACAGACAGAAGCCATCTGGCTCTCCTGCAGAAAAATCAAAAGATTTTCTTTAGTTAAAAAGTGATAACACTGAATAATACGTTTATTACTTCTGAAGAGAGATGGTCTACTTCCTCCTTAGGCAAAGCTGGCTGTGTAGCTCACTGCAGATTTTAGTCATCTCTGCTTAAAATTACAGCATTATGTAATTTTGAAAATTAACTATTAGCAATAAGCATTGCAGCACAGAAAATAAAAAGGCTAGTTAATAGCAGTGGCAGAAAACACGTAGGTGTGGATTTGCTTGCAGTGGATATTCATTGAAAATTCAACCTGAATAGATTTTGGCCCAGTCCTTTTCCAGAAAAATGAAAAGTACAAAAGACTAAGCAAAGACTTTAAAATTTTAAGGTGATTACCTCAGAGACTAGAGAAAAGTAAAAACATACTGGGGAGAATCTTCTACTACTTTTCAATTTAAACTCATTTTTGACAATTTTGAACCAGTGTAGGTTTTCAGAGAAGCCTGAATCAGATCATAGCAGAAGGAGATGGCATCATTAATCATGAGTTGAAGCATACCAGACCAACAGTTTTCCATATAAGTAGTAAAGTGAGTATAAAAGGAGACAAAAGGTTAAAAAAGACATATAATTTTAAGATTTGCTGCTAGTTTTTCTTGGTTAAAAATTCACAAGTGTTTCATTGTTACAAGAAGTATAAAAAGAAAAAGAAAACAGAAAGGCTTAAAGGCTCCTATGGTTTTATGAGGTGAAGACAATTTGCATACCTGGTAGTAACCATTTCTTTTTCTTTTCCTTTTTTTTTTTTTTTTTCTTATTGGGTAAAGTACCAAGTGAAACTGGATTGAGGGAAATGAACCACTAAAAAATTACTTTCTTTCAGTTGCAGAGTATTAACAGGGTACAAACAGTGAAGGTGGATATTTGGTTGAAAATAATATTCTACATATGTTGAAAGAATAATCATGAAACTTCAAACTGCAAATGTCCTCCTCACCAAAGCCAATGCCGACATTTGTTTTTCAGTGCACTCTTAGCTGTGAGAATGAATCACCAAGGTCTGCACTGGTTTAATTTCTGAATACAGACGTTATGCAAAGTAAGAACGTACTGTCAAATTTTAGTGTACTACAAATCCACATCTTCAGTTGAAGTCATTGGAAGTTTCTGGTACATTTTACACTAACAGTAAGAAAACAGCTTCACTGTCTTATCTCCCTGATAAGCAAAATCAGCCTGTGTAGATCCTGCTCTCTTCTGAAGAAGTAGAATGAGAATGTACCTTCAAAAAGGACAGGAACAGAGAGCCCAGCTCCAGTTACATCATCCTGTGCCGTAAAACACATCAAGCAGGTGTAATCTATACTTATTTTACAGAAAGTTGTACATGGCAATCTGCTATTTCAATTTTGCCTTCATTCAATACATATTTCTCTCAAGATGTATCACAAACATCGGACAGAAATGTCAACCAGACAATATGCCTTCTCATAGATATTAAAGATTAATTATAAAATTACATTCTGACAGTTCCCCAGGATGTACTATGTTTCTGGAATGTAGATTACTCTTTGGCAAAAACAGCTTTCAACTCTAAAGACCCTGTGCCTTCCTATGTTACTCAGGATATTATTTTCCTTAATCATATCTTTTGCACTCAAGTTTTTTCTAGATAGTCACAATTAACATAGTGGAATGAAAGTGCTTTAAAAAGACTAAAGTCACCCAGTGACTCATTAAAGGGAAAATAATAATACCTTTTTTCCACTGTCTCCCTTTGTTTTGTCCAAACCTAAGAAAGGCATTCAACAACCTTTACAGCCTGATTAGTTAGCGTCATGTTGTATCAATTTATACCACAGGACGTGGTATTTCCCTGCATATCCCTGAAGAAAGAAGGACATGTTATCCTGCTTTGTGAAGTGACAGATTAGATTGTAACCCAAGCTACTGTGTAATAACATAATGCTTTAAGGTTGAGGAATCACATGGTGGACATTCATGAAAAATCTTTCTTACTGCTTCAGCCCTATACAATGTATTCTAACATATCTGCTTCAATAGTAACAGAAACATATGACACACAACCAACCAGTTCAGCAAATTTGCTCAGAATACATTAAGTATGTTACAAACTGCCTTCTTTTTTCATCATATTAAACTATACCTAAGGAATTTGTCTTATGCCATAATAGCATAACTGCTGCATCTAATGAAAAATTCCAATATTAAGGAATGATGAACAATTTAAACAATATGCAAGTTTTCTTGTAGTATAATTGTAGTTAGTATTCTTGATTTATCAACAATTTCTAACAAAAACAGTATTTTATTTTCTAAGTGACTTGACAGCTGTCTGCAAGATCAGAGCCTAACTAGCTCAATGACACCTATAGTAATAAAAAGTACTGCTACAGCACCAATAATGAAAATGCTGTGTACAATCTTCTGACAACACTACTACTCAAAACGACTTTTTAGATACAGAAATGTTTGCGAATCTCCACCACTGTCTTCCATTAAAGTGATATCATGGTTGAAACAGCTATTGACTTGAGTCACAAAAAGGCAATTTAATTTTACTGGTCAGTCTAAAAAAGAATCTTTAGCTAATTTGAGTCTGCTGAAATATAGATGGATTTTTTGTTTAAAGTTTTTTCATTAAGAACAAACAAAAAAATCAATTGAAATACTGAAAGCATTTATTAAATTCTCCTACAGAAGGTATAGTATTATCTTGTTAAATGGACAAAGAAACCTGACATTCAGTAAGAGATACAAGATACTGTATCTCTCTTTTTTTTTTTTTTTTTTTTCCTTTTAATAGCACTAATAAAGCTCAAAACTACTTTCAGGCAGGCTAATGAGCATTAAATATCCAAAACACATTTTCCAGCACATTATCTAAAAAATTACCTATTCACCTTTCTACGATGGATTAAGATCATTTTGCTGCTCAGCCATTTTGTATCTGTTTTTCCTAATATTTCTTCTTAAAACAACAAAAAAGTAGACCAAAAGAGAAGTGCGTTTGTAGTTACTTTTAACACAGTAGTGTTGACAACATGAACAAAAGAAATTCAACTTGGCGAAGAATTTGAAAATCAACACAAAAAGTATTTTTCCATACACTGGACAGAAGAGGCAAAATAGAGTGTAATCCCTCCGACAAATGAGAAGAGAGAACAGATATAGGCTTGGGGCAGAATGGCTTGAAGAATGTAGTGAGGAAAAGGACCTGGGGGTGTTGGTTGATGCTCGGCTCAACATGAGCCGGCAGTGTGCCCAGGTGGCTAAGAAGGCCAACAGCATCCTGGCCTGTATTAGAAATAGTGTAGCCAGCAGGAGCAGGGAGGTGATCATCCCCCTGTACTCAGCTCTGGTATGGCCGCACCTTGAGTACTGTGTTCAGTTTTGGGCCCCTCACTACAAGAAGGACATTGAGGCCCTGGAGCGTGTTCAGAGAAGGGCAACAAAACTGGTGAGGGGTCTGGAGCACAAGTCTTATGAGGAGCGGCTGAGGGAGCTAGGATTGTTTAGTCTGGAGAAGAGGAGGCTCAGAGGAGACCTTATTGCACTCTACCACTTCCTGAAGGGGGGTTGTGGTGAGGAGGGGGTAGGCCTCTTCTCCCTGATAAGTAATGACAGGACGAGAGGGAATGGCCACAAGTTACGCCGGGGAAGATTTAGATTAGACCTGAGGAAGCATTTCTTTTCTGAAAGAGTGGTCAGGCACTGGAATGGCCTGCCTAGGGAGGTGGTTGAGGCACCATCCCTAGCGCTGTTCAAGAAGCGTTTAGATGAGGTGCTAAAGGACTTAATTTAGTAGTTGGGTAGAGATAGTGATAGGAGGATGGTTGGACTAGATGATCTTATAGGTCCTTTCCAACCTTATGAACTTATGAACTTATGAGTACAGGGTAGAAGAACATGGTGGTCCTAGTGGACAAAAAGCTGTGCGTGAGACAGCCTTGGAATGCCAACTATGTCCTTGGCTGCATCAAAAGAGGGATGGCCAGCAGCAAGAGGGATTATCCCCCTTTGCTGTTTATTTGCTCTTTATAGATCCCACCATAAAGTATCATTTTTGCACAAATTCGGAAGTATTGAAAGAACAGAAGGACCAGATAAAAGGACTAAACCAAACTTGAATAGAAAAAAATATGAGAACTGCTCCAAAAGTAATGCTTCCCATTTTATGATGTTGGCCCATGATGTCACAGGTAGATGCTAGTGGTATTGCTGTGGAGGTTGAACTTTCCCACCAATATTCTGTTACACTTTGCTGCTGTGTGAGAGATGGCAGCAGAGAGAGTGACAGTCCTGACCAAATGACCTGGAGGTGTACAAAGCAAAGGGGTTTAACTGAATTCCTCCATGTGGAATTGCACCCACTGACATTTATCGATGCTTACTGAACATTAATGGTCCCTCACCAGTTCAAAGACCATGGAGCTCAATGTTAATTTTGACTGGACTGTCCTACCACACCTAGGGTACAATTTGACAACATTCTCCTACAAATGGGGCTGTCATATAACGTAGCTATGAAGAGTGGGTTACCTCTGTGGTGCAGATTGTTATAAGCACGCAACGCAAGCTCTTGTTCATCACTAAAGAAAATGCAGCAATGTGACAATGTGAAATAGATGTGAAACGTGACAGTGTTGAAAAATAGTGTTTTGTAACTGAGAATTTGATCTATCAAACATTGTCATTGTGCTCCTTGTATCTGTTGTAGTTTCCATGGAAATAAAAAGAAGTGGCATTACTTTTGGAGCAACCTACCTTTAAACTTACTTACTTATACTTACATGCTTATAAACAGCTTAACTTTCAAAATATGAATGCTTATTTAAAATAGCAAAACTTGGAGCAGAAGATTGAGAAGGCTATGAAGTACAAAATCAAGTTAAACAACTTAAGTTACCTTTCTGATAATACCTTACTGCGTTTTTGTTTTATTTTTATTTGTCTTTAAGGGACAAACATATAAATAAGCTTACAAAACATAAAAGTACAGAAGGTAAAATTTGTTTTCTTAGCATTGCAACTCTACCCATCTATAACAATTACTATTTTTATTTATTTTTTATTATTATAAGAAATTATTTTAAGTTTTTGCTTCTTTCCAGTTCAATATTTAAAAACGTGCAAGTGATTTGTGTTCCCTATCAGAAATACATGCCTCTCCAGTTCTGCTCTAACATGAAGAACCTTTAAGAAAACAATGGACTTCATCAGTGTTAAAATCACAAGTCTGGAAGCTGCAGCATTGTCAGAGCTCAGTATCACAATACATTTAGCAACAATAGCAAAAAAAACCCAACCAAACAAACAAAAAACACACAACATAAGACTCCTTTGAAATGAAACTGAATGAATAAATTAATTCTTTATATCAATTTGAAATTAAAAACCTCTAAACAGAAATGCACATACTCATTGAGGCTGGGGAAAAAAATCTGTTTGTATTCACAATTCATTTAAGAGAACTGCATAATAACATGAAATATTAAATATTTGTGAATCTACATTCGTAACTTATTGAAAAAAAAATACCTTAAGATCAATCTATTTTAGAGAAAATAGACTGATTGAATCAAAATTACACTGATGTGATTTCCATTGGATTTACAGGCTCCACAAAGTCTTTAGTAGAATTAAAAGAGATAGCCCTTCACCATAAATCATGTTATTAAAAAAAAAGCAAAACAAAACAATCAAAAAAAAGCAACAACAACAAAATAAACTTTGCCTAAAATGTAAGCACAATGAAATTTATGTGAATGTTTACCTAGCATTTTTAATGTCAGTTGTTGTTAAAACTTAAAATGGAGAAGAATGATTCAGACAGGTAAAAAGTGGTAAGTTTAGAATTAGGAGACACCATTCATCAATGAGCTACTTGGTGATGAAGATATAAAACCAGTATCAGTAATTCTTTTATAAAACCTTCTGTTCTGCCTAGTTTAGAATATTGCAGACTGTCATGATACAGACAATGCTGATTGCTTCACCTATAAGGAGGTGTTCCTAGCACAGTGTTGAAATATCACTTAGAACAGAGTGCTAGAGCAGACTATATACATGGACTCCATGGACAATAAAGATCAATTCTGTGTGTATGGGAGCATGTGCCAGGCAATTTCCAAGGTATACGTTCTCTGGAATCACCTCAAAGAGTCACTGCAGAAACCTTTCAGTCCACAAAAACAATAGGAGGATGTGTCTTCAGGTCACTGGTTATATGTAAATCACCATAAGTGACCAAGCAATTCATAATGTTATAAGTGTAATTACTGAAAGACAAGGAAAGCTTTCCAGTTACCTTTTTTACAGTCTTGTCAGGCTCAAGAGCAATATCTGGAATGTTGGCATCCACCATAAGGGAAAATAAGTTCAAGATCAAGTTGGAGTACCTGAGTAGAAGAGCAGATTAGGTAAATGTACTTTGAACTGTACAAGAGAAAACATTTCATAAAGTACAAAATCATCATAATATGAGTTGGTAATGTTTCAGAGAAGTTTCACACATTAACGTTATTCTCACATATTTGTAAAAATGTATGCTGTAGAATCTCAATTCCAAGGTTTTCGATATTAACAAGGATAGCAGCAATGTACTAGTATTTTATAAATTGATTATAGAAATTAACAATCAAACAGATGAAGTCTTCACAATAAGGATAAATAATTTTTCATTTTGCAGCAAGGATTTTTTTGCTGTAACAGGTTGAATTTAGGTGGTTTAACCAAGCAATGTCTGCAGGTGCTCAGTTAAGCTGCAAAAGCTGATAAAGTGCAGCTATCATTTACAACCATTTAAAGAGAAAATACAGCAGTTTTCAGCTCTAACAAGGAGCTGGCAGTACTTCCAGATCTTTTAAAGAACATCATTTTGCCCTTGTATGAAATTAACTGTAGGTTGCTTTTCGAAAGGATAATTTCCAAGCTGTTCAACATAAACAGTAACTTCCTTTACTCTCTCTCTAAAGAGATCTGGTCTCCTTTTAGAGAAACAGTAAGGAAAAACATTCAAAATCTGAAATATTACTTTCTTAAAAGCATTAGGAGGTTTTTAGATGGTAGAGAAGAAATTCATAGCAGCAAAACTTATTAGAAAATTTCTGAATATATACATGCTAGCAACTGTAAGGAACTCAGAATTCTAACTCAAAAAATTTTGCACTTAATAATTAACAGGAACTAGTATTTTGTAGACTATTCCAAACTAGGGTTTAACTGTTTAGCTACCATTTATTTTTTTTCAAATTGGGCTAAGAAACCTGGCAGCCAAGTTGCCAGGAATTACCTTATTAATTAGAGCCAGGAATTACCATAGGTTACCACAGGTTTTAATGAAACTTTGTTCTACTTGCTTGAAACTAGCAAGTCTCACGTTAAACATACTTTAATCTTTCAGCTTTACTGTCTCAAAACTGTTTCTAAGTCATTGGTATCTTACAGCAATAGCAATTTCCAAAGACATACTCCTTTCTTTGCTTTTAATGCTCTTCTGGTAATGAGATGAAAGCAACTTCCAGAAGGACAGGATTGAGCAGAGCCCCAGCTGAACCTCATGAGATTCAGTAAATCCAAACATAATGTCTTGCATCTAGGTTGAGGCAACATCCACTATCAATACAAGCTGGAGAATGAAAGGATTGAACACAGCATGCCTGAAAAAGACCTGGGAGTATTGGTGGATAGAAAGCTGGACATGAGTCAGCAATGTGCCTTCACAGCCCAGAAAGGCAACAGTACCCTGGGCTGCATCAAAAGAAGTGCAGCCAGCAGGGAGAGAGAAGTGTTCCTGTTCCTCTGCTCTGTGCTGGTGAGACTTCACCTGGAACACTGTGTCCAGGTGTGGAGTCCCCAGGACAAGAGAGACATGGACCTGTTTGAGCATATCCAGAGGAGGGACACAGAAATGATTCAAGGGATGGAACACCTCTCCTACAAAGACAGGCTGAGAGAGCTGGGGCTTTGAGATGACCTGACAGCAGCCTTTCAGTATCTAAAAGGGAGCAACAGAAAAGAGATAGACACTTCAGCAGGATCTGTGGACAAGGGGAAATGGTTTGAGGCTTAAAGAGTGTATATTTAAGTTGGATAAAAGGAAAAGGTCCTCTACAGCGAGGGTGGTGAGACACTGGAACAGGTCACCGAGTGAAGTGGTTGATACCCGTCCCTGAAGAATTTCAAGGAGAGGCTGGATCAAGCTCTGGGCAACCTGATCTATCTGTGAATGTTCCAGTTCATTGCAGGGGAATTCAACTACATGATCTTTACAGGTCCCTTCCAGCTCAAAGGATTCTAAGGTTCTATGAACTTGAATTATATGATGAGAAATCAACTGGACAGCAATAGGAACTAAAGTAGTACAGGACAAATCAGAGATTGAAGAAAATATATAAGTGGATCCAGCTGATTGTAGATACTGATGTTAACTCCTGAAAAGGTCTTACGTAAAATCACAGTACAGCAGAAAACAGTACAATAGGATTAAAAGCCAGTTGTAAAGGCACGTGCATACTGATGTAAGACACAGGAAAAGAGAGGCCCAGGTGCCAGGTGACAATGTGTTCAGACCTGGTCCACTAACAACCTAAATCCATTCTAACGTTAGAAATTTTGCTGAAACACTACAGCTTGAAATCTGATCTCATAAGGATGAATAACTTGAGAATCAGCTCCTGCTTTTTAACAGTTCTAAGTGATGTCTGTACCTTGTTAGTCATGCCATGTGTCTTTGACATTTACACTGACAAGGCCCCTGTCATGGCCAGTCTCCATCCACTGACAAAGAAATAGCTTCTTTCCAGGTTAAAAAGCTTATATCAAGCACAAAAAAATAATCCTGAAATTAAACTGAAACTTTGTTTTCTCAAAGCCCAGTACAAATTAATTTGCCAAGGAAGGAGTGCTCAGCTGCACTTCAGGTTGATTAAGCATATGGTTTAAACAAGCTAAAACTAAATTAAAGTTCTGTAAAAATAAAAGAAATCCAATAAAATGCTTCACCCACAAATGAACAGCCTCATATATGTCAAGAAAGAAACTCATAACAGAAAAAAAAGTTCAAATTCTCACTGTTATTTTTTTCTAAGAACTGCTGTTTGTTTTTAATGGTTTTCTGTCTCATCAAAAATGACTTCGCTCCTTAATACCGTACATAATTCACTGCCCTCAAGGGATCATTTGCATACAGATACCCCTAAACCAACTGAACACTTCACCTGTAAAAAGTATAATACTCTAATGGGAAGTCCTAAACTTGCATTATAAGGAAAGTACAGTTATTTGTGATGCTAAACCAAAGCCCTCTTTACCTGAATTGATTAAAAAATTCTTAAATTTTAAAATAGGATAATCTTTTCTGCAGTCTTGTTTGGGACCCTCTAAAACTCATCTTCTCTCCTCCGGACAGGTATATACATATTCCTTATTCACTATCATGTCCTAACCAGCTATAACACACTATGGCACTCATTCTTCCTGTAGTTTTTCTTTATAGTCAAAATTTGATCAAAACTGATTTGATCCCATTTGTTTCATATCCCCTCTTAACAAACAACCCCCTTCTTTTTGAAGACTATTCAGTTCTTCCACTGCCTAGCTACAGACCTTCCAAATAACTGGTCCTTCCCAACAGTCATCACAGCTTTACATTTGTTACCCACAGGTTTTTTTTATGTTCCTACCCCCCTTCTTTATGTTTCTACACCTCTTCTGTCCATTATATCATCGTGAATAGTATGGGAAAAACACTCTAGTCTACCCAGCTGGATATTATCTCTGAGACTGAACAAATCTCAGCTCAAATTATGGATATGGTCCATAGTTACTACTTAATTTTTTGTTCCCATCTATAACCACTTACTGAAACTGAACATCAAACTTGGTGAGGAGTAAGGGAATCTACAATCTCTCTGTAAAAACTAAACAAACAAACAAAAAAAACCTAACAGATGTTGATGCTAGATTCCTTCCTACTGGATTCTGCTGAAGACTTGTAAACTGGGAATTCACCAGGGAAGGGAAAAGCTAATCCAACATGACTTGAATATTTTTAAGTAAGCTCAATATGTATAGTGAGAGTGTAACGTGCTGCTGCACATCACATGAGAGCGAAAATTCTCCAGCCACAGTCTGCCCCGCAGCACAGTCAGCACACAGAGGCTGGTCCTTCATAGAGTACTGCTGACAAACACGTCAGTGTTCAAAAAAGTAGAAGGACATACCTCCAAGGAAAATAAGTAAATAAATAAACAAAAGAACCACAGGAAGCCTTCAACAATGATTATGTACCAAATTACTTCCTATCTAAAACAAAGAACAAAACATTTTCCACTACAAGTTTTAAATTATTTTTGTTTTTGCTGAGCAAACACATCCTACCAGAAACATTAAAAGACTGAGATGCAGCATGTGAAATACACAGAGAACTGTCTATAACTCATGGAAATTAAAAATACAACGAAGTGAAAAATATGACAAATGATATCAGAAATTTGACTTAGCAAAGAACTTATGACTTCACCATACTTCACCAGAAGAGGTATCTGTGAGTGGGTTTCCATCAGCATACAGAACTCTTAGAGCTAAGCCATTCCTCTCTAATTATCGATTCTTTTCCTAACCCATTAAACAAGCAATTTAGATCATTTTTAATTCTAGCTGTTGAATTTAAATTGTAATACCAATATTATCCTTCAATGTTAAAAGCCCTAAAAATGTATATCCAGAACAATTAAAAAATACTATTACCCTGAACAAATATTGGAGAGAATAATTACAATTACAATTCCAGAATAAAATTTAAAACATACTGATATGCAGTTTAATTTTATTTCAAATTCACCACTGTACTTCATGCTTAACTACAATCTCTGTAGCAAACAGCTACACAAACTAATTAATGCAATAGATAATCCTTCACCAACATAACAGACATTTCCGCTGAAACAGGTTTAAACTACAAAAACAACTCCGAATTATTTCAATCATTATTACAAATACAGTATTATCGAATAATTTTGAATAACATTTAGAACACAGAATACATATCAGCCTTTCTGACTGTTCTCTTAAGTTATATGCATTGTTTGTCAACAATGTGATACTGATTTTTCTTTCCGCTGCTCTGCTTTTAAGCCTACAAAATAATTCCTTATTTTTAGTCCATTCATTCAATCATCACTATTAGCTGGAAAACTACCTGTATCTTTTTTCTGATATTTCTTACCACCACCTATGTATTTCATACATGTATTTTTCATATTTTGTCCATATAAGTGACTTTTTTCACATATTTGGAGGCTTACACTATGTGATCTAGATACTGAAGGAAGATGTACTTTAAACATTGATCATTGGCCACAAGAGTGCTCACTTGTCTATTAAAACAGATCTGATGGAGTGATTTGCTTGCTTCTAAATAAAAGCCTAAAAAGATTTAACTTGTTGCAGGTATCTACAGTAGTTACTAACATGCTTAACTACTATGCGTAGCACCTTATAATTATCGTGGAGGATCTTCATCTAGTTAAATTTATGTATAACATCCTCAAGGCAAAGAATTTTATTCTGATTGTCACTAATCTAAACAGGAGGAGGGTAAAGCAGTAAAAAAGCAAATGATTTAAAAGTGGATAGTTACTTGATAAGTAGTAATCAGAGAAAGAATTGCTTAAGGGCAAAATAACATCCAAAATACAACTTAATACCCCACAGGATTTATGAAACAGCTGTTGAGATTATTAAACAAGCAAAACTGGGGATCTTAACTTAAAAGACAACTACATTGCAGCTCCACATTATACCACTGCTATTTTCAGTCCTTCATTTCACACAAATCCTTGTTTAAATTAGGAATGTAGACAAGTTTTGAATTTTCAACATAAATATTCTCCCCTATTCACTCATTCTTTATGTTATCTGAAATCATGTCACATTGAAGTAGCATTGTTACCTGCGAAGATGGAGAAAGGCTGTGTAGCACTGCTTACGGAACTCCTGGTACTGCTCACTCTGTGTGCCTCCCATGCCTTCCACCATCTCCTTATTCAGCTTCATTGGGGGAGGTAGAGGCTTAGGGTCCCGACCCAAAATATAACCAAAGTCAATGTGGAATAGTTTTCCTGTAAGACAAAAGGTGAATGCAATTGCTTACTTCAGCAACTCACATAGTTACCAAATCTTGATTACAAACAGTGATTAAAAATAGATAAATCCATAGGTATGATTTCTAGAAGATAAATTGTTTTCACTAAGCACAGTTCACCGCTTTCTGTAAGGCTTATACCTTCAGATATCAAGTTGAAACTACAGACTTAAAGCTAATATCAAATTCATTCACTGCAGTAAAAAAAAAAAAAGTTTTGTGTTTAAATTTTAAACATATGGACTATATTCATAAAGTCGGAATCAGTGATGAAAACAAGGAGATGTTAAAAAATGTTACGTAACACCCTTCACTCCTTAAGTACTTGTTAACAAATAAAAATATTAATATATATAGTGCATGGTTTTTTTGGTTGCTCTGGCATGCACTACGTTATGTCATTCGTATGTTAATATTACCACAGGAAAAAAAGAACCATGGTACTAAAATCCTTCATTTGAGAAAGGTTAAAGTTTTTTCTTTTTAGCATTTTTCATATTTGAATAAGCATGACCACCATATCAAACATGTTTTGAATTCACTAAAGTCTCTCCTGAGTTTTTCCAGTACTAAAATGTACTATGTACTAAAATACAAGTTACAGCACTTGAACAATAATTTTCCCTCTCAGATCAACTGTGTCTACAGCAGGATCTTGATAAAAAATTCAGATACTTCTCATTACAAGTGCAGGAGGCAACTTATTCCTACCAGAAGCTTAAGAGGAACAATGTTGTTTATAATATTATCCATAAATTCACTGGGAAGAATTCATTGTCTTTCTTTTCAAATAATCATAGAATAGTTTGGGTTGGAAGACATAATCTAGTTTCAGTCCCTCTGCTATAGACAGGGACACCTCCTAACAGACCAGGGTGCTCAAAGCCCCACTGTCAACTAAGAACCCCAATTCTCTCAGTTGCTTCACTTAGGTCTTGTTTTCTAGTACATTTACCAGCTCTGCTTTGCACACACTTGTGCAATTCAAATTCCTCCTTGCAGCCAGGAACCCAAAGCACAATATTCAAGGTGTGGTCTTCCTACACCTTGAACGTACACTCACTTCCCTAGTACTGCTGGCCTGCTAAGCAATTTTCCTAGAACAGAGAGAAACCATCTTCCTGTAGTCATATGGAAGAGGAATCAGGGCAAACAGGTGCCACGCGGCCAGCATCACTTTATGGACAGTTTTACATTCAAAAGCATTTCCTTGGTGGTGTTTGCTCAGGAGTGTTTACTGGCAGAAGATCTGGCCTGTGAACAAATAAATGGTATGGGAGACTTTGTGATGATACCATCGTCTCCTATGAAGGCAAGACACAATTTGGTGTCTCCCTGCTCCCTCTTATCTGCTGGCAAGGCCTGGAAGATAGGAACAAAGAAATTCCTGCCAATCCAAAAAAGAGCTGACTCTGCAGCTTTGGACTTACTTTAAGTAAGTCTGTACTGTTGTTAAGAAGATTTGAAAGAAGCCATCATCAACTGAACAATACAACCTCCAATGGCCTGATGACCCACCGCTACTGGAGATCAGCATCTGAACTATGAGCTACGTCGGCATCCTCGTGGTAACTCTCTCTTGCTTTCTACAAAGACCTCTTTGCTTTGCTTTCCTATCTCTTTTCTAATGCCTGTCTTCCCTTCCCCATCTCCCTAAGCAACTAGGATTTGTAATAAACTGGTTGGGCTAACATTTGACCCGTTGTGTCATTTCACTGTCAAGTACATATATCAAAGAACCTCCTCTCCCTCCTATTCATTGGAGCTAGATAGTCAGTCAGGTTGAACATTAGGAAATCTTTCTTCTCTGAAGGAGTAGTCAGATGCTGTGATGGGCTGCTCAGGGAGGAGATCGAGTCACCATTACTGGAGGTATTGTATTCAAGAAACATTTAAATGTGGTAAAAAGGGATACGGATTAGTGGGAAACTATTGGTAGTAAGAGGACAGTTGGACTGGATGTTCTAGGAGGTCTTGTCCAACCTTGGTGATCCGATGATTCTATATTTGTTTGAAAGTATAATAACTTCAAGCATCTATTTTCATTTTAGTAAGCTTAAATGATCAACACTCTTGAAAAAACTGCAACAGCTAGTATTTTTCAATTAGTCATCCATCTGTCCGTATCACTGAATAATGGATGTTCCATCATCAGAGAAAACTGCTCGAGGTCTGACAGAAGTAGTCTTCAACTCAAGAAACAAATACCATCATGGTCAATTTTCTAAGGGAGATCATGAGGACACTTAATAAGCAAACTAAATATTCACAAGTTGATAAATGTCACATTCATTACATTTTGCATATCTAACTGCCTTAAAAACTTCCTTGAACAGTATTTTCACACACTTACAGAAGTTAGCTCACAAAAACTTTAAAAGTAAGTTTTGTGAAGCAAGACACTGATATATACAGACAAATCTCCATTGCATTATAAAAACTATTTAATTAAATAGTCTGGGGGAGGGTCTGTTTTCAGCTCACTTATTCAAATCTGTCATCTTGAAGAGTCAAGGGACAACATCTGAATAAAAGAGTAACTCTACTGACAGTAATTAAATCTTCTCTTAGTTTGCTCTGGAGGTAAGGAATAAGAGGCACTAATTAACAATGTAAATTTGTAACTAACAATTCAAAAACATTAATATGAATGCATATGAACATATATCAGTTCATATAGAGAATCACACACAGAATTTTAGGGGTTAAAAGGAACCTCTAGAGATCATCGACTTATACATTAGTCCTAAAAATGATTAAAGTTCAAGATGAGGCTTATTGTTAGTTCATCTAGTTATAGTTCAAAATTCAGCAGATTTTTAGGCTATGACACCATGTACACCAGTTTTTATTTTAGTTCATTCAATATATTTAATATTTTCCAAATACATATATTAAACAGGCTTAGTTTATTTTTATTTGGACAGCTCCAAGATCAATTAAGCCAGCATACTAAACTATAAAGTAAAGATAGAAGGTGTTTTGTAATCAAGGCATGACACTCGGAATCCTGCTGTAAAGAAAATAATGATTGAGATAGTTAATAGAGAACCTCAGGAAAGTTCTTGGATATTTTATAAGTTTTTCCATTGTAAGGGAAAACTGTTGAGGACAGTGTTCTTTTGCATTATCCCTGAGAAAATATCAGGAAAATAACTTTGAAAGAGAACTCTGATCAGCCTCCTGGTAGACCTTTGAAAGAGCCACATTTGTCTTCTCTCAGACTATGTTTTTCTCCACTAAATATTCACCAGCTTTTTTTTTTGTTTGTTTTTCTGCTATGCTGCCATTTCTACCTATGGGGCCCCATTTACACAAGGCCTTTTAAGTCAGATCAGCTACATTTTAATGAAAAGGCTGGAGAAAGATTCTGGTATACTACCATAAAACACCAAATAGCAGCAGAAAGAGTAAGATAAAAAGGTGAACTTTCCAGCTCTACATATTCTGGAACAGCTGCTTTATATGAGCTTCAAAAAAACTATTCTGCAACTTAGTATTAAGACAATTGAATGAAAATGAAGACAATTGTTAAGAGGACAAAATATTTTTATATTTTTATTCTATTAAGAATTCACTTTCAGAGTCATTCCTTCATACATATCTGTAAGGAAGGAGGGAAGGAAACAAAAACCAACAGCAACTTTTCTCTAAGACCACAGCACCTTAGAACACCGCAAAGTTAAAATATGTGAGGCTCAGGTGTGATGATACTTGGAGAAATAACTTTAAGTAGGAATTTGAGCTATGCAACAGTCTACAAGAGAATCAGCATCATATTTGACAACGCCAAGCTGAGTGGTGCAGTTGACAAAAAAGAAGGAAGAGACACCATCAGCTTCAGCTATGGGCCCATGTGAACCTAATGAAGTTCAGTAAGACCAAGCACCATATGCTTTGTTTGTATCGGGGCAATCCAGGAAACGTACACAAACCCGGAGAATTCTTTAAGAGCTGCCCTGCGGAGAAAGCAGTAAGGGTCCTGGTAAATGAAAACCTTAACATGAGCTGTCAGTGCTTGTGTTTGCAGCTCGGAAGGCCAACAGTATATTGGGCTGCATCAGAGGGGTGATCTTTATAAGTGAGATTATCAAAAGGAGGAAAATCATATTATCACATAGATAGATGTGACAGGACAAGAAGGAATTTTTTTGAAGTAAAAAAGGGTAGATTTAGATCAGATGTTTGACAAATTTTTCAGTGAGAGTATGGTGAGGTATTGGAACAGGGTACTCAGAAAAACTGCAGATGTCTTTAGAGGCCAGGTTGGATGGGGCCCTGGGCAAACTGATTGAGTGCCCAATTCAGTGGCCAACAGCCCTGTCTGCAGCAGGAAGGAGGACCTACATCTATATTTGAGGTCTTTTCCAATCCAAACCATTCTATACTTTCATTATATTTTATTTATTTAACTACTGAGTAAGGTTTCTTAGTTCTGAAATACCATGTAACAAAATTTATGCCTGGTAATTGTGAGCTCCTAGAGTTACATAACTCAATTGGTAAAAAAAAAGCCAACTAGAAGATTCTCTTTAAATTTTATTTCACAGAATGGGGCAAGTTGGAAGGGACCTTCTGTTGCACATCTCATTCAATATCACTGCTCAAGTAGTGCTACCTAAATCAGTTTGCCCAAGACCGTATCCCAAAAGCTTTTCAATATCCCCAAGGATGGACACTCCAGGACAAACTCTGCCATGGCTCACTCACCTTCACTATGATTAGTAGTTCATACTACACAACATGACATTTATATACAATCTGTCCTCTCAGTATCAGACATCTTACAAACTTTGTGTGCCTTCTAAAGGTTGTTTTTCCCTTCCTTCAATATAAGGTGGGTGCCATAACATGCACATCTCATTCTTATTTACTTAATCATTTTCTAATCCAGCTTCAGAGTTATTACACCTTAATTTGGAAAGTTCATAATTATTAGGTAAGTTTATAAATTAAAGATAAATACAAAACTGGACAATAAGTATTGATTTATTACTGTTCCTGAATAACTGTGACAATTCCAATCCTATGATATTAGTCATTAAAAAAAAAATCCAGAAAGGGAAGTTACTTAAGATGAGAGGTAAAACAGAACACATTTTTGTAAGTCTAGAAAAAAAAGACATGGGTTTCTAGTTCAGAGACACTCAATAAATTCAGTCGTTTAAAAGACAGACAAGAAAGTATGCATACATGGTCCTATTGTTTAAGAAAAGTGTTTCTAGCTTACATTCCTTGAGCTAAGAAGTTATCTTTTTAACATAGGATGTCTTGGTTTATGAGAAAAAAGGTAGAAAATGAAAACAATTTCAGGCTCTGAATTTACTGTGGATGTGCACTGCCCTCTGCTGTTCTGTTTAAATTCCTCCACTAAGTAAAATTAAGCTAAAGTTACTTCCTAATACAGCTTTACCTCACATTAAAAGACTAAATTATTATCAATCTGACAAATAGTACCTGCAATAAAAAAAAACCAAAACACAACTTTACACCCATAATCACATAAATGATAGGGACCTCTAGACAGATTGTTAAATGTTCATTTGCACAATTCCAATCAAATATGGGAAAACGTATTTGCTTTAGTTGTACTCCCATAAGCTTACTTCATGACATTCTACCAGAGTCAATTTTCAACACTTTCCTATGAAGTACTCCGAGTCACTGTAACATATGCTTCAGCCATACTGCAAAGTCATCCACATGGATATGTCCCTTTCCCCCAAATAAGGTATTTTATTTACACTTTTCTCATTCAATAGATGTTTATCTTCACTATAAACACTTAAGATTTAACTCTTCTTCATTAGTAAATGAATATATTTAAGGTATCAAAACATGTATGGAAGCTAAGGTTCAAAAGCAAATACTAAAAAAAAATCCATATCCATGTTTATTAAGAGTTTCTGCACTGCATCTGTCTACAAAGTTAAGTTATGAAAAATATAAATATTTTAGTTGAAAATAACTTCTCCCATCATACAATATGAATTATAATACCTTGACAGTAAACTCTTGTACTCCATTTAGTTGTGAATCTCAGCACAATTCAACCAAGATTATTTTTTTCCCCACATTTGCTAAGCATTCAAATGGGATTTTCAGAAGATAGGGTTGATAAACAAAGCAAACCATCTAGAGCTCCTCCTGAAATGCAGAGGGTATGCAGCGTTTTTATTTCAGTACTCGGGGCAGGGAAGAGAATTAAATGAAGTATTCTAAATAAAAAAAGACAAGAAACTGCATGCTTTTCTGGCAAACAGTTTCCTAATTAACAAAGCATTTCAGGGTTTTGTTTTCATTGGTTTTGCGGGTTTTGTTTGTTTTTAAACCTTCTGTACTTTTGGAAAAACAGAATGTGTAATTTCAAATTAAAGATTATTAATATATTTTTTTCTTAGTCATACTAAATGCTATTCAACATCAAACAAACAGAGACTGCACCTCTTGAATTCTAATCATTATTTTGGCTGGAGCCATGTATTAAAACTGTTTCTTCTTAAACCATTAAAGAACTTAGTAATTTAGGTTCACTAACATTATATACTCTATATGATCCATTAATATATATGATGCAACAAGAAGTAACAATATAAATGAAGCAAGTTAAGAATAATCAAAATACACCTTTTATTTTGAACTGCCGAGATAAGTGTGTTTTCTTACAAAGGAAAACATGACTTTTTAGGAGCCTCCAGCATTAGTTAGCCTCCTAACGAGACGGTTACAAGAAAGGTCTACGAGAAAGCTGAGGGAAGACTCTGATCAAGGAGTGTAATTATAGGACAAAAGGTAGTGGTTTTAAACAAAGAGAGTGTGGATTTAGACTTGATACTGAAAAAGGTTGCCTACAAAAGCTGTGAATGAACGTCCTAAGGCTAGAAGTGTTCAAGGCCAGGTTGGATGGGGCTTAAAGCAACTAGCCTAGTACAGAGGACTGTAATTGTCCCTTTTTAAGGTTTTAAAGATTACTTTTAAGATACCTCCTCAAGATTTTTAAGGTCCCTTCTAAAACAACTTATTCTATGATTCTATGATGTATCTGATTAAATGATAACCTCTACTACTTTTCCTCCCTCAATCATGAATTTGTAACAGGTAGGACATTTAGACTCTAATAATCTTTTACAAATAGATAGGAAAAAAACAAAAACACAGCTTCAGCTGAGTGATCCAGACCATCAGTTAGTCTGATGGAACAGTTGGATTTTTATGGTACAGGGGCTTGGTTTCGTTAAAAAATAAATAAATAATATTCAGAGGAGAGAGAAAATTCTGAAAGGAACAGTGCTCTGCCAGCTCTCATGTGGCATTCCCAGTTCGTGGTTGCACATGCTATCAGTTCCTTAGAACAGCATCTGAAATGTTCACAGAATCATTTATTTTAGAAGAAGGTCAAATCCGAGAGAAGAATTATCCAGGATATCTCAGGGTAGTTATGAAGATTATATCTAATTCCACATGACTACTGATAATACTTGCCTAAGCATCTACTATATTTGGATCAGTGTACATAAAGTATTAAAATGCAACTGGCATGCGATTAGTACATCATGAAATTGCTTTCAATTGCATGCTAGAAAATCTGAAAAACAGGAATGTAACAATTTAACGAATAATTAAATTGTTTGATAAAGATCAGTTGGGATATTTGGAGCTAGAATTACTTTACAGCTACCTATTACAGCATTCTTTTTTTCAGCTTTAATTTTACAAATTCAAGTATGATTCCTATACAAATTTAAGACAATGGCAACAAGTTTTTTGGTCTTCAGGAAAGGAAGACAAGTTTTACCCCACTGATTTCAAAAAGGTCAGCATTACTCAAAAAAGAACTTGCATTCTTAAAAAATACTCTGAAGTCAAGCTGTCATGAGTATAAGAAATGCGGAAGTAGAATAAAAGATGGTAAAATAAACCAAGAAATCCAGGGTTTGTAAACATTTCTGTGTTTAGGAGAATTCAGACTTCTGATACATAAGTTTATGTTTCACAAACAGCAACAACAAATATCAGATATATGGTACTTCTTACCTAATTTGATTAGAACATGCTTAATCTGCTTGTTTCCTTATTATTCATCTGTCAGATTAATTTTATTGGGGGGGTTGAACTAGATGATCTTTGAGGTCCCCTAGAAACTAAGCTCTCCTATGGTTCTATACTACCTGTAGTTTAAATCTGAACTTTGACTTAGTGAATGAAATACTAGCTTAAGATGAGACCTTTTACACTGAAAGTATATGAACATATTTTCATCTCCAATACTCAGTGGGTTCAATTCACAAGGAAATTTGTGCCAATACATTTGAACATTAGCCACACATTTGAAATCAAACATGTTCATAAACTATACTACTAAAAGGAATTTACCTGTTTTTGTGAGTAAAAGATTATCCAGATGTCTGTCTCCAACTCCAAGGATGTAAGTAATTACACAATAACCAGCTGTAACGAGTAAATTGGAAGTATCAATACAAGTACCTATCCTGGAGAGCAACAAGTAAGTTCTGCACAATTAACAACAGCATATGATGTTATCTTAATTTTTGTTCACAAGCAGTTAAGTATGCCACAGAGAATAGGAAGACAGGGAAGAATAATCAAGATTATATCAACATTACTAAGAACATAAACTAATAAACTGAAATTCAAATTGACTCAGAACTGCCTAGATTAAACTTTTGCTACCTAATTATATGCACAATAGTGTAAAAAATCTAACTTCTTTCAACACTTGAATTAAGATACTTCAAAATTAAGAGGAAGCACTTTGAGCAAAATAAATGTACACACTCTAAGGATATTTATAAAACTGTAAACAAGCATTGGACATTGATATGAATCTGATTGTGCACGTCAGCAGTATTTACAAGTGAAGCAGTAAGCTAGGAGGTGATAAATAAATTATAGCTAATGCAAACTCTTATTTCCTTCACCCAGCAACCAGTATCATTTTAAGAAGTTCAAATGACTGCATCAGAAAAATAAAAAAAAGAAGATACTGTACAGTAACAATTGAATGACTTTTTTTGAAGGAAAAAGCTTTTTAATTTAATGGACAGCAATCATGCTTTTATACTAGCATCCATTTACTGAGCAAAAACGACACTGACACATTTTCTTTTTATCGAAATGGAGTAAGAAATTTAACAGTGTCATAAAAAAAAATAACTTGCTTTAATAGCAAAATACAATTTTCTACCTTAAGTACAGATTATTCAGTACTTTACAAATGCTCTACATCTCCCTGAATTATGTGGGATTTAACCAATGAAATGGAAGTATCAGAGGTAAGATTCCTCCTAGAAAGGAGGGCATTTTTAACTTCTGATCTCCTTCAAGGAAAAGGAAAGAGGGCAGAGGAAAGAAATAATACACTGCACGTCCAACTCAAAATTACTCCTTTCATCAGTCAGTGGTATTTTGAGGGCTTTGCAGACTTGATCATAACGGGAAACAAGCTAGAAATCTTTTGCAATACTCCTCACAACCTCTCCCTACCACCAGAAAAAAGGCACTAAGAAGAAAGAAAATCATAATTCTCTTAAATTGTCTCAAAAATCTATGCACTGATGCAAATCACCAGAAAAACTCATGGCCTCTAATTCCACCCTGAAAGTTGCAAGAAGCATGAACACTGTTGTAGTTCTGACAAATTAAAGACTACCTTTTTGTTCCAGAATCTTTTCATTAAATATGAAAGTTAAGTTTAATAGCAAATCACTTAATGACTGGTCTCCTGAATAAACTTTAGACCACACCAGTTATATAAACAAGATCATCCTTGCTACAACAGAGGTTCTGACAGCAAGCAGCTGTATAGTTTTCTAGTTCCTGACACCTACGCTGAAGTGCCTCTATAACTCACCAACTCCAACCATTATATCTCAGATACAAAATTATCATTTTTAGTAGTGTCACTTACCACAGCTCTTAACGTATGTGTCCATCACCTCCGCACTTATTCCATGAGGTCCAGTCTCACTAGGAGCGTGCTTTCTGAAGAAGTTCTGGAAGGGAAATCATCAATATATTTAGTTATCCCACATGATTCGAAGCATGATTTTTATGATTAGTAATTAAAGATTTAAAATAAGACCACAAAGAGCCAATCGCGTAATGTTAGTTAACAGCCACTTCCCATTTCCCAACAAAACTAGTAAGATTAAATTCAATTCCATATTGCTATCTCTACATTTCATCTTAATCGTCATATTTTCAAACTCAGCGGAAAGAGATCTCAAGTACAAATTGAAATGTAGGTCTTTAAAATAGGCCCAGCAAATTAACATCACATTAAGTATACACTAATTAATAACCAGGAATACAAAATTACTTCCACGGGGATAGGTAAAATCACATAGAACTAAGTTCTGTGAATAAAGGATCTGGGAGTGCTAGTTGATAGCCAGCTGAACATGAGCAAGCAGTGTGCCTGGGTGGCCAAGAAGGCCAATGGCACCCTGGCTTGTAAAGAAATAGTGTTGTCAGCAGGAGTGGGGAGGTGATCAACCTCTATGCTCAGCTCTGCTGAAGCCGCAGCTTGAGAACTGTGTTCAGTTTTGGGCATCTCACTACATGAAAGACTTTGAGGCAACACAGTGAGTCTTGAGAAGAACTACAAAGCTGGTGAAGTGTCTGGAACACAAATCTCAGGATGAACAGCTGAGGTAACTGGGATTGTTTACTCTGGAAAAGAAGAGGCTCAGGGAAGACTTTATTCTCTATAACTACCTAGCAGGAAGTTGTAGTAAGGTGGGTGTCAGCCACTTCTTCCAGGTAAGTGGTGATAAAACAAGAGGTAACAGCCTTAAATTGTGCCATTCAGATTATTAAAAACTTCTCAGAAGAACAGCAGATCCTTCTAAACAGCATCATTCTTAACAGCAGATACAAAAGTCACTGGGGAGGCTATAAGACTGATGCATGAGATCTAAAGCTGCAATTTACACTGCCTGACAAGTAGAAGACTTAAAAAGTACTACATCACACACCTGTATACTTTCCTCAGTAGCAAGAACTTCTGCAACTGGCACAGACTGAATAAACTGCATGAAGCCTGTGAAAGAAATAAACAAAAAAACACCTGAGTGCACAGACATCTGAAGATACTTCATAAAGCATTCTTATTAAAATGTGCCACAACACACTCATTCAACTGCTTCTCACTGGCAAAAAAAAAAAAACAAACAACCAAACACTTTTTTCCCAAATTTTCAGGCCTCAGTAACATACAGCTTACCCTAACTCTATGTCAGGACCGAAAAAGCCTGTTCCAGACTTTCAAGAGTAGAAAAAGATATATCAGTGACATGCTAAATGCTTATCCACAATGGATCAGAAAGCGTAGCCAAGTTTGTTTTGTTTTTTCTTCCCTACAGTTCATGTAAAGATCAGTAGGAGTACTCAGACTATTTCTCCAAGATAATACAGCAAGTTAGCACAAAAATAGATCTGTAAATAGTTTAACGACTGTCACGTATCACAACCTATGGAATACTTGGTCACTACAGTTGGCTACTTCAATAATTTATATATGTTATCTTACATATATTGAGCTCTTTTTCAGAGCTGTCTATTATGTATAAAATCTGAAATGAAATCACTATGTCACAACAGTCAACGAGGGAGGGAAAGAAAAATTCTTCCCCATAGGTACTTTTAGGAAACAAAAGTATTCATACCATGTTTTGTACTAGTTGCCAGCACTTTATAGGGCGTGAGTTTCAAATCCAGATTCTCTTTTCTTAGCAGCTAGGATGAAGCAGAAGGAAGAATTAAAATGAGAGCAGCAAAAATCAGATATGTTTCTGAAATAATACTAGATGCTGATCTACAAAATTCTTCACTGAAATTAGTAATGAGTAAAGACTTGCTTAAGAATTTTAATGTTTTATTATAAACAGAATCTCAAAAAATCTATTAAAAAAATCCAAGGTCCAGAAAACCCTAAAATGTATTAGCAACACCAATAGCCATATTAGCCACATTGACCATTTTTACTAGTCTCACTGTTGAGAACAATCAGGAACATAAATGCAACACAGGATGGTAACCCTCACCTTATCCATAAGTGAAATAATCTGAAGAATAAGTTGATCTTGACGTAAATCATCCCCATGCTTAAAAATTACAGGATATTTGCCTCCATCTTCTGTCTTGAAGAATAACTGAGCAGGCATTAAGGCACTCTGGAACAGAAAACTCTACTGAGCTGGCTCAAAACAATATTCACATTAACATCTCACTACAGCAGATTTCTAAAACGTAAATCTATATTTAAAGAATTATAAGTGAAATGGGCAAGAATAAGGTATACAATATGGGTAGAAAATTGAGTTATATAAAAGTTTCCTTGGTTATTGGCAGCAAGGAGTAGGAGTTATCTTACTGTTCCTCAAATTCAGCAGAAAATAAGCAAATCTGAAAACTTCTTAGAATAGTTATTTACTGTTCAGAAATCAATTAGACCACATCATTCTCATTTATGAGAACTGGGATCTAAGCATGTTTAAAAAATAAAAATAAATTAAATCCCCTCCAGTTCTTCATTATTTAAAGAGAAAAAGATAGAAAAGTGTAAATGATACACTGTTTCCCAAATGCCACCCCACAACCCAGGCCATGGCAGAGGAAATGACAGAAGGATTCAAATTGTTTGCATGCATTTAATTCCAATCAACATAAAAGTGCTGAGCAAAAGGTCACAACGAAACAAATTTTAATTGACCTGATCAAAAAGACACAATTATAGGATAAACATAAAAGAAATGCTAGAGGCAAGTCATCTTTAAAATTAACTTCTTCCTTAATCTATTTAGTAAAAGTAAAAATGCCATTTTATATTGTTGTTAGTGAAAATCAATTTAATTGTTTGCTGTTTCTTCAAATAAAACGGATTGAAAGGGATCAATTATCTACATGAATAATTTCACCTATTACAACTGACCAAGTCATTTCCCTCAAAGCAAAAACAATAAAAATCAAGGACACTGTTTAAAATTTCAGAAGCTATATTAGATTTTTCACATGCAGTATGTATATTTGCCATGTGACGTCCAAAAGCATCAAAAATTAGTCATTCATCTAAGAGTTTGATATATATTTTTTTATACCACAGATTAGTGATTAAATGGAAATCAGTAAATATTCAGAATCAGGACAACCAAAGTTATCTCTAATTTATAAACAAGTTACTCGAGCAGGTAGTGAAAGATATGTTCTTTTTTCATAAAAGAACAGAACAATGGGGAATCAAAGTTGGCAGAAAATTATGGAAAGATGTCTGTCTAAGTTAACAGAAATTACTGCATTCCACAAGCATTAAAACTTGCAGGTATAAATACATTTAAAGCTTACAATAGAGGCTGGTAACAGTGGCTGCAACAGCAGCTTGAACCTCTTCTCCTTTAAAATTAGCACTTAAACTGCTAGTTAGATTTCTGACAGGTAATAATTTTGGTCAACTATATGATTTGCAGTTAAATTTATAGTGAGGAACTACGTGACTGAACACACATAAATGATTAACGTTCCAGGTAGCATAAGAAGCACAACAAAACTAGTCCTTTAAACAGCATACTGACTGTCCAGTAGCTAGATTAAGGAATAGCCACATAACCACAAGTAACAGAACTGGGTTAAATTAATGATTTATTTATCCTCAGGTTATCTGATCTACCCAGCAGTTCATTGCAACAGAAGGAAACAAGCAAATGAACAATCGTATTTTTTTCCAGCCACTAACAAGAGTTTTATTTTAAAAGAGAATACATATTCATATGTATCTTAGCTGTAATATCTCAGTTTGTCTCAGTTTGTAAGATTTTTGATCACAAACGATATTTCTGTTTACTATAGCCTCCTCAAGTTTCAGACACTCTGAAGTTGGAAGCATTGTTAACTTGGGAACAACACCCCTGGCCTGTGAACCATTTGCACTACTGAAGTTCTGTACATAGAATTTTAGCCTTTTCAAAATGAGAACAGAGTTACTCCATAAATGTTATTAGTCTTACAAAAGCTGCTTTAATTTAGTGACTTAAAATACTTTCAGAAAAAAAGTTACTCAACCACATCCAGAACAAGTTACAGTCAGATCTTGCCTTGACCAGATCAGACTATTTCAACATTCCAACAGATGTTTTTAAGCTTCATGGTCATAGTTTATATTTCAGTTTTTTAGATGCCATTTACCTTGAAGAGTGTGGCTTTCTCAGGGATTATTCCTTTAATTTTCACCTGGGGTTCCAGAGGAAGTGGAATAAGTTCCATATCTGCTAAATTCATCTTTTCATTATCTGCTAACAATGCTTGAAGCCTCTCATTCTAAAAGAATAAGAATAAAGCACTTGATCTTTACCCAAAGCACAATAATTAGGTTCACATGAACAATTTTAAGTCTTTTAACAGCAGACGTATACTAATAAATCATTAACTTTTTCAATTCCTTACGCTTCCAAAATCAAAGCCTTGTGGTTTAGTTTGAAAAAAAGATAATCTGATAGATCACTACCAATATATTGCACAACTAGGCAACACATTTCCATGGACTGAAAAAACCTTCCATCTCTTTTAGTGATATACATTTCTTAAAGGTACATAGCACAATCACATAATTTCACAGAAGTAATACAACGCTTAAATGTTTCACTTTCCTGCACAAACATACCCCAAAGAAAAATATAATGGATTATTACACTGAAAACTCATGTTAAAGAATAATGGTGTACGTCAGAGGAAAAGAAAATGAGTGGCTAGAAATTCCTTTGGCATTCCCACTTCCTGCCCATACCTGTCAAGCTCACACAGCAGAAGGACAAACTATCTTAAACAGTACTTATGATAGAAATTCTTCATTTCCAGGCTAACAGTTCCCTTTCAAGTAGTTATACATTCATCTTACAGAAGAACAGCTTTTCGATTATTGCTTTTGGAACAAAGGAAGTCTTGCTGTTAGCTGAACTTCTTGATTACTCTCTATACTGGCATGAATTCTCTGGCACAAAGAGGTCTGAGTGTCTGCTAGATATCAAGCAGAATAGTATAACCTTACAGTAAAGAAGGCTAATGATACTCTGGCATGCATTAGGCACAGTGACCCACAGCTCAAGGAAGATGATCCTTCTGCTTTACTCAACTGATGAGGCCACATCTGGAATGCTGTATCCAGTTCTGGGACCCTGAGCACAAGACAGACGTGGGCATACAGAAGAGAGTCCAGTGCCTGGCCACAAAAACTAACAGAGTGGAGCATCTCTCCTAGGAGAAAAGGCTGAGGGAATTAGGGCTGCAAAGTGAAGAGAGATGGCCTCGGGGCAAATTTTATTCACATATACAAATACATGAAGAGAGGGAGTAACAAAGATAGAACCAAGATAGCTAGACTCTTTTCAGCAATGCCTTGTGCCACCATAAGAGGGAAAAGGGACAAAGAGAATGTGGGGAGTGTTGGTATGAGTGTCAGATAACACCTGTTTACTGCGAGAGTGACTGAACAACTGCTAATATTGTTTAGAGTGCTTGGAGAGTCTCTATTCTTGTAAATACTAAAAAGCTATACAGACAAAGACCTGGACAATCTACCAAAAGGGGATATGCTTGAGAAAGGGGTAAGACCTACCAAGGTGCCATCCAACCTTAACCATGATTCCGTGACACCACAACAACCTCTGCTCCCTTCTCATGTCTTCTATGACTTGCTAACTCTCATATCATCCCTCTTCACATTATTCCAATACTTCTTCACCTCTGTCACAGTACCCTATCTTTTCTGAAGGGCCTCTTTTTTTCCACCTTTGAAGTTTCAGAGCACTTTTTAACTTTGATCCATCTAATATTCTCCTAAGTTTATTTAAAAATAGCTAAAATTGTTTAACAGCTCTCCACCTGTCCTGTAACATCTCAGTGCTAAGAATTTTTCACGAAAGGCTAACATTCATGCTGTTAAATTCCACTTACAGATAAATTTTCCAATCTCTTATTTACCTTTTTCTTACGATTCCCACTTTCACGCTGCACTGCTTTCATTACATGAACCAGCCGATCCACAAATGTCTGCTGAGCTGCCAATAATGAACGCATAACCCTGACAGACTTATCACCCTAAGTGAATTAAAAGAAACAAAATTAGTTTTTTTGTTCCACAGTTATCTATTAATTATTCCTGTGATCTTGGACTTTTGGGCTTTAAGAAGTAAGTGAATAAAGATCAATTTTTTTTCAATTCAGAAGATATTTTCAGTAAAATACAATCAAAATCACTGCAGCTGGCAATTAATTATCTGACCTACCTATGTATTTTAATTTGCATCAATAACTTTAGTTGTGAACATTCATGCATAACAAACTTATTCACACAAGTGAAGTTAGTAAGAGCAAGCACACAGAACATTCTACAAAGCTTAAGAGTTGGATTTAAAAAACATTTGTAAAACTTAAATACAGAGCATGAAACATTATGGTACTTTAGTAGATATAGTGATTTAGACTGCAATTCATAAACACTTTTTTTATTTTGTTTTTGCTTTTTCCCCTGCATAACCCTGTGCAGAAGGCAAACAGAACAACAGTTCTCTTGACTTCAAAGGACAGGCTTCCTGACTCAATTTGCATTGGCAAAGAAATAACTGATTCCTTATACAAGGCAGAAGATTTTAAAATCAGCATGTTACTAATGGAAGCAAGAAATAAGACAGAGGACAATTTTCTCAATAATTGGTAGCCTCTTTAGTTTACCACAAACACTGAAAATTCAAGCAAAAGTGGAAGCATTTTAGATTTCAATAACTGACGTGATAAAATGTCCTCTTTCTAAGACACGTCTTTTTAACAAAGTGACTACCAAAGAATGCTATATAAAGGCATTACCTTTAGCAAAGCTTGACTGAATCTTCTCATCACATTTAAGTACATCTCATGAGTCTTTGGGTCCCTCTGCTGAGTGTCTTGGTCTTCGCATTCCACAATTACATACCTGCAGTACAAGAGGAACTCAAGTTACTGCAGAAAAATACAATATACTTTAGTAAAACACAGCATCTCTATCCTGTATGTCTGGATCTGAAAACAGTCATTCTTAAACGAGATAACAGATGAGCTTTCCAATTCATAATTAGAAACTTCCATTCAAATTAAGACAGCCTAACAAAACTTCTGAGATGCTTCACAACAGCAAACATCTCATCACGTAAACAGGACAAGTAAAAAAATGGTAAGAACACTCCAAGCAAGCACTGTGAGTTCTGTCAACCTGTACAGCCCAGCCATAATGCAGTAGATGTAAACTCGCTATTCAAGTATACATTAAAATGTCCCATCTTATATGTTTCCTAACAGCAACAGTGAAAGAAAACGTATTGATCCTGAAGTAGCAAACCTTACACTTTAAGTTCTCACTTCTAAAATTATGATGATGGTACAAAATTAATTTCTGATGGTTATACTGTAACTGTCAATATTTTACTGTAATAATTAATTTGAAAGATTTTGTGTTTCTTTCTATTCACAGTACTGACAAACGCAGCTGTGCACAAAAGATCTTTTCTGTTTAAGAAATATCTCACAGTTTTACCCAAAGAAAAGAAACTCACTATAAAAAAATAATAAATAAAAGGTAGAGATAAGAAAATCTCTTTTCAAACACAGTGTTTTGATTCAGAATTGGCTACGTATTCATCATGTTTCTCCTTTTCTACAGGTGACTTTTCATATGGCTAGGGGGCTTTCTGCGAATGAGCAATGCTATTTTCAGAGTGCTCTACAACTTCAGCTAGTGGTCAAGAATGCTGACTACAGATAAAAATCAAATACACACTACATAGGTTGTGGGTTTTTTTCTGTTGTTGTTTAACACTTCAGTTTTACACTTATTTCATATCAGCTTTAATATGGTAGAACATAAAAGACAAACCACCCTGGACTTCAATTTTAGATGATAATCCAGAAATTGTTGTCATAACCGAAAAGAAAGGAAATTGCCTGCCAACAGCTCAAGTCAAAAACAATCCTCTACAAATCAAACTTCCTTCCTCCTGAAAAGAAGCAGTGTCAGAAAGGTATATCATCAGTTCAAAAGCAAACAGATACAGGCATCCATGTTTATCAGTTGTACAGAAAGTTGCATCGTTAGAAGCATTTCATTATAGCCTTTTTTTAAAGTTGTCTGTATAAACAAATTTTGAATTTTATTGCTTACACTGACATAAGAACTCTACTGGAAGTGTTTAAAAAATGCTAGTATAAATTTGACTAGTATTATTTACAAATACATGTAAGGCATATGTGAAGTATTTCATGCATATTGCCACAATGTTAACTGATAACTGGAAATGACTTCTAAAGCTTTTTTCTTACATTTGTTCACACTGCTCCATTCCTAAAGTGACAAAATTAGACTGCAATAGTACGATCATAAAAACTAAGATCTTTTGCCTGTGCACTAAAAGGAAAATTGGATGTAATAAACTGAAATATGTAATAATTGTCTTCATTTCTTTAAAAAAAAAAAAAAAAACTAGAAGTTTTCTCAAAACTATTTTGAAACAACACTTGGGTAGGTGTCTCATATACCCACACAAGGAAAAGTTTAAAAAAGTGAGAAAATATTAAATTCTGCACGCAAAGTTAAAGTACAGTGATAGGAGAGCTTTAGAGCAAGGGAATGAGCACATAAGTTTAATTTTCAACAATTAACATACTCTCCCATTATTTTAAGTGGATACTATGTCTGGACAGCTGAAACAAGCAACTGATCAGCAATCGACTGGAGTTTTGGCTATGTCAGTTTAAACAGTAGCTTCAACATGTATATTCTGTCACTAAGAAACTGAGATGCCTGGAAAGAAAACAATGAACAAATTGATTTTGTGGTATTTTCTCTGCTTTGTTGTTCAGGCTTTTTTTTTTTGTTTGTTTTCTGTTTTTGTCCAAAAACAAAAATTTCAGAACTACGGAGACTTAAAAACATACTACAAGTTCTCTAGAAGTTGTTGAAACGTCAGTGCACAGCTTACATCAGCATGACAGAAATTAGCTAATCTACCAACATCATCATCATCAAGTCAGTCACATTTGTGTACATGCTCTTCATTCACGGAATACTCTGTTCAGACATGTATTATTTTAAATGCACTATTTTATCCTGACAGAAGCAGAGCCTCTGAAGTGCAAGACAAATTATCTTCTCCTGTACAACCTTCTGAGTATTACAGCTTTGATTTCAATTACAAAGTGATACATAGTTTACAACATACCAGTATAAGTAGTTCGCCAACGTAGAATTTTTGCATGCTCGTGATATCAAGAAAGTGCAAAGGTCTTGCTGCAAGGGATTTAAGAAAAACAAAATTACATAATAAAAGAAATCTGAATGCATCAGTAAAATGAAGTTATGGAAAAAAAACAAGTATTGACGGTTAAAAGATACATTCCCTTCTAAAGGTTGAACCCAAATCATCCTATGATTAAGTTACTATTTGTAATTTTTACTTTAAAAAATCCCAGCAGTAAGGTACAAGTAAAAAAAAAATAAAAAAGGTCTACTAAAGTAGAATATTTACCAACTATAAATCTTTAGTGCTTTCTATGTACAATACTTGACACTGCTCACCTACACTATTTTCCTAGTGTGAGTTTCAAGCCTATTTGCTACCTGTTTTGTATCCAGAACTAAAACTAATTAACACGTTCTACACCTTCATTCTCCTGAGGAAACTGGCAGCCCGTGGTGTGGACAGGTTCACTCTTCTCTGGGTGGAGAACTGGCTGGAGGGCCGTGCCCAGAGGGTAGTAGTTAATGGAGTTAAGTCCAGCTGGCGTCCTGTAACGAGTGGTGTCCCCCAAGGGTCAGTTTTGGGGCCCATCTTGTTTAATATCTTTATTGATGACCTAGATGAGGGAATTGAGTGTACCCTCAGTAAGTTTGAAGATGACACCAAGTTGGGAGGATGTGTCAAACTACCTGAGGGTAGGGAGGCCCTTCAGAGGGATTTGGATAGGCTGAACAGCTGGGCTGAGCTCAATGGGATGAGGTTCAATAAGACCAAGTGCCGGGTCCTGCACTTTGGCCACAATAACCCCATGCAATGCTATAGGCTTGGGGCAGAATGGCTTGAAGAATGTAGAGAGGAAAAGGACCTGGGGGTGTTGGTTGACGCTCGGCTTAACATGAGCCGGCAGTGTGCCCAGGTGGCCAAGAAGGCCAACAGCATCCTGGCCTGTATTAGAAATAGTGTAGCCAGCAGGAGCAGGGAGGTGATCATCCCCCTGTACTCAGCTCTGGTGCGGCCGCACCTCGAGTACTGTGTTCAGTTTTGGGCCCCTCACTACAAGAAGGACATTGAGGCCCTGGAGCGTGTTCAGAGAAGGGCAACTAAACTGGTGAGGGGTCTGGAGCACAAGTCTTATGAGGAGCAGCTGAGGGGAGCTGGGATTGTTTAGTCTGGAGAAGAGGAGGCTCAGAGGAGACCTTATTGCACTCTACCACTTCCTGAAGGGAGGTTGTGGTGAGGAGGGGGTGGGCCTCTTCTCCCTGATAAATAATGACAGGATGAGAGGGAATGGCCACAAGTTGCACCGGGTAAGATTTAGATTAGACCTGAGGAAACATTTTTTCTCTGAAAGAGTGGTCAGGCACAGGAATGGCCTGCCTAGGGAGGTGGTTGAGGCACCATCCCTAGCGCTGTTCAAGAAGCGTTCAGATGAGGTGCTAAGGGATTTGATTTAGTAGTTGGGTAGGGATAGTGATAGGAGGATGGTTGGACTAGATGATCTTGTAGGTCCTTTCCAACCTTATGAATCTATGAACCTATGTAGAATTCACAGAGCTTTTAGCTACTTTTCCAAGGTTATTATACCTTGCAAGAAGAAATCTGCATATTCTTGTTCATAGGCTTCATTTTAGGTTTAATTTCTATTCAGTTCTGAATTTGCAAAAGGGAATGGACTTTTTTATTCAGATGCCAATCAACTATACTTCAGACAAAAATTAAATTCCCCCAAATTATCTTTACCTTGTACCTTTCCCTCCCTGCAGTCTAATTTTTATTGATCAATTTCTACTTCAAACAGAAGAGTAAAATCCTTGGTGGATATAAATCAACATAGTGTCCTTCAGTTCATAAACAGGAGGACATCACAATTTGGCCAAAGGAAGAACACACCAAAGATACTAAAACATTTGTATAACTGTTTTAATTAAAAAAGGAGTTTTAATTAAGGAGTTTTAATTCAGCTCAAACACAATCACGTAATTGTCAGTATCTAATCAGCATGCATAGTTTTTTGAGTTGTCATACTTAAAATAAAACAGTTTGCTATCCAATTCATTGCTCAGTCACCCCAGACTTTGACTACTCCAACCAGAAATTCAGATAAGCTACTGTTTTGTTTGTTTTTGTATTTAATTTACATTTATATTCTTACAGCATTTAAATATTCAGCAAAGTACAACAGAAACATCTAAAAAACACACACACAAAATTGTAGAAATTGTACTGAAAGGCTTCTAAGATCATAAGGTATGCAAGGTAAAACAGTTGACTTACATCAAGGTTCTCATTGTCTGCAGTTTCCTTTGTTTTCGAAGTCAGAGGCGGTGAGGAGACAGATGGAATAGGAGTCATGATCTGGGAACTACATAAGGGAAAGTGTGTAACTGCTGAGATTCAAAGTTATTTCGTGGGGGACAGGAACTGTGCAAGGAAACAGCAATGCATTTGACTTCCACAACATAATAAACTCAGAAAATTGTAAAAGAAGAACTTTTTAAAAGACAACTAAATAATCTCAACTCTTTTTCAGAACAAACTGAATGCCAGCTTTGATCACTGCTGCTCCTGAAATCAAAAACCTCTGCCGAGCTAGTTACACAATTTATGGCTGTGCAGGACACACTCATATAAATCTTACTATTTTAACTTAGCTTCCATAAAAAATAAACAGACTCCCACGGGAGTTTAGCAAATTCATGTTTTCAGCATAAGCATTTCTAAAGTGCTTTTGATGAAGTTGCTAAAACACAACACCTGCAAACACTCAAATCTGGAATGCAATCACAGGCAGTAGACTAGACAAATCCAGTGTTTGCTAGGCAAAATTATCATACAGTAAATTTACCTAAAAGGAAGTAATCAAAGACTTCTACTAATATCTAAGTGTCATTGCAGCATGCACCCCAGTATATCTACTCTACAGATCTGCAGTAATATAAGTGAAAAAGAGTATACTTATAATATAGAGATTATACACTAATGACACAAGTAATTAGATACTGAAGCTTAAGACTTGGAAAACTATTACATATATTCACAGGAACTTCAGAAGGAGACTTCTGTTAAACAAGTTTGTTGGTGCATTACATAGCGTCATATTAATCATGCCTTTCAACACTTCTTCTAGACTGAAATTAATGGAACACATGCTCCCAGCTGCTCCTTTACATTCTCTGGATTCTCCCTACAAATTCTTTTAAAATTCATTTTATTGAAAATTTTATCTTTTTACCTGTCAATTTCTGTACCATTAGTTCCAGGTGTTGTCATGCTTTCTGACATTGAACCTTGACTATCCCTCTTGCTAGGTTCCAGTCCGTTTTTTATGTCATCAAAGTTTTCATATTTCAATGCCTGGACTAGCTGCAGCAGGTACATTAGTAAATCCTCACGGAGGGAAAAAAAATAAAGAAAATGAATTTACAGTATCAGTCAAAGCTGCCTAGATTTCAGAATGCTTAATAACAGAAAAACTTGTTCAGAATATAAAGAAATGCATCTCAACTGCAAGAAATATACAACAGAAGAAGTGTTTTAGAATGGAGTTAGACTCCCAAAAGTTAAGAGTTATTAGATCACTACTTCTTTGTTACACAGTGTTAATTAACTAATTATTTCAGTGAAAATGTGCTATTAAAACACACTTCAGTTAAGCTGACCTACTTGCTTCCAGCGTTCACAAAATAAATTTTAGTTAACAGCTTCTAGGAACAAAAGAAATTCTGGACCATGGCACCAAGAATTTACACTCTCTCATGTCTTCTTTACACTTCGTTCTGTTCTTTTTTTCATCCTTAGCAATGAATCAGAGTATCTGAGACTGAAGGGTAGAATTTTAATCACTTGCTCTTTATAATTAGCTTCCTCTACTATTCAGTTTTCTCAGTAGGATTCTAATGTTTTGAGAAAGGCACACTTCACAGACAAAGCAGTACAACCTTGGCCACTGAAGAGAGATTTCTAAAATTACAGAAGCATACATTCCCTATTTTAATTCCAACTGACTGCCAAGAATTCAAGATCTACAGTAGTATATTCTCAGTAATTTTTTCTGTTGAAAGTAAATAATTACAATTTAAACTGATTAGAATCTATTAATTAATAGCTCATCACATTCTAATCAGTATAAAATGGGAACCACCTTATATCTAGTGATGTTTATCTATTCATTTTCTTCATAAAGTATATGATGTCGTACTGCTTTAACGTACAAGGAAGTCGAACATCTTTTAGTTTAGCATATTTCTAAGACTGTTACCATTCAAAATTTATGATGGGTTTGAGGGGAGAACACTTGTTTCAACTTTAACAAAAAAAAATACTACCAATGACTGTTCACAATTACAAATATTGTGAACTTCCTTCCAAAATAAATAAATAAAACACATCACCACCACCACTTCCATCACTATTATTTACTTCAGCATTTGAAAGAAAGAAGCACTTGCTAAAAATCCTCTGTTCTTAAAGCTCTGAGATCACTGAACAATGAGTACCTCATCATCAGCCTGCTGAAGTCTAGCAACAGCGTATCGTCGAACTGTTGGATTTGTGAAGTGAGATGACAGAAGTTCTAGAGAGTCTTCCACATCCATTGGTTTCCACTTGCCCAGCAGCTCCAGTGCTTGCTTTGCCTCTTGTGGTAAGTCCCAGTTGACACATTTTAAGAATTTTGTCAAGGCCTAGAAAGAAAGATTGGACAATTCAATGACTGAAATCTGTGACAAACAAATCTATCTAAAAAATTAATTCCTAAAATTAAGGCAGAATTAGATCTGAACTATTCTCAGATCTGAGAAGATTCGTTGTGTGACAATACAGCGTTGAATTGTTTTAATACATCTTGAAAACTTGTAGCTATCTTTAATTAAAAAGTAAAGTCAAAGGTTACTGCTTTACCAACATCATCATACATAAAAGCAGCCACCACTGTATTGTTATTTATTGAAAGCACTTCATGTTTTATTTATGGTCTGCTGCCACATATTCTGTTAATACACACTATCAACTCTTGTCTAAGAAGGGGTGGACAAGATATTTTTATTACTTTATCTTTGCTGACAAAAAAAAAATAGCCACCACTAGCACTTTAAACTGTCTGGTGTTACACAAAAACTGCTGCAATAATACAAAGCTTTTATGATTTAATAGACTTTAATTCTTAAAACCAGTGACTTTAGAAAAAGTTAACATCATCTTAATTAGCTACTAAGACACTGAGACTGTATCTGCAAGGAGAGAATACTAAAATCAGAACTGCTTCTTGCACTAATAACCCTCTCAAATACTTCAACTTACCTTCTCCTGATTTGTAAGGTAATATCTGAATTTCCAAACTAGATCCTGTTCCTCATATGTTAGCTGCTTCGTTGGGGGATAACTCACAATGATCTATTGGACACATATCAGAAAGAGAGTTTAAAAAACTTGGGTAGGCATAACCACCAAGTTAACAGTCTATACTGCGATGAAACAAACTACAGATGACATAAAAATAGGGAGAAAAAAAACGTGTCCAACAATACGAAGTTCTCATGGTGATATTTATTAGATACAAGGTTGAAGGAACCTGCAATGCAGGCAAACATAAGCAGTTATTGTTTTAAGACTACTATCAATATCAGGGTATGTGCATAATATCCATTCTTTTACCCCAAAAACAGAAGTAATGTTTTTCCAAAAAGAAAAAACAACAAAGATAATTTCTGCTTTTTTCTGAGTTGGACTCACATAATTACTTGTGAGACACACTTAGTGGCTTTTCTTCCAAGTTCCATCATAAATTCTTCCAATTAATGATTTTCTTCCAAGTGAAATTAAATATTTCATTTAAATTGTCAACACATGTTAATAGTGAACCTGAAATAACATTTAATCAGTCATATGATTGACTTACATTAAGCTGATCTCGAGTAGCTGCATTAGGCTTCAGATCATGATCAGAAGGTCCACTTCTTAAACTTCGAGCAAGCTTGTGATGTTTGCTTTCTACTAAGTTCTCCTAAATGCAGAGGGTAAGTCAATATACATAAATAGTTAAACTCGAGAGAAAATGAGTATTGAAATGGCCTAGCAAAAACTCACCAGTATCTTGAATAATGCAGGACAATTGAAATTCAAATCTAAAAATACAGCATCTTCTGGATTGTTTTTGTCATCACTGCTGTTTTACCAGATACTCCCTCAAGAACACACTCTTTTACCCCGTAAAAGAGTGGAGGGCTGTAGAGACTTGAATTTATTTTACGTATTTATTGTACTTCACGACTTACAAACCCTATTTTGCCTTTTGGTGAATTGCTGCAAAATGCAAGTGTTTCAGTCAACACACCCGTGATTTAGACAGCACTCAAACGTGCTAGCTGCTTTCTACACATATGTAGGATGTTCGCAGTATGAAGCTTTGTATGCAAGAAAAACATTCTCAAAAACTTTTCCCACTGTTAATACCATGTTAGCAACAGTAGGAGCCACAATAAGAGCCACAGTGTCAACAAGATTTCAGCAGCCAAGGCAGTTTTCAGCATTGTCAGACTTGCTCTTGCAGTGTTAGATTACACAGTGCTCAAACAGTGTTGCCAGTAAGAAGCCCACTTACATTAAGGTTCCCAAAGCTGCCAATACCAGTCCCACTGAATTGGCATCCACAATAATGGAAATCTTTTCTAGAACTGTACTTAGGCACTGTCTACATGAAAAACAACATACAAGAGAGTGTAGGGAGAAAACATTTTATCAGATAAAGTGACCAAGAGTAACTACACCACCTTCTTCAAAACTTCATTTGTCTTCTTCAGCTCCATCTTGTCAAATATTCCCACCCTCTTTTCTACCAACAGTACCCCTAATGTGCTTTCCGCCCTCTCACAAGTAAGTACATTAAGTATGGAAAAGAAATTCATCATAAGCATTAAACCAGTTGTTGCATTTCAAACCTATCAGAAGCAATAAAAAAATTACTAAAAATCACACCAACATACTTCTTAGTTGGACCAATACATCTTTCCCTTGGAACTTCGGACTACTGCAGGTAGGAATACAGACAAGCTTTCATCTCTACCTATGGAAACCTCTCAGAAAAACATTGTACTATAGATTGTATTACACCAAATATTGCTTACCATAGACATTTGTGGATCGGGAATCTTAACAATTTCAGAACTTGTTAAAACCTGGGACGACTCATCACCATCCTGAAAGACAGGTAAAAGTTATTTAATAACTCTAATTCTAAAACTAAAGAAGCATCCTATATTAACATACTGTCTATTTACACCTAGCATATTTAACTGAAAAAAAAAAAAAAAAGAAGATGCAACTACATCCTGCAGAGTTTTAAGGGGCCTGAAGGATAAAATATATGTTTTTGGGGTTGTTTTTTTTTTTTTTTTTTTTTTTTTTTTGCTGTTTTTTGCCTGACAAGAAACATGGTCACAATACAGATCTAAGTTCATCCAGAGAAATCTATCTTGGCAACTCTTTACCATGATAGCACACAGGTGAGTAGAGAAATTTCCTGCAATAATTACACATATCCTCTGGAAACAAGAAAATGCATCCTATATTTCCAATAGAAAACAAATCCTTTGCTATAAATAGCAGCCACATTTCAGAAAGTTTCAGAATAGAACAACAACAAAGACTCCTTGAAACAGTCAAATTTAAATATATATATATAATATATAATATAATACAATATATATATATATTCATGTATCTATCTATTGTAGATTCCACTTGTAATACGACAGTCGCTTCTGGAAGTTCATGCTGCACTGTTCTGTGGCAGAATGACAGCAGTCTGATAGCTAAACTTAGGGAAATCTGTTGCTCCATAAACAATACAAGAGAAGCAAAATATTTTCTGTTTGAATATGTCAACAGACAAAAATAAAGCACAGTGCCATTAGATCAAATCCAGTAATTCTGTTTCCTTTTTCAGTAACATCCAGCAGTTTAGTTTTTCTTTGCTTTACTACAAAAGTGGAACCTAGCATTAATGATATGACCTACAAAATACTTATAACAAAAAAGGAAAAAAAAATCACAAAAAAAAAATCAGTATAGTAAGTAACACTTCAACAAGCATCTTCTCAATAAGTATGGAGCAGATTTCAAGAATGAATCCTAACAGAAATCTCTGATGTCAAAACGATCAAACAGGACAGAAGTTATAATGGCAGAAATCCCAAAGACTGAACTGAACAATTATTCAAATTTTCAAAGATAAGCAGGGACTAAAAACACCTACTGGAATTATTTTCTGAATCATAGTCTACATTTTTAATTTTAAAAATTCACCCCTGAGGGTTTAACCAAAAGCCTGCTAATAACAATCAATCTTCCCACTGTTTTCATCATATTTAATTTTTTCAGTCTTCACCATGTTGCCTCTCCACAATTTACAGAGGCATCACGGATGCACAGGGAGAAGAACTGGTAGACCTGGTAACCTTATGCAGCATTAGCTCAGTAAACTGAAAACTAACAATCAGGATGTTTAGTAGTCTACACTAACCCAAAAAAAGCACCCACAAAAAAGTTTCATATCTTTTGATGCTGTACTAGTTTTAAATATATAAATACACATGCACTTCATATGTATATATAGTACAGAAGAAATTATAAGCATATATGTATTACATACAAAATATCAAACCATCATTATACAGGAATTAAGCTTCATAGTATTTTAGAGTATAATACATAGAAATCTAAAAGCTAAGCACTTCAGTTGAGGTAGGTTCAGTTTCATTTTAAGAGAAATGGGCATTTCAGTTCAAAAGAGAATACACATTCTTTACTACATCAGCATATTCCTCAGTAGCCTAATCCTTTATATACCTCACACTTTTTTCAGAATTAACTTTCAGATAAGTGAGGAGCTTGTATCAATGGGATAAATTAGTTGTCACCAACAATAAACATAAATCAATACTTCTACCACCCTTTCAGTGGAAATACTTCTAAAACTACATAAATTCTATGTTGCTGACTATTATCAAAAAAGCACATTCAAGAAGACACTTCCACATTTATTAGTGTCCTATATCTTTTTGAATTATCAATTTTACAATAAAAGTAATGGCATTAACTACATATACCTCCCTTGTAATCAAAGTTAATGTGGATACAAAATCTGGCTGTGACTGGTCCAAGAATACAAACAGCACTATTCTTCCCATTAGTTTTCTAAAAAAGCTTGCATACAAACACTTAGAAGGACATTTGTTTACAGTTTGTTTTAAAAGAACATGGCCTAAATAACCTACTCAGCATTATCTAAATAGTGTGGAAGCAATAATTTTGAAGTAGTTGTATTGTAGCAAAATACTACTGCATCAGTGTAACAGTAGATGAATAGAGTAGCAGCTAGACTGACAGATCAGCATTCCCACTGTACTAAAACTTTTGCTTCCAGTGTGTTGGCAACTTTCAGGTCATAACTTACTGGTATTACAAAGCAAATTAGATAACAACAATGAAATATTAACGAATGATATTTTTGGCAGGAAAATCCACCAAAAAAAAAATAAATAAACAAACTGATGACAAAAGATCACAGACCAAGTTCTATCAACTAATTAGTTATGTTCTTAATCAAAACAATGCAATCTGATGTGGCTTTCATAAAGTAATACAGAAATACAAATGCCCCAGTGACAAATAATACTACACTTAGTGTGGACCCTTCACATAAAGCTATGTAGAAAAACCTGACTCAGTAGTGTATATAGTAGCAACTAACAGATGCTCAAAACTCCTGCTAAAGCACTTAAACATTGAGATTCCACGTGAATTCTCCAGAGATGGGCAATAATAGTGCTAATGCTACTACATCTTTTGTCTCTAAAAACTTGCAGATAGAATAGACAGCTGTAAATTCTGGTACAGCTTTTAGGCTTGTAAAAATTGGGCTCCATAACCAAAAGCCAATATTTTAAAAAGGCACCAAACTTACCAGTGACTAATGTCACAATGTTTGTAAAGTCTTCTAAATGCAAAACAAGCTTTTATTTCTAAACGCATTGCTGATGGGTCTCTTAAACCCTTGAAGACCTATAATGACAACTTAAACCACCTCTTCTCAAATACTGTTATACAGTGCCCTAGAGTTCTAGTTATTTAGCTCAACCACTAGAAAACTCTGGTAGAAACCTAAATGCTGTGGTTTTGTGGTTTTGATGCCGGTATTCCACATCAGAGCATCATGCAGCAGTGAAGGAGTTAATGCTGTGGGAGCAGCAGAGGGGCGGAGCTCCGCACCGGATGCAGGCGGCGCTCTGCCTGGGCGCGTTGCTCTGGGCTGCCGTGGAGGTTCAGCACGTGTGCTTCCCCTGCCATTCCTCCTTAACGTAAGCTCACGGCTTTGGGTTTGGAAATTTTATCTCTCTCTCAATTGTTCAATTTTATTATATTTAGTAAAGTTACCGTTCCTTCTCAGATCGTGCCGTTGTGGGTCACTGTCACGGATAACACTGTGACACTAAAATATAAGTTTGATCCAGGGCTTGCTACAGAACCAAGGTTTGCAAAAGCTTGCATGTGCCAAGCTACTCCAAAACAGACAACTTTGTGAAATCCTTAAGAAGCTACAATGTCATTAGTCTTCCTGTGAAGGAAGTCAGCTGTTGTCCTTGCCTTTCAATTAGATAAGCATGTAGCTCTAATTCTGTGTCAAACTTCAAAAACACCACGTGGATCACTATTACCCTTATCATACACACTTATTAAACCGTATCAGTGCATGAGAGTGAAATCTAAAATAGCACTTGAATTTAGTCAGGTGCACGCTTTCAAAATAACCCTCTTGATTATCCTCATGTAATGAGCTTTCACAATACCAGTATGTAAGGTCTATTTATTTTATTCTACACTACTTATGTCTTTCAAGTCATGAGTATGGTTTTCACCAAGAATAAAGCTTTTTTTTTTTTTTAATTGTATGCTGTAATGTAATCAATTTATTCAAAGAAAGGTTTCACATGAAACCACCACAAGGTAATACATACTAAAGAAAAACCTTGTTGTTAACTGCTCTTGGGAAAATTACATTGAATTTTACCTAAATGGAGACATAGAACGGATGCTGTTGTAACTAACAGACTAACCTTCCCATCATGAATGCTGCATTAACATTAAGAGAGAACATGGAAACAGTCACCACTACTTCACTTCATTGTAATTGAAGGCTGAGTCAAGCAGGGGATGATAGAATTGAGATTCTTTAACAGCACAGTTCTTTGTAAACACCTGAAAACAAATTTATCAACAAAACTCTGACAAGTAATCTCCACTTTGCCTATCGGTCACAGACAGGTGACAACAAAACCTAGTTTCAATATATTGGATATATATACTCCATGCAGTAATTGAAGGTATGAAAAAACTGAGAAGACAGTCACTAATTTATGTAGTTTCCTACTGCTGCCAGAAAAAGGTCAAGAACATGTTGAAAAGCTACTTTATAACAACAAATCCCTACAAGTAAATGCAGTTTGAGCTTTGATATATACTATTATACAATCAATTACTTCATTTCCAAAAAACAGACTATTTGTTCTATGCATTTCTGACACACATCAGTAAAACTGGCGAAGAAACAGATGCATATTTAAAGCCTGAGTCTTCTTTCCCTCACTTTGATATCTGTAGAATCATAATGATGAATGAAAAAAAATAAGTGTAAATAAATAATCTATAACAGCATATTTCTGGAGGCAGAGAAAAAAAACATTTTTAGGAACATCACATTTAACCACTAAACTAAAAAAAGCAAGACGATACAAAGCTCTACATTAACACTGCTTACTATTTTGTACATATAACAAGTATAAAACATTCTGATTTAAGATTTTAACCCAGTGCATATGGATCCATTATGCTCTCCAGAAGAAAATATTTCCTTGATTTCCAAAGAACTAAATAATTATTTGATTTCAAAGAGGAGTTTGACACATCCTACCTTTCATTCTGATTTGTAATGAAAGGTAGTTTTGTCAAAGTAAGGCCCTCTAAAACACCTAGTTCTAGAAGTCTATAGGAATTCTATAGAAAACACTAGAGCGCTGCTTTTCAGATCAATTAGTAATTTTGTCACATCCATTTTCTACTGCATTAAAATTTTCAATATTAATTTACTTTTTTATTTTAAATTCTCAGAATAGAACATGATTAAAGTTAGCACCTCTGATCTCACTGGGACTCCCATCTATTATTTTGTACTTTCTTATTTCCGTACAGATGTGTTATTCAGTAACTTTCTTAATTCTTATGAATAGAAGCATAGTGAAAATCTTAGGAAATACACTTTTCTCTATTACAGCAGATCTTTCTGCAATGAACAAAACCACAGAAGTATTGGTAATGCCTGCCAGAGCCACAACAGAATCAAAGAAGGGTTTGGGTTAGAAGGAATCTTTAAGATCATCTAGTTCCAATCCCCTACAATGGATAGGGTTGCCTCCCTCTAGACCAGGTAGCTCAAAGGCCCATCCAGCCTGGCCTTGAATGTTTCCAGGGAGCAGGCACCCACAACCTCTCTGGCGAAATATTCCAGTGTCTCACCACTCTCACAGTAAAGAATTTCTTCCTAATATCTAGTCCAAGTCTACTCTCTTCCACTTTAAAAGTGGCATGCCATCACCCTGTCATTAAATTCCTTTCTAAAAAGTCCCTCCCCAGCTTTCCTACAAGCCTCCTTCAGACACTGGAAGGCCAGTATAAGGTCCCCCCAGGGCCTTCTCTCCAAGCTGAAAAGTCCCAGCCCTCTCAGCCTGTCCTCATAGGGGAGATGCTCCAGCCCTTGGAGCAGTAGGCCAATACTGCCTATTAAACTCACTGGCAACACTTTGTTCCACTAAATTTGAACTCACAATTCTCATGTCACTCCTTAAGCATCTCACAATCATCTTATGCTGTAATCTTAAGGTATTTTTTTTTCTGGATATTTCAGAATAAAAAAAACCTAAAAAGCAAAAAGTTAATGATGCTGAATTCTTTCTCTACCTAAACAGGAAGTATTCAAGGATACTGCTTTGGGAACGGTATCTTAGTATCTACTCCTAAATAAATTTCTTTCCAAAGATGGTAATATAGTCAACAACGCCAGATACTACTTTGGAGATCTGTTTTGTAAACAGGAAGAAAAGATGAAATATATTTCAATCCAGAACTTTCTGCTAAATTTGCTTTCAAACATTTTCAGCATTAAAGTGCAAACTTATTTGTTCATTTTCAAGAAAACATTCACAAGCAGAGCACCTGTGCCAAGTTTTTAATAACTTATCTTTTATAAAGTTACTAATCAATGCAGGTACATCTTCTCTCGATATGAGACAATTTTACCTACAGCTACACTGGAAGTGCTACTGGATGACTGAAGGAACAATAAATCAAAAAGTTTTTAATCACTCACACTTGGAAAATCCTGTAATCTTCAACTGTTGTGTGAATGATTGACTTCTGTAATCTCACTGCATCTATACCATTTGATTTGTATGTACATAAACAGCTGCCACTGACAGATGCCTGCTGCTATCCTGCAGAAGAATATTTCACCTCAGCAGGGAAAAAAAAGCCATTTAAGGTGCGCATGCTGCTTTTTAAAGACAACCATAAAGTCTGCAAGGCACATACCTTTTCGTAGTAAACTATTCCATATTCTTTATCATCACTCTTCACACAACGGAATTCAATCATCAGGTACATAAAATTAGAACTTCGTTTTTCCCTCTGAGAAGAAAACCACCACAGATGTGTATCATATTAAAAGAGTATCAATCTTCAGCATTCTCAGCACAGCAATTACTCTTTTTTTGTGCCAGAATTGATTAGATTATCAGCTGTTGAAACAATTATTCAGTCAATCATTTCATTGCACTATTTGAGACTTTTGATGACTCTCTTACTTTACATCTCTACTTCACAATAAACATTCAGAAGTAAATAAATTATATTGTTTTCATCAGTGGCTTGCAATTGTGGACCTAAGTCTGCAAAAAAGCAACAAATAACCATTTTTTTTAAATGTTTACATATAATTATGTATGTCAGTCAAAACTAAGAAGACATGAAAAATCATTCCTTTAGGTGGAAGAATGGAAGGAACAAATTAAACTTGGATTAAGATTAGATCTGCTGCTCATTCATGTTTGGTGGAAGATTTAGTATATATATAAATATGTATGAGCAAATATTTAGCAAGTGCTTCAAATTTTAAAATTTAGATGGGAAACATTAAAGAAATTATATACGTAATCTTCATCATATATTTACATTTCAAAAAGCATACCCTTAGCAGCAAGCAACTCAAGCTCACCTAATGTTATCAATATTGAGTTGGACTTGCCAGCACAGGCAAAGTGTCTCTACACTTAAAGCATGCCAAATTTTATGTATTTTAACTAGGAAAGAATAATATCCATTTGTAATATGGAATAGAGTGAATTCGCAAGAAGACTAGTAAATGGTTATAACAAGAACAAAAGAATCTGGTTCCTAGTGGTCTTATTATAAGAAAGTCTCGGAGTACAAAATAGAAAACAAAGGAGTTCTGTTCTGCAAGATGAAAATAATCAGTTACTGATTTTACTCAACGAGTGTTAACACCACATTCAGGTGCTGAGATTATTTTGAGGTCTATTATGTTTTTTCAGATTCACTCAAATCCTAGAAGTATATTCCCTCAACACCTAAAAAATCAAAAAAATAAAGCTGAATAGGTCAAAAGCCAAATAAGCTTCCCATCACAATCTAAATCTTAGAATTAAATTTGCCAAACCTATCAACATTTGTTCCAAGCTATCACAATCTGTTAATAAATACAAATCTCTTGAAATAGACAGCTAAGACAGCTTTCTATTTATTATTTGCCTAAGTCAAGTTCTAATTAGAAATGTAAAGATTTTTTTTTCAATCATATAGACCACCAGATCAGTTGAAGAAAAATAGGACAAGTTAGCCTCCTCAGGAAGTGAGGAGACCACATTAGCAAGAACTAAAAAAATCAGTACAACTCAGACGTAAAATGACCTACCTCATTGATCATTTCTATTTCTCTAAAGGTCAGTCTGTCCAGCCAGTCCACTTTCACCATGTGACCTTGTCGATGAGACTTTGTGAGCTGCATAGAAAAACACAACACTAATTTTTAAGTTGTTGGAAGTAACAAAAAGAATATCAATTTTCAAATGCTTGTGCATACAGTAGATCTCTGTAAACAGCTAAGCCAAGACCTAATACTTCTAATATCTCAAAATATCATAGCAAAGACAAAAGTATGTTGCAAACAAGAGACAGTTAAACACATCAGATGTTAAAAAACAAGATTCTATTTTTTAAGCAGTCACATGACAAAAACTCTGTTTTTCTGACTTACTTATTTTCATATTGTGTAACCTACCAAATCACACAAAGCAAAGGTATTTCAGGAATTATTCAAACAGAATGAATTCTGCCTTAATTAGTTTAGCAAAAGTAAGTTCACAAATTGAGACTTATGCATTAGAAAAAGGTCAGTGAAAGAGTTTGTCTGCCCTTTCTTTTTAGGCATCTGAAATCAGTATTCCAGAAAGCCTAGTAAGACGAAGAAAGTGTAAGTCTCCCTGCTCAGTTGCTGTTTTCCAAGGTACAAAGAAGCTGTCACTCTTTCCACCTACTCACCAATACTCTACCTCCTTGCTTCTCCAAGACCATTCTCACCTGCCACAATGTTCTATTCAGAGCCAAAGGGCATGGTTGGAAGGACTCTGGAAATTGTATAGTCTCAAAGCAGGCTAATTGACTCAGGTTGCACCACACATTGTGCAGTCGGGTTATGAGAATCAAGACAAACTTCACAACCTCTCTTAGCAATCCATTCCAGTTTTCAATCATTCTCACAGCAAGAAGTTCCTAATATCTTTAAATGGAATTTCCAGTGTTTCAATTTGTACCCAGAAGTCTGGCTTTGTCTCTGTTCCCTCCTCTAAGGAATTTGCTCATATGAACTGCTTGCGATTCCTCTACACAATCACAGCTTCTAAACCCTTCTTGAATGATCAGTGCTTCAACCTCCAATTTATCTTTGCAGTATTCCACTGGGCTCACCCCAGAACAGTCATACCTTTTTCTCATTGGAAGGCCACAACTGGACTCAGCAGTTCAGATGCATCTTATCAGTGCCACAGTCCTCTGACCTGCTAGCACTGCTACCTAATGCTGGTGCTGCCCTGCTTCGCTGCAAAGGCAGCAGATCTCAAAAAGCATTTTTGAAGCCACTTCAAAATTCCTTTTCAGCATGTATCAACAGGTACAAACTTATTTAGATTATGATAGACCTATTTCTACAGCCTGCTTGAAGCCCTTCTGAACAGTGGCACAACCACCCAGTCTGTCAGCTGCTTGGGAGTTTTGTTTTACCTCCGAATCTGCAGGATGCACTTAGCCACAACACCCAGGTAATTAAGGACATGTCAAAAAAAAAAGCACTGGAACCAGTACTGATTTCTACAGTAAGTTGTTGACTGCTGGAATCCAGTTGGACTTTGTGCTGCTGTTGTTAAACCTCTGCCCTACCTAGCTCACCAAAAGCTCCTACTCATCCTCAACAAGTAAGTTTCTTACACTTATATCCCTCATTTCAATCTCTTCTAAATTACATTCACTTTTCCCCCTTAACTAGCAGAAGTACTTTTCTTACCCAATGTAGCTCAATTTTTATCATTCTATAACAGCTCTTCAGAATTATCACAGTCACATCCAGCACTCACATAGGTTTAGAATAGCACTTGTTAAAACCTTGGCTAAAAAGATCAAAAAAAGTTATTTAAATGGCTTTGTCAATTTTTAGTTTCACTTCTCTAGAGAATAAGGGAAATAAGTAATTCTGCGTGTTTTATAGAGAACTATTAGTCTCAAATCTCTACAAGTTCATCTTACAGCAAGGAAAAGTCAAAAGTAGCTATGCCAGCAAGCATGACTGAAGATCTGTAGGTGAATATATACTTGAAGAACTTCTCAGATTAATATCTGAAGTTTAAAATGAGAGTATCTTCTGACACTAAATAAGAAATCTCTCTTTAAATGCTATTTCATCATCATAATTAGATAATTTCTTTCAGCTATCAGAAGGAGTAAAGGAAATTAATGTATCAAAAGAACCTGGAGTACCTTTTGTTTAGGTGGAATAAAATAATCCATCACAAATGAAAGATTAATTCCATATAATAACAAATACCACCTATATGTATACAAAACTCAAAAGGATATCAAGAAGGAAAAGTTACCTTTTAGATAGAGAAAAGTTCCTTAACCAAGCTCTTCTCCAAAGTTATTTACTACTATCTGTAGGACTAATTTGGCAGCTGGTATCAGACATTAAAAAGTAACAGACACAGTTACAAATCATGTCTTTCCAATTGATAAACATGAAAAAACACCCCCAAATCTAATCAAGAGCAAAAAACTCATGCAATCTCATCTTGTATATAATTTTTCCTACTGTTCTTAAGTACATTTAATATACCTTCACACACAGCATCAACAGCTGGCATTCAGAAACTGATGAACAAGTGAATAGAAAAACTGAAGAATATATTAGAAAAACAAGTACTTAAGAATGACACGTAACAAGCACCTCATCTGCTATGGAAATACTTGTGCAAATGAAAGCTCTTGCAGACATTACCCAGAAACTTTGTCAACACTGCAAGCATTTGTGGATAAAATATTTTTATAAAGGAAATCAACAAAAGACCAACGAAAACAATAGATTCTGAATCTTTTCAGAATTAATCTCCAAAAAACAAGTTACAGAAAATGAGATGTTCCCAGCAATGCTGATAGCTGTTTATTAGCCATTAATTAGAATTCTCATTTGGGATGTGAAAGGAGAATTTTGTCATCCTCCTTAAAGGCTTTAGGCCCTCAACTCCCAGCTGCCAAAAGAACAGGCTAGGACAGACACTTGTATTTTGGAGACCAAAGTACTCTGTTATTCGTGTTTCTTGAGCTAGGGAGAAGAAAAAGGTGAAGGGGAGGAAAAGTGTTGGCATGAAATGGTCCTATTTACACAACAAAACTAACATGAAAATGAGGACCTACACTCTAATATCCTTATCAAAGACTCACTACCTGCATCACATATCCATGTAATAAACTACAAAAAAAAGTCCTGATCTGTGCTGTCTGTCTACAGAGGCTCCTTGGACTAGAGGAGTTTTAAACCCCTTCTACAAGAGAGGAGGCTTGCAGAAAGCTTTGCACATATAGATTTAAGCAGAATGAAAATATGCAATTAACTATCACAAGAGAAATTTAAGTCTGTGCCTGCAGAGTGGATCAAAACTTTAAGATCTTCTCCTGCTTCTCCTCTTTCCAAACACAAAGCTAAAGTGTTTTTCTTTAAGACCTTAATAGAAACACTAGCTATTTGTTTGAACTCTCCGCAAAAATCATTATTTAGTTACATAAGTATGTCACTTCTATGCCTTGCCTAAAAAGCTGTCTCTTTGTATCACAGGGTTCTTGTGGTTCAAAGCCACCCCTGAATGTTTATAGCAACCTACTTCCTACAATTCAGAAAATATTTATAATGAATTTTGCATTATAAATTCAAGGTGAACTAGACTAATAAAACAGACCGTAAATGCAGGTTAGTTTATTGCTATCATAAATCTCTACATGAAGAACAGACATATTTACAGCACCGGAACTTTCCTTCACTTTGAAAAAGGTGAAGATGAAAATCAAGCAACCAAGATTAAGATGAAAGTACACTGACAAAGAGGAGCTGAAATATCTGGTAAGCTTAGTGTGAACTCATCTGAAGAGTGTGATCAGTGACCTAAGCAGTTCAAGAATTAATATTTACTGAATTCCAAAAGTGGTTTTGACAGCAAAAATACAGTCTGCCAACCAGCTTGGAGGAGAAAATGTTAACATGAACAGCTACATGTGACCTGAAGTGAACACAAATCTGGTTAATTTCCATAGGTCTACTAAAACTCTAATGTAGAAGATGTCATACAGTTCTGAACAATACATCAGACAGCCTTTAATCCCAAAGAATGGCCACAAGGAACTAAACTTTACTTCAGTTCACAAGCTGCTCTTAGGAGCTACTCTGACTGAACCAGGTATGAGTTTTGGCTTCAAGCATCACCACGTTACGTTAGCATTTTCACTCTTATAAAGAATTAAGATTTTTAGTTGTTATAACAGAATGTTAGATATGTTCGTTTCTCACACTGCTATGGGTATTTATATACTACTTCAAGGAATTTATTTGTTCCAAATGAGTTTATTTGTTTCTACTTGTGAATTCTCCGACTTAACAAAGCAATTAAAGTCAGAATTTTCACAGGAGAAAACATCACTGAAAGCTTGTCTTTATTAAAGCCTCTCCACATTTCACTCCAATGTTAGTGCAAACTTTCTGTGCACATCCTAAAGGTTGGTAATTCATTACCTTTGCCAAGCGGCTCATTTGATCTTCAGAGATTGTGCTGCTGGTCCTCCCAGGAGTTCTGGTGGGTTCTGATCCATCAGCTTCTACATTGGGCCAGACTTTCAAATCATGCATTCCTTGACGAAACATACTACAGGGAAAAATGCAGCACTGTTTCAGTAAGAAGAAATCAGGAATCAAAGTACAGCAGCAGCTGCAAGAAAATGAACAAGTTTCTTTGGCCAAACCTACAAACACATTGCCATGCACAACATAACTGAACTGCAGAAGTGCCTAGAGCCTTATGCCCCCTCTGGCCTTCATTTTTATTGGCACATGAGGTTTAAAAGAAGCACATCTGAGATAACTTACTTGGCAAATGGAAGAAAAATGGATAATTCTCAAAGTCAATGGGGTGGTACAAACGTGAACTGAGGAAAGAGCTTGACCTTCATAGTTTTATTATTTGTAATGAAGCAGAAAAAATTCCTCTTCACTTGCAAATTACAGTATTGACTTTAGATCTGCCTGACAAAAAATTTAACTAAAAAACGGTGTAAGTTCCACGTGAAGGTCAACTGATAAAAAGCAGCTTTCTCAGCTGAAAAAAACCACAACCCTCACCACACCATTTTCTCCATCTATGCCTGAAATTGAATTGGTAATTGAAACTGTGCAGTGAGCAGAACTGTGCAGGAAAACTCACTACACCTCTCTTCTGCAAACTCGTCCCTTGCATATTTTCACTAATCCATCTGTAAAAGATGCTACAGGAAATCAAACACACTATTTTTGCCAATAAGAGTGGATAATTTGAGTAAGAACTTCAGGCAAATACAACTGGGAAGAACACTTAAAGTCACACAGCTAAAAATAAAAGACAGTGACTAGAAGGATCAGCTTAAAATCATAGACTGCTTTGTAGAATATTACTACCCTGCTACTAGGTTATCAATTTACAAGCCAATAGGAAATTCTGAAGTATTTCTGTCTCAATCCTGCCAAAACACTGAAAATAAAAGCAATCTTATTTTATAAAATACTCTTCACCCCCCCCCCCCCAGGAATTATACCCTAGTATAAAAACAAGCAGCAATCTTCAGGCCACAGTCAAATTGATCCAATAAAATTTTCTACTCTAAGACAACATCAATCTTTTTGTCAAAGCAAGATCTTCAGTGACACAGAATTAACTTCTCTACAGACATTTTCCACATTCAATATCATCAGGACAAATTTCCTAATGATAACTTAAACCTTCCTCTTGTTCAGCTTAACCTTATTACTTCATTTCCACTGACAAATTGATTTTCTCAATTTTCAAACACTGCCTACATACTAGAGAAGTATTCTCATGTTTTTTTCTTCAGGCCCACTTTTCCTTCACTACACCTATTTGCTAGATGCTCAGTATCTACTCCCTCAGACTCTCAGTTGTGAGAAACTTATCTGAAATTAGTTGCATAGAACTGAATACATCCCAGAAGAGCAGAAAAGTAGTTCTGGGACACATCTCAAAGCAGCAACAGGATATGTCCCTGATGTGCATACTTGGAGACTGCTTATATATTCATGGGTTTTGGAATATTTCAAAACCTTGTGACACTAATTCATGCAAAACTTACACTCCAAAACCTACATCTTTTCCCCAGCTTTCCTAGGTAGATGCTCTCCATTCTGGATTTGACTACAATAAGTTATAGAGTATCAGCACCTCATATTTTTCCTTAAATTGCATCCTGTTTTTTTTCGTTTGTTTCTTTCAGTCTCCTTTGCCCTCTGTTAGATCCTCCTCATGCACTGCCACCTTTCAGTTAACTTGTAATCCTTCCCAGCTCAATGTTATCTATTGTCACTTAACTGATCCCAATCTCTGCTGGATCATAAAGACTACTAACCTCAAAGATTCCTTATTTCTTGCATATACTCTGTCCTTTATGGATAATGCTGTGTTAAGGGTCCAAGTGCAAGTTAACTTAGAGAAACTATGTTAAGTAATTGGCATTGGAATTGATCCATTACAAAAGTATAGAAAAAAGTAATTTCAGCATTTGCTACCTCAAAATATAAACTCACATACTGCATTTTGACATCCTGTATGCACTTCCTATTGCACCTTACTTTTCACAAGTGAGCTTCAAGTTTGTCTCCCAAAAGAAGAAGCACTATACCCATATTTCCCAAAGAGTGAGACTGTTGTTCCTCCCACAGGAACTGCTTTACCAGGCCCATACACATCCCAGATGGTTAGAGCCACTTGTGCATTGCGAGGTAAGTCTGGATACTTCACAGGAAGTTTCAGCCATTCATTCCAGCTGCAAAGAAATACTTTATATTAGTCATGAAACCTCAGAATTCAAGCTACCCTACAGTAGTTTACAGAACCTAAGTTCTCCTTAAATTATTCACAATTAATATCTGCCTGCAGGCTTTAATTATTCAAACACTTAAGTGCTGTTTTGACTCATTACATGTATGTATGATTAAAAGGCCAGCAAAGGAAAAACTCTTTGTCCAGTACACAGCATACAAATGTGCTATTTCAGGCTGCAAAACTTACTTAATTAGTGAGACATGCCCTCAAACAGAAATGCTTGTAATTTTTACGCTTTACACAGAAAGATCAGTTTTGTGCTGTCAGGGCAATACTTAACTATATGGAGACTCGCTGAAATACAAATTACTTGGAGAAATCAACATAAAAGGTGTTTTAGGATTTTCTTTCCTTTGTTTTCTACACAAACAAAAAACACTTCTTCTTTCACTTGAAGACTAAATAACTAACAGATAAATGGAATAAAAGGCAGTGACTTACTTCCATCTAGTGCTAAAAGCTTTGTAGGAGGTTCTAACTGGAAGAGCAAGAGGCTTCCCTTCTGCAAACACCTGACAAGTCACATACAAGTCAGAGCAAGTCTCCTGATACAGTCCTGAGAACTTTAGCATTGGGTCTTCCAAGAGAGCTTTGTAACTCTTCTGTTCTCTTTTCCCTTCCAGACTTCCTCTGCATAAAAAAGCAAGAAGAAAAAAAAGTTTGTTTTTTCTCAATCAGGAATGCAGATACCTCTGTTTTGGATAACTAGCAAGCAGTGAAATCCAAATATCCAAAAGAAACTCTGCATTTGAAGTAAAGAATTTACAACTCTCTGAAATATTTATTTAGGAGCAAAAGAGGAGCAGAAAATGGAAAAATTAGTCACTTGTCTTTTCAGTAGAGATAACTTCCACTACAAGGTGCAGATTCTTAGACTGCATCAGGTTAGGTACACTAAACAAGGCAACTGTGAGCAGATACATACTGCTATCCTTAAAAAAAATAACAACTACAAACATTAAAACATGAGCACACACACTCAAAATAAAAGATGAGGAGTCTTATTTTAAAACTGTATGAAATCTGAAATGTGTCATTGGCTTTGGATGCCATTCATCTCTAAAATCAAAATATTTAAACCAAACTAGATTAGAGCTCTGTAATAATGGGTAGTATCACGGAATCACAGGAGTACAGAATCTTAGGGGTTGGAAGGGACCTCAAGAGATCACCGAGTCCAACTCCCCCTGCCAAAGCAGGTTCCCCACACCAGGTCGCACAGGTAGGCGTTCAGGAGGGTGTTGAATATCTCCAGAGAAGGAGACTCCACAACCCCCCTGTGCAGCTGTGCCAGTGCTCCGTCACTCTCACTGTAAAGAAATTCTTGCGCACATTCATACGTAACCTCCTGTGCTGCAGTTTCTGTCTGTTCCCCCTGTCCTGTCTCCACACACTGCTGAAAAGAGTCTGGCCTCACCACTTTGTCCCCCACATCTCAGATATTTATAAACCTGGATCAGGTCCCCTCTCAGTCTTCTCAGGGCTAAAGAGACCCAGTTCACTGAGCCTTTCTTCATAGGGAAGATCCTCCAGGCTCTTTACCATCTTTGTGGCCCTGCGCTGAACTCTTTCCAAGAGATCCCTGTCTTTTTTATACTGGGGAGCCCAGAACTGTACACAGTACTCCAGATGAGGCCTCACCAGGGTAGAGTAGAGGGGGAGAATCACCTCCCTTGACCTGCTGGCCACGCTCTTTTTCATGTATCCCAAAATGCCATTGGCCCTCTTGGCCACGAGGGCACACTGCTGGCTCATGATCAACCCGTCGTCCACCAGGACACCCAGGTCCCTCTCTACAGAGCTCCTCTCCAACAGCTCATCCCCCAGCCTGTACTGCATGCAATTATCCCTCCCTGGTGCTTTACAGCACTACAGGACCTAAGGCCACGGTTAGGTCAGCGTTCAGAGCAGCCTGCAGCAGGCCCCGGCCCCGCTCTGCCCCGCTCCGGGACCCTGCGGAGCTCCAGGAGCAACGTCACGGTGACCCGCACTTCAGCACAGCATCCTCGGAGCCGGCGGGGGCCGGGTACTCCGTCCCGCGCACGCATGCACACATACACACACACACAAACACACACATGCACACAAACACACACACACTCAGCCTGTCCGGAGCCCACGCCCCTCTCACTCACATCTTCAGCTGCACGTTCATGTCCAGGTCGCAGCTATATACATAATAAAGCTTCTCGGTTTCACCCATGGTAACCGCGAGCCCGGTGCGCCCAAGGGCACCCGCAGCCCGCACCGCAGCAGCCCGCGGGATGGATCACTGGCCCACTTGGAATCCCTGCTTGAACGCATGCGCCGGCGCTGCCATTTTGCTTAAGGGAGGAAAGAGTGGGTATACATCCACGCTACCCTACACCAAAATGGCCGCCAACATGACGCTAACCTGGAGGCGGTCCCAATATGGCTGCGCCCATGTCGCTCTCCACCCAGCATGGCTGCTCCCGGGTGTACGGCACGCAAGATGGCCGCCTCCATAGGAAGCTTAGCAAGATGGCTGGTACGAGGCGGCATCCGGCTGCGAGATGGCTCCCTGCCCCACTTCTCAAGCAGTGTGGCTGAGGGCATACGCTGCAGTTTTCCGTCAGAAGCCCCCTGCAGCTCCTGAATTTCCCTTTTCAGGCTATGATTCTCCACACTGCAGCACAACCCATTGCAGCAAATTCCTATTGTAACTCCAATCCCTTCTGTGACCCCAAAGATGCTGCTTTCTGACAGGGGACGGATGATGTAAAAAGGGTACCTGTGTTTTGCAAGGGGCTGCCACATTATTTAGTTGTACAGACATTTTTGTTTCAGATCACTGATACCTCTGCAAAGCTAGCAGTTGTCGTCTACTCTAAAACATCAAAATGGTACAAGGCAGGATGCAGAAATTAGACTGGTGACTGAACTCCTTGTAATGATAATAGCGTTAATTGGCACTTAATTTGACAGTATTCTTAATTCATTCTTTACATACTTTCTGAAGCTGTTAGAATCATTATTTGGTCTGTATCCTATCTCCAAAGCAAAAGAAAGAAGAAACAAATAAATAAAAATATCCAGAATGACTCTGGGTATTAGAGGCAACAAGAAAATCATACACAACTTTTATTCTCTACATAATCATACGACTTTCAATAATTTTTACTATTTTGAGGGTTAGTAAAGGTTGCAGGAACTCTGAGCGACAAAAATGTACTCAGCATTACTATAATATTCCAATTGTCTGTCTGCACAGAGTAGAGGAAGTTGGTGTTTTATGATCCACCACAGCAGCTGAACTCAACAAAGCTGAGTATAAAGTGCTCTTCTGATGCAGCTCACTGTAGTGAATGATGTATGGAAGCACTTGTGCTGAGGAGGCAACAGGACGTGAACTCTCCCAGTATGCTCTGCTTGTACTACAAAAACATGATATTTGATGCTTAGAACTGTTCTCTATTTTTACATCAAGAACCATTAGCTAGAAGGTGAGGAAGGATGTGTTATCAACTAGTCCTCTCTCATCTAGTCAGTTTTGGGGGTTGGACTCAATGATCTCTTGAGGTACTTTCCAACCCCTTTGATTCTATAATTCTACTGGGAGGGAGGAGGCCAAAGCAGGGGAAGAATGTCTCTTAAAAAAGAAGGTCTGTTTCACCTTAAAACTATTTGTTTCTTACTCAGATACTGTGTCCAGGAGGTCTTTTTAAATTCTCCAAAACATCTTGCAAGTTAAAAATGTTATATATCAGAACCATGCATCACTATAGTGCAGTCCTTATTTTATAGCACTGCCAAACTGGCTATGGATACTAATGAGTAAAAAATGTAATTTAAACTCAAATTAAAAAATTCCATTATTCAGACTACATTAAAATACTTTTATTATTATTATTAATAATAATGTCTTATCCATTTTTTTTCTATCGAAATTGATCTCTTTTTGACCACATTTGCTACTACTCTGGCACTGCTAGTCATTTACTATGTACCTCATAATTTTAATGGGTTCTATTTGCTTGTTAGTTTAGTTCTTGGACGGTTATTTACATGAAATTTCAGTCTTCCATAAGAAAAATGAATAAAGTTATTGCTCTGCCTGGTTATGGAGAAATAGTAAGACCTAAACATTTAAAAAACCTGTAAACATTTAAAAGACACGTAAATCTAGTAATTTTTAAACTAAACAATTGATCAGTTCTGTGTGTATGCAAACTGAAAGTATTCAGACATTAATATGTCCTTACCATATGATTTTATCTCAGGAAAAATTGGATCCATTTTCAATTAACTTAATTAATATTATCAGTTAAGTAATCTCACCATTAATTTCACCACTATAGAGACATTTTTAGGTCATTATTCAAGTTCTTTTTGTTTCTCAGAAAAAGGGAGAAAATGCAGACGACCTCAGAAACTGGCATTCCTTAAAAAAAAAAAAAAAAGTTTTTAGAAGTGCTACATTTCCCATTTTTTTCAGATTTTGGTGCGTCTTATAAGGGAACTAGGTCTTTTTGAGGCAAGAGAAGGTAAAAAATGTTTAGGAATGATGTTGCCTACAAGTCAGGTAGCTTGTGTGTCTTACATCTACCCTATATTTTCCTGGCCCATGTAGACTGGGCTCTGTGTTCCACCTGTAATGGTATCTGGCCTCCTCCAGGCTTCAGTAGCTGCTCTTCTGGCCAAAAGATGTAACTATTTCTTCATGTTTTTCATCTCATTGTGCCTAGTATTGTGTAAGGACTGCTTTGCAGCCTACAAGGTTGTTTCTGTAGCATAACATCTAAGACATGACATGAAACCATACTGTGGCAGTTGAGCATGTGTCCTACTGAAGTATTATAGGATTTTATTCAAAATGCTAAGTATCAGGGCACATATTTTCTTGCATTACCCACCCAGAGTGCACCATAAGCAAACTATCCTAGAAATTCTTCCCAGGTTTCCTCTTTAAGAGGACAAACAAGTGTATTCCACATTAAGAAACTGTATATATCTGATAGCAGGACCAAGTTCTGAAGGTTAACTGGGATGCTGTTTGTTGGTATTGTAACCAAACCATGAAGCAAACTCTGACTTTTGTACCAACAGAGAAAAGGCACCTGCCACTTGTAAATTTGTGGTTAATCTAAGCAGGGCCTATGAGTCTAACAGGTGTTAGTCGTCACCAGTCTCTTCTGCCTATGTCCCAGTACTCCATTTTTAAGGAATCCATGATGCAGAAATACCACAGCACAGCCTGCAGGGTGCCTCACATGAGCTCAAGTGCTCTGTCTTGAAACAGCAGTTTAAATCAATGCATGGAAGCATTTACAAAAAATTTAGAAGGTACACAATGTGGAATCTGTTTTCCTATAATGAGTAAAACAAACTGGCTACCTAGATCTTAGTTACACATGGATACTGTGCCATTCTTTTTGTTGGAAAAACTGTAGCAAACTATGCTAAGTAGTGAGAGTGACATTCTTTATTGCTTTGCTCATGCATTAAAATGTTCCTCAACCCTTTTCTGTTCATCTTGATAGTTTGTCAAGTCCCCAAGGCTTGCTGAACTGAAGCATCAAGAAAATATGGGGAACAGTAGAGAGCACTGCTGTTGACATGATTCTCTTTGGAGGGAATGGTTCTATTTCCTTGTTTTGAAGCAAAAGTGTCACTTGCAGTCCATATTCTATCAGTAGCCATAGATAAATATGTCATCTCTCAGTTCTAGTAAGAAATGCGTTCCATCTGAGAGCGAAAATCATGCTTCTGTATATGCCATCCATCTCCTACTGCTCGAACTACTATGATAGGCATGGCGACTGATCAGTTTAGATTTTCAGCCAGGTCTCACAATCTTGGCAATGGCTTTCATCAAATTTGCTGAATTTATCTATGTTTTCAGACTTACTTTGTTTTGTCCTTTCTGAATGTGGACATCTGTTGTCTAGGAACCAAACTGAGACAACTAAAAGCTGTACATAAACCTTTATACATCTGTCAGATAGTAATGACTTTCAGTCACTAATGAACTGGAACAAAACTGAATAGGCAACAGCCTTTTCCCCTCTATTAATATCCTGAGAAAGTCTTTACGTACTGAATATGTATGTGACAGAGTTTTTCCTGTTCAGATACCACTATGATGGACAGGTCTTCAGATACACAGTGGGGTAGTGGCTATCATAATGGTTATCAGATATATTTAAAAACTGGTAAGAATGGAGTTTAAGAAAAGAACATATCTTTCTTTTTCTTTAAACATATACTTTACATTTATTTGTAGATGCGTTAAAATGTCAGTGATTCATACACTGTAGATACTGAATAACTGTATCTGTGCAGAAACATAGTTATGTGTTACACATATATTTATATAATTCTGAATTAAATTCGAACTTAGGAATGTCATTTTGGACCAAAAACTTACCCTTCTTACAGTTCTAGCCTTGGAATAAAACTATGCCTGTAGTCAGAGAACATTAGATCTAGAATGTGAGGAGCAGAGAGCAGCTGTCCAAAGTATTACAGTAGCTTTACTGGCCAGTAGCTTTATAGAGAGATGAGGCTCTCACTAAGGTGGATCTGTGGATTGTCATTTACACAGCACAAAACCACACATAAAGCTCTTTGAAAACTTAGAGCACCAGCGAGTTAGGTTTATGAAATGATGTTCTACTTAAAAGGGTTCTCTTTCCAGATGATTACACATCGTTCCATATTTTAAGACTATCACATTTAGGTTGGAGTTCTTTGAGAAAGAAGTCATCTACCCTTCTGCATTTCTGCTGTGGTTCACTGTTTCAAAACTAAGCCCCTTAATCACAAAAAACTGTGCTGGCCCTCTTCAGTGTCACTGCCACTGAACAACTTTTCCAAATCTTGTTTTCCCAATTTTCTACCCAAGGAAAACAGCATAATTCCCTGTGAATGACTTCCAAGCATCTATTCACAAGTTCCATCCCATCTTTTACTGCTGCCAACCTCAACTGTTCATGTCTGTCACATCAAGTTCCAATTTACAAGCAAAAAAGTGTTTTGTCTCCACTAAGCTCATGAAAAATTTATCCCAGAATAATTCTGGTTAGGAACCTTCTTTTATTTCTTCCCATCCACAGAGTGTGTTTTCACTGTGCCTAATCCAGACTGGAGCTGCATTTCTGCAGCTTTAAGGAACCAAATCCTCATGGTATCCCTTTGTTAGTGGAACATCTCCATTACCATTTCTTTCTATAACAATTGATGTACATATGGTGGAAAAGATAACCATTCTATTTGGCCATAGGAATCAGAGTACTCCAAGGTATGAGTAGGAATTAAAAGCAGTATTGTTAGATACCTTACTAACAATATTAGACTTTAATCAATTAAAACCACATATGATTTTAGACTTTTGTGTGGTCAGTACCCTCAGGTTTCATTACATTAGTTGAAGCTGAAAGTGCTAGACTTCTTACAACATATAATTTCCATTGAAATGACAGCAAAGCTATAGACTTCCCTTTTATTATGGAATCAGCCTCTGCAATGACCCTCTTCATAGGAATCTCTAAGCTCTTCCCTTCCCTTCCCTTCCCTTCCCTTCCCTTCCCTTCCCTTCCCTTCCCTTCCCTTCCCTTCCCTTCCCTTCCCTTCCCTTCCCTTCCCTTCCCTTCCCTTCCCTTCCCTTCCCTTCCCTTCCCTTCCCTTCCCTTCCCTTCCCTTCCCTTCCCTTCCCTCCCCTCCCCTCCCCTCCCCTCCCCTCCCCTCCCCTCCCCTCCCCTCCCCTCCCCTTCCCTTCCCTTCCCTCCCCTCCCCTTCCCTTCCCTCCCCTTCCCCTCCCCTCCCCTCCCCTCCCCTCCCCTCCCCTCCCCTCCCCTCCCCTCCCCTCCCCTCCCCTCCCCTCCCCTCCCCTCCCCTCCCCTCCCCTCCCCTCCCCTCCCCTTTCCTTCCCTTCCCTTTTTTTTCAGTCCCCCATCCTCCTCTTATATAACAAAATTTGTTTTAAAAAAATCCAGGCTGGTAGATTTTGCAAGTTCAGTAGTCTGTTAACTGAGTAAGTAAAGATATAATGAAAGCATTAAGTGCTGAAACATCACACATGCAGTACATATCTCCAGCCAGTCCAATTTTATGCAGGGGAGACTGGCAGAGTTCCTGCTGTGATTCAAATCTTATGTCAAATTTATAAACTTGTTTTCTCCATTCTCCTCTCCTATCCCTGTGCCCCATCAATCAGAGCTTATACCTGCACAAAAGGATGATCCATCATTAAGGAGGCAGGTTGCAGACAAATGTAAATTTACACTTAAAAAAAAAAAGGAGGAATAGTACTCATGCTGCAGGGCACGGTCACCCTCTGACCCTAGGCAATCTGCCTCTCAATCTGCAGAACACAGGCTAAAATAACATGTCCACCGAACAAGCAGTAAACTTTTCTGCTTCTGCCTTTTTGAAGATTCTTGGAGTTGCTGTGTCTGCCGGCTGACACTGTCTGTCTTTTAAAATATGAAAATCTCCTCCATATGCAATGAGCTCGGTTTTCTATTTAGCATTTCAAGAGCCCTAAGGACCTTCAGGGGAAAAAAAAAACAACATATTCTGAATTTTCAATTTTGATGACAATTTGCTTTCCCTGCATGATGTGCAGAAACACCTTGAAAACCTCGTCAGCTGCACTAAAGGAAATGTTTCTTGCCATAAGAATGAGGCATATCACTTTCAACTAACTTAGGGAAAACAAGTTTGACTCTTTTGTAAAAGTGGGTTCATATTTTAACTTGCACCTCTTGTTTTCCAAAAGTAGCTGAACATCTCTTTTAGATTGCCCCAAACAAGAAACAGCAATAATAGCAACTTTTAAACAATTCAAATGAAGTTAATTTTGCTTGTACAAAAGTATATTTTAACCTATCTGCCCTTCCATCCACCCGCTAACAGAGGCATTCATTTTTCTTAGCATTTGAATCCAAATAAGACTTCAGGTCGTCAACAAAAGATTATTCATTTCTTAAGAATTAGGTTCCTAGAGCATGGTACATCATTTTTCTCATCTTAATTAGCTTCAACTTGCTTTACATTCAATGGAAGGATACAGTAAAATTGAGATCAATATAATCACATTTACCTTCAATAATTCTGTGAGTCTGGAATGTACCACTATTTCTGTTTGTTTGTTTGTTTGTTTTCCTTTTTTTTTTTTTCTTTCAAAAATTGAAAAGGGAGCCAGATGACTTACTTGTTTTAAACATTGCTATTATAAGAATATTAAATTTAATCAATCTTAGCCTTCGGTTGAAATTTACCTGTTGTCTCTGTAACCAACAGATAACTAAATGGGACAATGCAAATGTTAGTTTTCTCAGCTCCAGACCCATCCAGGGCTTTCAGAGTGAGCTCCAGTCCTGTTGCTTCCATGCCACAGATGGAAGATACTGAGATACAGGGAATATAAATTCAACATTTTTTTCCCTCCTGAACTTAATGACAAAATCGTTGTTGACCCTACTGGAATTAGTAACAAATTTGATGGGCTGACTGCTCAGGAAATCCAGGTTTACAGAATTTTGGATGGAATCACGGGATTTCAGTACACTGGATGCTCAGTATTCAGGCCTTCATTAGCATCTGACAGATGAACCAAGAGCTGTGTTAGGAACAGGGGAGATAAGCCTTGATTTCTAGGCTTGTTTTCCAGCCATTAGACAGCACTTATCTTTAATGTGAAACTACTAGTTTTAGAGATTGAACTGATGACAATCGTTTGTTTTGGTTTGGCTTTTTTTCTTTTCCCCCTTTAATATAATTGCTATCTCTGTGTTCTACATGGAATAGCAAAACAGCACAAATTCTATTGTAATTTTATGTCTATTGCCAATCCTGATTTAACCCTGACAACGGACAAATGTGATATTAAGCAAAGGAAAATGTTGCGTAAACATAGTAAATGCTGCCTCTCCTTTCAGTGGATACAGAAATGCACACCAGGGCAGCCAGTTGCAATGTGGACTATTTAAATATTTTTAAATGGAAGTTTTCATTACAAATATCTTTGCTAACTTTCCGTCCAGAGTGAGTTGCAAATCAAACAATGACTGATGACAACAGACATGTAAGTGAATGTTTGCCTTAATCGTGTTTCTTTGCCACTGTGGAAAGATTTCTGCACTTAGATTTAAGATTCTGCTATTGATTTTAGCATAGTTATGTGTAGGCAACTAAGACCAGGATAAACCTGTCCATTCACCCACTGAGTGGTCAGACTACATCTTCTCTTACAAATCCCATTTTTATTGAGAGGTATGGCAGGCCTTGATCTCAAGCCCAGATGATACAGCATCAGAGCTACAGACACAGTATGGATATATGGCCCAAAGCAGTGACTACTCACATTGGATAAAGAGGGACTGAAGTCTCCCATGACTCCTGAAAAGAGAAAGGTTAGGCACACACCAGCAGCTGAAAGTTTGTTACTTTCTCTAAAAAGATATTTAATAAATAGTCAAAGCTCAAAAAGGCAAGTTAAAAACTCATAATCAATTTTGTCATTCTTGCTTTTCTTTCTTATTTGTAGGAAAAAATTAATCACTTTTCTCCCACCCTCAGATAAGACTAGGCTTTTGCACTCTATTAACCCCAGGGGCTAAAAGATAGACTGTTTTCTAACAGGTGAATTAGTGCTAGATAGCATTACCACAAATGCCAAGTCATTAAACATGTAATTGGAATTTTTTTTTCCTATCTTAACTTTTCTACATTATAAAGGATCTTTACAAATTAATGAAAGAATATGAAGCTGCCCTGAGAGCTATTTGCCTATTAAAAATAGGCATGAAAAACTCCCATCCCCATCACATGAAGAACTATCCCACCAATTTCCAATTACTTCTGTCGCTGACAGTTCACTGGACTGTTAAGTTATATTCTGCACCATGTCGCTTAATGTGGTTAAGTCAGGCAGGTATTTGCTACTCTTTTTTTTTTTTCATTCTTCTTCTTTCTAATTTTTTTTTCTCCTGATTGTGAAGCAATTAAGCTATGTCACTAATGAAAAAGGAGGATTTTAGTATCATAAAGGCACAGTTAATTTAAAGATGAATCCATGGTAATAACTAAATAAATCCTCTCATAGCACCCTGGTCCAAAAATATTTCTGGAAGTTTATTCAGGACCTCCAATAAAAGCCTTTTAATGGCGCTTGCCAGATATTATGAAGAAAGAAGTCTTAGTAAAAGTAGCTAAAGAACTTACGTTTACAACTGGTGTTCACCATGATAATATCAGTGACAATGGCTGTAAGGGGAGGAAGTTTTCATGAGATGTTTTTTTTCTTCAGTTTGTTGAAAAACTTAATTGAAAATGAAAGAAGATTTTGACAAATGTGATAATTTCTAAAGTGTAAGCAAAAATACCATTTATTCAGAGTGCTTTGAAGCTTCATGATGAGGAAATCAAAATATGCACTAGCTTTATTATCTATGCGTGGACCCTTTAGACAGAGGTGTTAATGGTATTATGAGGCATCACAATAATAAGGCACTTGTTAATATTCAGTAATAAAACACTCCTAAATTCACCAATGCTTCTGTCTGAGTTAGAGCTGCTGGCACAGCTCTGTTTTCCATGTTCCTTGCAGTTTTTTTCTTCACCTTCCTAAAATGCTTGTGAGGTCTCTAATAAGGTACCCACTCTCTGCAGATTGGTGAATCGTACCTCTTAAGTAACACCTGGTTCATTAAACATTTACATTCTATATGACTCGATTGGGAACATTTATTGAATAAATAATCCATCTCTGTGTGGACAAGAGTAAGATAATCACACTGTATGTGGACTTGTGGCACACTGTACCTGGCTTTTTGTGAGACATAATTATTTTCTTCAGAGTTGATGAGAGGATTACTTTTGAAACAGTACAGTGCTATCATCTGTAAGCTTTGGAGACATTTTAACCCAGACATTTCTTGGTTTTATTACCGAGATTGGATAAAGACCTGGACTTTCCGGAAGTTGCTGATGTCTAATGCCACTAGAAGAAAGACAAGTAATTTCTGATAGAAACTTTGGGACATCAACCATCAAAAAAACACAGAATAATCAAAAATGCAGGTGCAGAGCAAGAAGTATGAAAAAGGGAACACAGAACTTATTTTAGGAGGAGGGATTTAAAGAAAATGGGTTTTTAAACCAAAGGAAGGGAAGGGAGCAGGGAAATAGTACTTTCATTGTATAATTGCCTTTTCTCATGAGAACAAGTACCTGGAAATAGGAAAATTTATTGAAGTTAAAGAAAAGCAATAGAAAATGAAGGTAAATTGATATAAACTGGATACCTGGATATATCCAGCCTCTGGGTGGGGTGTGCTGTGTAATCTACATGACACATGCAACACCACTATATGTTCTGGAGTATCACCTTCTCACATGTACTCCACATATGTACTTCAGAGTGTCCTGGTAACTGTCTTATTTAGAAGATCAAACTCAGCAAGTTTTCTAAGCAGATAGTGCTGGGATATATCTGGACAAGGTGGTGTTTGAACTGGAAAGAGCAACTCATTCAACACTGGCTGGCAAGCAGATTTACAGGCCTGGTGCTTTTTACTGGAGCTGCTGCATTTGCAGCCTCTCCCATTTGCCAGTCTTTTTTCCCCTTCTTCAAATCTCTCACTGGAGCCCATTTTAATATTATCAAAATTTACTTTGTCTGCCTCATTCTGAATATTTAATTTTGGTTGCATGACAAAAGAACAACAACAAAATCAAATCATTGCATTGTAGAATGTGTTTTCACCTCTTGTAGCTTTTCCTTTCTTTACATATTGTTCTGACTCCTTCGGCTTCTAAGATCTAGAGGCAGGGATTTGGGATCAGATTTCCCTTCATTTTTTAACCTCACACTTATTTACACCAGTATGATTATAAGGTGAAATATATAAACGAAGAGGACATTATTTGACATCCATTTTCCATGTTGGAATGATTAACCGAGGCTATTCATTTCAGAGATGAAATGAAGAATTATGGTTTTAAATTCCCATGTTCAATTCAAGCACCTCATTGCTGTTCTACAGAGTGTATACAAATAGTACAACTTAATAATGAATCAAAACCCTCCTGCTTCAACCTGTAAATTAATAGCTGAAATGTACTCTAGTGCAGACAGACGGTGTCTGGGCCAGTTCACACCTGGCATCACACCAAGGCTTATGTGAAATTCAAGCAGGCCACAGGCTTTGTGCCGGGTTTTTGAGCAAGGCTATTTTCACTCTGCAGCGAGCAAGTGCAGTCATATGTTTCAATAAAGGACTTATCCGTTAGCAAGTGAAAATGTTACCGCTAATTTTACACCTTGAAAACAAATCAGGGTTTCACAGTTCAAAAGCAGAAACCAACCAGCTATAAACCGTCAGATTGACTGTGATCTCAGAATTGAATAGGTCTATTTGTTCTAACAAACAGTTAGGTCATTAAATTGCAAAGCCTTCCAGTGTTTGTCCAGGTAAATAAGGACACATCCAAATTGATTATCTGTTGTTCAGAGGTAATGATACGTAATAAACTATTCGCTCTGGGTAACGTAACAGAAATGTGCTTTACTGCCCTCATGTGCAGTATCTTCCAGTCTAAGAACAGGTTAGGATCCCCCCCACTTGGTTATCTCAAGTCCAGGGTGTCATCTCACTCATCTGCCCCCCAATTCTGAAGACAAAATGCATTTGCTTTATAACACAGAAACAAATATATCTAGAAAGAAAGAGAAGAAAGGAAAGAAAAGAAAGAAAGGAAAGAAAGGAAAGAAAGGAAAGAAAGAAGAAGAAAGAAAAGAAAGAAAGAAAGAAAGAAAGAAAGAAAGAAAGAAAGAAAGAAAGAAAGAAAGAAAGAAAGAAAGAAAGAAAGAAAGAAAGAAAGAAAGAAAGAAAGAAAGAAAGAAAGAAAGAAAGAAAGAAAGAAAGAAAGAAAGAAAGAAAGAAAGAAAGAAAGAAAGAAAGAAAGAAAGAAAGAAAGAAAGAAAGAAAGAAAGAAAGAAAGAAAGAAAGAAGAAAGAAGAAAGAAAGAAAGAAAGAAAGAAAGAAAGAAAGAAAGAAAGAAAGAAAGAAAGAAAGAAAGAAAGAAAGAAAGAAAGAAAGAAAGAAAAGAAAGAAAGAAAGAAAGAAAGAAAGAAAGAAAGAAAGAAAGAAAGAAAGAAAGAAAGAAAGAAAGAAAGAAAGAAAGAAAGAAAGAAAGAAAGAAAGAAAGAAAGAAAGAAAGAAAGAAAGAAAGAAAGAAAGAAAGAAAGAAAGAAAGAAAGAAAGAAAGAAAGAAAGAAAGAAAGAAAGAAAGAAAGAAAGAAAGAAAGAAAGAAAGAAAGAAAGAAGAAGAAAGAAAGAAAGAAAGAAAGAAAGAAGAAAGAAAGAAAGAAAGAAAGAAAGAAAGAAAGAAAGAAAGAAAGAAAGAAAGAAAGAAAGAAAGAAAGAAAGAAAGAAAGAAAGAAAGAAAGAAAGAAAGAAAGAAAGAAAGAAAAGAAAAAGAAAGAAAGAAATATCATCAAGTCTGCTTCACATCCACTAGCTGCCCAGCAATAAATCTTGTGCTTGTGTCAAAATGTCTCCAGCAGAATTTCTAGGATGAAACTTCACAGCTCAACATTAGGCAGCAATTGATGATATATGATCCAGGCAGCATGAGCAGTATTCTAACAGGAAAAGAAGTTATCTAAATTTTGTCAAATGGGAAGTAGTTAAATGATTCTTGCTTTTCCCAATTGGAACTTAATTGACTTTTTTTTAGCTGTCATGTAAGAATTTCTCCTATGCACACATTCTTGGTATCTCCAGAGTTGGATCGTGGCCGTGTGCAGCTAGAAATCTCCAATGCAGAGGAAAGGGAATAAGCTTCAGGGACCAAGAACCAGGGACAGAAACATTTTCCATCAGTGGCAGTACCTTCTTTATGGTATCCTGCTCCATCACTTGCGACAAACGCCAAATTGAATGTTTGTGGGGACAAACTCTGAGAGGGTAATAACCCATGTTGAGGCAGTTTGAGAATGATAAATGCTTTATTGTCTTTATTTTTCTCGCATCGCTTGCCAGTTAGACTTCCAAGGTGAAATTAGTAACCTTCCGAGGTGGAATTTGTCTTGCCAAATTTTAGCTGACTATAACATTGAGTGGGATGATGTGCACAAAGGAAACATGAATTTAGACACCTAGGGATGCTGATGCTCAGGTTGGTATTTGTTATAGCTGGCACAGAGGCAGTCAGTGGTGCAAATGCCACCTAGGTTGCTATTTCATCTGTCCTGGTGCCCTCTGTTGTGCGAGCAGCAGCATCTCCAGGCACCATGATCTGCTTTGATTGCTCCCTCCTGCATGTCAGGGGAGCCTAAGCACACGGGGACTCTTTCCAAACTCTCTTTTTGTCATGTCCACCCTGGACTGCTTATCAGGGAGAGGCTAGATCTCTAGCAAGGTGTTTCATGCTTACCCATACCCCACACATCTTGCATAGCCTGGAGGACCTCGGTGTTGTGGAGAGGAACTGAATGATGGTCACCGAGATTACACCTCTAAGCTCCTTTTGTAAGCAGTAGAAGAGGCAGGCGCCTCCAGCAACATTTTCATTTAATCTATCTTAAGCATCTACACAAAATCTAATTTCTCCCAAGTGGTTATTTGGATGTGATGAGCAAAGTTTTACATAACTAACAGCCGGAGCCTTTATGCTAGAGGAGAACCACACAGAACTGGTGAAAAGGAGGCGGCCGCCTCTACCTGGTTGTGGTGTAACAATATCAGGAGGAGAATGCTGGGGGTACATTTGAACAATGTCCACTGAAATAGAAAGCAAGTTAAGTAATCAACAAGCATTATCTCTCAGTGATCACATAACAGATGGCAGACAATATGGAAAGGGGAACACAAAGAAAGATATTAATTTAAGACAGATAGATAGATGGAGCAATACTTTCAAAAAGTAATAAATGGATCAAATTGAAGGCCAATTCTCAAATGTGTATTCAGAGAGTTATGTGTTCAGCACTTAATGGAAAAATCAGTTACTTTGAAAAATATAAGTAAAAGAAGGATCATGCATTTAGATTGCTTTCCATCCACGAAATAAAAAAGAAACAACAAAAAAGATGCAGCTACATTTTTCTCTTGAGCCCTTTTTGTTCTGTCTAATTGCTAAACATTGCTGTTTTCCTGATAAAACTGAAACAAAGCAGTTAAAAAGATATCAATATTTATGCTTTAAAATAAATGGAGATTAATAAGCGGAAACATGTTTCATTTCCTTTATTTCAGAAAATGATGAGACTGCTTTGTGTCTAAAAGACATCGAAATCTGAATCCAAAAAATGCTCCAGCAGAACAGCAAACATATTTCTAACCACTAGATGGTAGTTAAAGCACAGCGTTGAAATGAATTGCTGTTCTGTGAAATGTATAGTCAGGGTACCTATGTCAGGCTTAGCGAAGTCAAGGTTGGTTTTATTTTCCCCATATCCACAAAGAAAAAAAAATAAAAAGGAAGAAAAAAAATAGAAAAAAAAAGACTAAATCTCTTCTGTGGCTTTTTTGACTTAAAAAGAAAAATGGACGTGGCAAAAGTGTTCCTGATTAGATTGGTACAAAAAGATGATGCATTCTTTCTGGATGAATCAGGAGATATGAGGTTCTGTCACTCTTTAGATACAGACCTGAAATACTAAGCTTAAATTTATAGCCTCTTGAATGATCCACAGGACTCTGTTTACTCATATAGTAGAATTGGGTGCAGTTCCAGCAGTTCTTCTCTGTGATCAGTTACTTTATCACCTTGATCAGTTCAGAAGATACAATAACTCTCTTTTTTTTTAATAAATTCTACTACATTAGATCCTTTATCAACCTTCTTTGGTTTTAATCACACTTCTGGGCAGGAATTCTCTCCCCATCTTTCTCTTTGACATGCATGCAACCACATGCTCTCCCATAAATGTGTGTGTGTTACTATTTGACCTCTTGCAATTTTTATATTTTCAGGGGAAAAGGCTGGAAAAAATAGGGTACAGGATCTAAAGAAAAGATAGCTCAATTACAGCTGTTCTTTTTTTCCATCCCTTTCCATCCATTTCCAGAGAGATCAATCTATTTCAAAAATTAACTAGGGAAGATGTGTCCATCCATAGGACAGGTATTGCAGTTGGACACCTGGAAATTTGGAAATGTACTTTGACTTCAGATTATGAACAGCCCAACTTCAAAACATAAGGGCTCAGAACTGCTATTCTCTTTGTGCTGACCTTTCCCTTTTCCAGGCTCGACAACTTGTTCTAGTGCTTTGGTTTAGGTTCATTCCCCATCTAAATATTTACTACAGGGAAGAACACTGGGGATATCAGTGAGATTTTCCAAAAAATTTTGAATAGCAAATATTTTCCTGGAGTTCCTCCCAACAAACACCCTGCTGTGGAACTGGGAGTGCTTCATTCTAACCTCTTCTGCCAATAAACTGTGCCTGGAGGTATGCAGATCAATACTATTGTTTAATGTATGTGAAAAGGTTAGTCTGGTACTTATTCTTTAAAAAAATGCCACTAGATAGTTTTTAAAAGTATCTCAGGTATCTCAAGCCTCTGAGGTGTTCTGTGGCACTGAGTTCTGAACCTCCAAATATTTGTTTGGAATCAGTGGTTAACAAATAAATAAATAAATAAATAAAAGAGCAAACAACTCTGTTATATCTTTCAACAAATAACTACAAATGAGATTAAGATTGGAAAGATGAGTCTAAAAAATGTTATAAAGCAGTAGAACATCCAGGGAGTTAATTGGGAATGGCTTAGTTACCCGGGCCTAAATTTTCTTTAGGAAAAAGATGCAAGCTCTATCTGCATTTCCATAATTCTTTACTGGTCTATGACAAGTGCCACCACAGAAAAGCAACTTCCGCAGGCCTGATCCAAAGCTCCTTGTATGTGGGACAAGTTCTCCCTGAGGACAAAGTCCATTTGTTAGCTTCGTGGCAGCCCCTGCGAGCAGTAATTTTTTTCACAACAACCACTTTAGGAATAGCTGTAACATTGATCTCATCACTGAGATTTACTCTTGAGTAATAGCTTTGCACCAGATGACCTGGATTTGGTAATGATTCTGTGTGTGAAAGCTTTGAACATACGGTTTACCCTGCAGTTCCCAAATAGCTGCTGGATAGGCAATGCATATTTTCTGTTTTCAGCTGTTTAGAAATAGACTTCTGGGCAGTTTTCATTTTGCTCTGTGGTGTTTCAGAAAAATGCAGAACAAGTATCTTCAAAAGTCACACACTGGTTGTATGTATTGGCCAGATGTGTCCAACAACATGGAGAATGCCCATGCATAAGACCCAGCCAAAGAGAACTTGAAGAGGTTTTGTTCTCTCTTCCAGATGGTAATTTCTTCTGCAGTAGTTGCAGCTTTTCTCCAAACCTCTCTAATTCCTTTTCAGAAATGTATCCTGAACTGAACAACTCCAAACTGAGCCATGGTAGAATTCTTTTATTTCCTTTTTCTCAGAGCAAATTTTGGCTAACTCTATATGTCTATTGCTCCACCTGTCTGTTCTGCTGCTCTTCAGTCTGGAAGAGACTGCCTTTTGGTTGTTCCATATAGCTCTTGTAGAGGTTTATATAACCTCTACAAAGCTTTACCTGAGCAGGGGGCATTCACCTGATGGGGAAACTTCATTAACTTTAAGGATTTTATACATATACATACGTACATATAAACATATATATAATTTCTTTTTATAAGGGATGATTTTGATCCACAGCCTTCCCTGGGGACCACTCCAGTTGCAAAACATGTGTCTGTGCATATGAACAGCCAGAGATGGGGAGAGGAATCCTAGGCAAGGTTTTGCAGTGATTCAGTCCAGGACAAAAGAAAATCATGCACTCGTTGCTGCACTGCACAGAATGCTCTAAAGGAGAAGAAGAAAAATGAAGGAACATGCAATTCTGCCCACTTCAGCAGTTAAGCTTTTGTTAGAATACTCTTAAGCAATTACAAAGCTGCCAGGACTGTATTTAATTAAATATATAAATATCCGTATAAAAATAAAACCCAAGCAACACTTACATCATACCTACAAGGTGTTATTGTTTTGTTTATTTTTTACACATGGACATTTTGTAAGGGAGAAACTTGCCAAGTGCTGTGAGGGAGACAGGGAAAGACATAGAAAAAGAGGTGGAGGGATGTATAGAAATGTTGATGCTACAGGAGAAATGGCATCTCTTATATTTCAGAAATGCAAACACTACAGTGAACATGTGATAAGAAAGTGTGATTTGAGTTTCCTACTTAAGGCTTCACTGAAATTGCCCAATACTTATGGGAAAACAGATGACAGAGTAATTAGAGATGGTGCATATAATTTATCATCCATGGTCTTGAACTTCGTACAGCTGATGTGGATGACCAGATGACTTGTACATGAAGACCAAGTGTTTGAGGTGGGGAGTGTGGTTTGAACAGAGCAAGGTACAAAAAAATAACTAATTTACCCAGGATCCTCTGTCTTTAACCCCTAAAATACAAAAGGCACACCTGGAGTTGTTCTGATAAAGGGTAAATTCTTTCTGAGACAGATTTCACACTGCTAGAAACACTGGAACTGCTTTGCTGCTGATGGAAGGACAGCTCAGACACCTGCAATTTCAAGCATGCACTAAAGCTTTGCCTACACATCAGTGTGTCAGGAAGGGATAACACCCAGCACTGGAGAGCCTTTGAAGCTTGCCAGGTGGGAGCAGGATAGATCCTGGTCTTGGTTGGTAGGAGTGTTTACCAGGTGCTATCTGGCTCTAACAGCATCCAAATGTCAGCATTAGCCCCATTCCTCTGTGGCTGCCTGTGTACAGGGACACGTCCCTGAGAGGCTGTGTCCTCACATGCTGCTGGGGGCTGCTGAGTCCCACCTAGGGGAAAAGCTGGCAAAAAGTTTGATCCAGAGCTTTTGACATTGGTGAGACAAGTTAAAAACACACGTGTTATTTCGTATTCAAACTCTATTTAGTGCTGGGCAAAACAACTCAGGGGTAAAGTGATGCAATTTACAGTTTATATTCACACTGAGTGATACTTTCTGAAATGTTAGTGTGCTACTTGGAGGCCACTGAGGCAACCCAGTAATAGAAAGTAAAATATATGTTTGCTTTGCAAAACAGTTTTTAATGACACTCAAATCCATCAGGTACTGTCTGGAAATCACATGGCCTGCTTCAGCATCCATTCAGGTATGCCAGTGTTATAATGAATTTCTTCTGCTCTAAGAGAAGTCCCCATTCTGTGCCTTCAGAGCTGAGCATGACAGACATTTAGGTGTGCCTGCTGGCTGAGTGCTATTACAAAAATAATTGCCCATCCCAAACTCATATGGCCCATACATGAGGCTTTCCCATCATTTGTTTTATTATGTTTCACATCCCTGCATGACCTACAAGAGTGTGAGCCTGCAAAGGTTTTTTTAGAGCAGAGGAAAGTGTGTCCATTGTTACCAGCGATGTGTCATTCTCATTTCCCGAAGAGGGAATAAAAAGATGAAATAAAAGTTGAATTTTTCTTTTGTTTTCTAAAGGCTGCAGCTGTGGTTTTCAGAAAGGCTAAAGGAATTAAATATCCATTCCTTTTTCAAGTGAAAAGTCCTAATCTGTGACCTAAGCTGATACGGTAAATGTTTTGCTTGGTGTATTTTAGCCTCAAAACTGATTACATGTTATGTTATCCATGCTCCTCTATTACCTTAACCATCCCATGATAATTTTTTCCTGCTAACAGACTCTATGTTAATTTACAGAGAGAAGATCTCAGGGACATCCATAAGCTCCCACATAGAAGCACTGACGAGGAAACAACTTAGCATTGGGTGTGCTCTCTCTATTTTTCTCAGACTATCTCAGGTGGTGGCTGCAAAATGAAAATGCTCAACTGATAAACACTTGTGAGGTAGGTGAAAGAAGCTCTCATTTCAGGTGCAAATCCAGAGCTTCCCCCAGTTTGAGGGAGAGGATTAGGTCCCTTTGCCTCACATTTCTCCTATCTCCACCCCTCCGACCCTCCCTTCCCCCCCCCCTCCCCAGCATCTATATCCAAACCCTGCATCTGAACAAAAAAGCTGTATCTGTCCCTTAGTAAAATATCTTTTATTTGCCAACTTGTTTTTCCCACAGACTCCCGCTCTCTTTTGTGTTTGCGCTAATGTTCCGAATGTCTACACCGCATAGCTGATGATTATTTGTGAGACAGAGTGAGTTAATGCAGATTTGCAAGCTGTTCCCATTTGTTAAATGTCAGAAAAACACATGCAAGTCACTGGCTTTAGCACTTAGCTGCCAGCTGGCTCTTCTGAAAGGAGGGGACAAATGACAGTCTATCAAACAGCATGCTTTCAAAGAAAGAGGAGACCTGTTCCAGAACTGCAGCTTCAGAGGCTCTTTTAACAACATAAGCAAAACTGGGAGCCAACCTCATTTTTTCCCCCTGGCTGTAATGAACACACAGCTTAGCTACAGCGCTCTCCCACCCCCAGTAAAATCAACTCAAATTACAAAGCTTATGAAGAAAACAAGTGTCATTTTTTTTCTCTTTTTCCTTTCTTTCTAATTGTTTTTTCTCTATTTTTTTCTTTTTTGGATTGAAAGTGAGACCAAAAAAATGTCAAAAGGGAAAGGAGTGGGGTTCTGAGATCAGTCTCAAATCTCAAAAGAAGACTGCAGGAAATGGTGCCAAATTGAAGTGTTTATCCATGGGTAAGTGCCCAGTGTAGATTAACATATTTTAATTATGGTCTCTGGGTTTGCTGCGCTCCCTGAAGAATACACGGTTTAGGCCTCACTGGTGAGCCAAAGTTGTTGGGGGGGGGGGGATGGGGTTGGGGGGGATTTTTTGTTTGTCATGCATGCTGGTGGGGAGCACTGTCTTCAGGATGTGCCTTTCTCCTCCAGCAGCCTCAAGCAGAGGTGATGCCGGCTTTTTTGTACCACTCAGCATGCTCCAATCTCAACCCAGTGGCCAGCGGCTGTCAGCATGGAGGCCTGGGCACGGTGCTGCTTTCCCGGGTGATGTCCACTAGGACCTCCAACATCACCTGCTCATTAGGATGTCTCTGAACAGCTGTCATGTGGCGCTGACTTTTTGTCACAGCTGACTGTGGTGAGATTAAAGCAGGTAGCCAGAGGCTGAAAGGCTCTCTGCTATGTAACAAAGCTCTGAGTCATCTAGTCTCCCATTATAAATATTAGTCGTCAAATCTGGATTCACACTGAGTCACTCGCAGTCTTGAGTAGGACCCATTGCACTAACGGGCAATTTTGTGTTGCAAGAGCATTATTATACACAATTGTCAACAGTGTCAAGATATCAAAATGTGGCCATGTGTGTTTAAAAGTTCATAATTAACAAGCTGTATTTCTCTAGTGAACATCTTCCACTTATTCAGTAAGATTTTAAAATGAGTAGTCAGTTCCCCAAATTTTCCTTATTCAAACTCAGTGTCCAGTCTGGAAAGCATATTGGGAAGGAGCATTGTGTAGGGCAAGATTCAGATGTTACACTCTGTTACATGAAGTCAAATGCTGCCAACACTAAATGACCAGGTTCTTTTTTGCAGGCAAAAGTGAGAGACAATACTATGAGGGAAACTTGCATAGGTTTGAGAGGAGGGAGGTCATACTGCTTACCTCTACCACTGTAGGGAGCCCAGGTGTCTGAGATGACTTTAGGATCAGTACTAGCCAGTGAAATGGGAAAAAAATGAGGCAAAATGAAGCCTGTTCTAATTACAGACACTGCTTGCAAAGCTCATTGCTCTGTGGTTTACAAATGCACCTTAGGAGCAATCACAAAGATGGACTTTGGTTTTCAAAGTAGACTCAGATTGTCGTCCAAACCATACGTACTCTCAACTTCTTGATCCAAGGGAATCATAAACTCTCTGGATATCTAAGCTTTTACCCTGAAAACATACCCTAGGGAACCTTCAATTTGAAAGCGAGTGGCTAACTCCTACATTAATCCCAGCAAGATCTAGGAATTAGGCAAAGTTAAGCCTCTGAATCTGATAAGTACAAGCTGAACAATCTTTAGATTCTTCAAGATCAGCACACGGCCTTACTTCTGTCTTCTTTCAAAGAGAAAAGAACTCTAGACAAAATCAGAGGGTGAGATTTCCCAAGTTCCAGCTATCAGCATTCAAAATAAGATGCTTAGATTACTCTGAGCTTTTCTTTATAGAGTCAAATTCTAGATTTTGGATCTGTCTGGAGAAACAGGCTATGAGAGCCACTGTTCTGCAGCTGGACCAACATAACTATATTTTTAATTTTAAGTGTTCGGTGTCTTCAGAGATAGATTCACTGAGATATTTAGACCCACAGATATTTTGGCACCCAACTTCTGTTTGTCCCACCACCTACATTAACAGAGTTTAAAGCCAACTTGAGTGTAAAGAGCAACAGAAAATGAAAGTACCGAGCAATATCTGCCTTTAGAGAGAGGGAGAAGGCAGTTGTTATCTAAAAATTTCCTCCACATTAGGTTCTTATTATCTTTCCTTTTACACCATCAACTGCTGTATGCAATTGTGCTTGGAATCATTCAACAGAAAAGAAAGGCTCCCCTGTCCATCTTCCTGGCAAACGTGTTCAAAGGTACCTCCTTCTTTCATTCCCTTTCTCAGATCTGGCTGGTGAAGCTTATCAGAGTGTTAACGGCATAGCCTCTGTAAGTCTCCAAAGTCTGACCCCAAATACAGAGATCACTGAATCTGTTGCAGGTTAGCATATGGCACTTGTTTGAGAACATTGTTAGTGTAAGACTGAATCCAGCAGCCTGACAGATCCAAGCCAGCTGCAGCTAGCTCTATGCCCTATATCCAACCACTATTGATACTGGGCATATACTGCCAATAGATACACACACACAAGCACACATATACAGCATATATGAATATATTTACACATCCATATAGGTCACAGACATACACACAGAGCACTCACACAAGCAGTTTGTACCAGCCACCTCATCCTGTACCCTATCTGTTTGATCAGATGGAATCTATATATATATTTGTTTGTACATGTGTATGTACGTATATATTGAGACAAAGGCTGCTCCTTAAATGATAGCTCATATTTAGCCCCAACATCAGAGGTGGATGCTTGTGGTACGACACTTCCCCCAGTTTTCCACTACATTTTGTTGCTCTGTGACAGGTGGCAGCAGAGAGGCAGCCTGACAAAATAGCGTCTGACATGGAGTGCATATGAAGCAAAGCTGTGCCACTGAATTCCACCATGCAGAAAAACTGCACGTTCACTGAAGTTTTCTGAATGTTTATGGAGACCAACCAGAGGATGTCAGCACAGTGAGGTGGAGAGTGGAGTGTTTCAGCAGTGGTTAACAGTGACAATGGGTCACCTCTGCTGCTGCAGATTTTTGTGAGTGCAGCATTCAGGCTCTTGTTCATTGCTGGTGAAAATGCAGAGCTAATGGTGGTGACTATTTTGAAAAATAGTGTTTTGTAACTGAGAATTTGCTCTATCAAATAGTCCTATTGTGCTCTTTGTACCAGTTGTAGTTTTAAGGGAAATAAGTAGAAGGCATTACTTTTGGAGCACTTACGTACATGCAGGCGCACATGTATATAAAATACAGACCCAATAGTAGCTAGGCTCAAAAGGTCAGTGTGCCCAGCGTCTGCTCCCAGGTTCCAGTCTTACTTGTTGCTTGTATAACCTAAAGGGTTAAGTAATCTGAATGAAGGGGGGATTTTGGTTCCTGAGGTTATTTTGTCTTCCCCCCACTGTAGGGCTCTCTGCTCCTCTGTGTGCATGGAGATGAGCCTTTTATCTCACAAGCTGACAAATATCTGCTTTCTGTGAGAATTTTTGTAGCCTGCCTAGATCCTGCTCTGTCTCTGAGGCACATAAGCTCTGTCATACTCATTACATGAAGAGCATCAGGGTGAGTAAGCCCTTACCCTTCATTTTCTTGAAAAATGTCAGGTTCAGACTTAAGCAATGAATGCTGGTAACAGCAGAAATGTGGTTCTTGTGGGGAGATGGTGAGACAAGTCTAGTAAATAGAGCAGGGCATATCTAGAGGAGCTCTGGGAGTCCTGTCATCAGCTCATGGACTTCTAACCAGATGAAAGTCAGCATCCCCTTTTGACAAAAGGGGATATTACTGCTAGCTTTCTCTTGCGACATCAGAGGCTGTAAGTAATGCTAGCAAAATACTTATGCTGTTAGTGCCAGGCATACAAGTCACTGGTAATATTGAAATCTCATTTTTAAGCGCACACAAGACAGATTTTCAAGGATGCTTAGATTAAAGATCAGCAGATGTGAGGGGGGTTTTCAAAAGTTGTTATGAATTTCATTCCTATTAACTTCAGAAGAAGATAAGCGTTATTTTCTAACTTCAGTTGCCACCTATGAATATCCTTAAGTATCTAGATGTCTTTAGAAACTTCCCTGGGAACTTTTAGATAGAAACTTCTTCGTTTTAAAAGTGAACATGAAGTAATATTTCTGCCAGAGTGTTTAGGTGCTCTACTGTCAAGTGTCATAATGCAGTGCTTATCCTTTCTCTGGGGAATGGTTAGTCACTGACTCACTGGCTAAACTAGATTCTTGGGCATGATGAAGGACACATTAAGCATGACGGCAGATATGAGAAGTGGAAAAAGTAAAAGCTGTATCTTGCTTTTGGATTCATCCTGAACACTGTGTTACCTGCATGGCAGATGTGCTTAAACATACAGTAGTTAAAAATAATTAAAAAAAAGCAAAAACACTTATTAATGGAAAAATCTTTGTTTTGTTTCTTTTACTACTTTCTAGGTGATTTTAAGCAGATTATCCCGGGCATCTGGGCTCATATTTTCTCGCTGCACCTTGTAGCATTGAGCTGTCTCTGAATGAGGAGGCTGAAGGACCTCAGTTTGTCAGTGCTGAGTTGGGATGACCATACTGCTCCTGCAGCGAAGGCTAGCAACTCTTTTGACAGCAGTGCTGAAGGGCAGACACCTAACTATTCTGAAGTCAGTGTAAATCTCTGTCTCACAGTGCTATTTTACACAGAGCAGGTTTATGCTTAAAGGCTGGTCCAGATCCCACAGAAATGGATAGGATGCTTTCCACCATGCTTTGGCAAACTCCATCTAAATCATGAAGTTCTCCCCACCTCACTTTCATTCCTTAAAATAGGGATAACAACATTTTTTTTAGCACAGTAACTATCTTGCTCAACACAATAGATCCCTAATCATGCAGGGAAGGAGAGAGGAAAGGGAAGGGCGGTTGGTATCATCCTAATGCAAATAATAAATAATCAGAGTAATCTCTCCATCATGACAAGACTTACAATAAGTGCAGAAATAAGGAAAAACACAATTGCAGTTCCCTGGAGTGAGTCAAGTGAGTCAAAGAAGGATGTGACATGAAGTGTTACCAAGCTTTTTGTTTGTTTGTTTGTTTGTGTGTGTGTGTGTGTGTGTGTGTGTGTTTGTCTTGTGATGAGAAAAGAGCAGTTTGGAAGGGCAGAGTCATAAGATTATACAGCTGGGAACCAACTTCTGTGTTTAAAAGATTTCTGTCAGCATCTCATGAGCAGGGTGACCAAATGCTCGCATTGTAGGGGTCTTGTTTTCACGATCTGCATCCATAGGTTACACACTTAATCAGAGAGAAGCAAATGTGGGATAAAGCAGGCAGATCTGAAATGTCACTGCTCAGGTAGAAAACCTTCTTTCTCCTGACTTCTTGATCTGAAATGTTGAGCACTTACACTCATATTGCTAGTTCTTGGTTGGGCTGTTTCTATTTCCGCAGTGTCCTCATGCCTGTCATTGCTTGGACCTGGTTCAATAAACACATTAGCCACATCTGAGAATACAAATATTTCTGCAGAGGCTTAAATGTCTATTTGAACATGTGATTGCAGTAACCGCACGTGCAGTCAGAATCAGCCCTGTATACAACATCAGCACTGACATGTCCAAATTTAGGCAGATCACGCATGAGAGGAAGAACTACACTGGGAATAGGGAACCCTGGCTGCCTACATCAACAGGTCTGTCAGAGGTGGTCCTGCAAATAACAGCAGATGTTGGTTGGGACCACAAACCTCTTGAAAATACTCCACAAGAAAGGTGGACATCACAGCCTGGCGTGTGTCTTTGCTTTCCCTGAGCAGAGCTTCCTGCCCTCAGCTGCTGGCTGACAGTGGCACCTTCAACCCTGCTGACAGCAGTATCAGTGGGATGCCAAGTAGAAAAGGGCCCATGGTGGCATTTAGTGGCACACTAGTCTAGGAAGTCACTTTGAAAAACCTCTGCTGTGCCACTCTGCTGATGTTGACCCAGGGACAAGGCATCAGGTTATTCCAAGGGAAGGGATATTGTTCTGAAGATTTCCCCTTTAGGAGAGATTGATACAAGTGGAAAGTCTTCTGCAGTCCTGAAATAGGAGATTTCTTCTAATACAATTGCTTCTAGCTGATACAAGCATTTGCAAACAATGTGAGTTGAGCAAACTGAGTATTTAATATGTGAAGAATGATTTATAGTGTGCTTTGCAGAAAGTTTTCAGCAAGTCTGAATTCTCTATTAAAAGCTGCTTGCTTCATTACAGAGCTACCAAAATAGGCAAAGAAAATATTCCTTGCTTATCCCAAGACTCCTTAACTCCTGACAATTTTAATAAATCAAGGAACATTTGTAAGTACTAAATGTTAAATGTGTATTCACAGTTAATTTTTAATCAACTAACAACGGTGATGTGTTAATTGAATGCCATTAAGAAACCATAACTTGATGCATTAGCTATTTTCCAATGCAGGGGAACTTTTCCCAAGGCTTTCAGTTGTTGCCCAGGCTCCTCTTGAAAAAAATAAAAAACCCTAAAATTGAGCCAAGTTCACATAAGGTTCTGTGAGATTCATAGTTTTGTGAACATGAGCTGAATTACAAACAAGCCTGGGATAAGTTTCAAGATGTCTATTGCTCAGACATATTGCAACCTAAAATGTGATTGTGTAGGCCCAACATATAGACTCATTGCTTCAATGTTAGTTGTTTAATTTTGAGATGTCAACACAGAGGTCAAGGAGAAACTCAGAAGGGTGAAATTCAACTCGTCTTTTTTGAGATTTACGAATCGTGATGTTTTTGCATTCATCTTATCAGCTGGCTCCTCAGCAGCAGTCCTATAGCACTCCTCTTCCCTATGAGGACTAAGGCCTAGATCACTAAGCATTGCTGGTTTTATTGCCACCCGCAGAAAAAGTTACAGCCCTTTCTATTCATTGCTGCTCTTGCTGGCCTGCTGGAGGACATCTTGTGTCGTCTGCTCCTATCTCTCCTTAGAGAAAAAGAGGTCGGTTAGTTTAGCTGGACTAATTAATGAACCTTTGCTAATGTCATAAATGCTCAGAGTCCAATCGGAGTTTTTGGAATATTTTATTACATTCAAAAGGCAAAAAGCAATAAGCAAGCAGTGCTGGGTATGCTGGGGAGTCTCCACTCCGCCAACAACGCACACCAAGAAGATGGTTCCCTTCTCTTTTATGTAGTGTCTTATTTAATATTCCCTTAAGTCCCCTCCTCCTTTCAGTTGATCATTTTGTTCCTCTATGCTTGTGTGGCTAGTCACTAGAGGGTTGCACATTCCTTCAGGTGGTCTTTGAGATGAAGTCTGTTTGTCTTCCTCAATGCCCGCTGATTCATCGCTCTGGGCTCAGCCTTGCAAGGTTTGTGTTTGAGATGCTGATCTCTGCCACCCCCTGGTTTCAGGAATGCACACTCCAGCTCCATCTTGCAAGGTTTCTTGTTTGAAAGGTGTCACGCTCCAATATAAAGCAGTGAGACGAGGTTCTTTGATTATGTGTATACCCGGCGTAAGATTAAGACACAACGTTAAAACGTCAAATGTTAGCTCAACCAGTTTATTACAAATACTAGTTGCTTAGGGATATGGGGAAAGGAAGGTGGGCGATAGAAAAGAGATGAAAAGCAAGGAGACTTGGCAGAAACCAAGAGATATAATCACCACCATGGATCCAGCGAGGTTTGTTTGATCTCAGGAACTTGTCTGGTGACAGCGGGGGATGGGAGATGGCAGCAAGCAGGCCTCAGGGTCCGTCCTAAGTCTCTTCGGGAGTTCTCCTCAAAGATATTTTCTTTGGGAGTTCTTCTCCAAAGTTCTTTTCTGAAAGTTCTTCTCCCCCAAAATTCTTAGTTCAGCGAAGGCCTTTTATCCCCCATTTCTCAGGTATTTTTTCCTTTTCTCTTTGTTTGTGTGACATGTCTGGCCCACAGATAAGCCAGCAGCGGATGTCATCTTCATTGCCATGCAGGAGCATTGTTGTCTTTTTGTGGTGGTCAGCTTCTCCAAGCGTACCCCCACAGGAAAGACTATTTGCACCTATTTCTGCTTATCTTTACAACCATAAGCAGAGACAATGAGGCACCATAACACCCAACCTAGATAACCAGCAGTTATCAGTCAAAGTCTTGACACCAGAAAAGGCCTTACGAAGCAAACTTTGAGACAAAGGAAAACAGTTTCTGTCTTTCTCAAAAGGCAGGTAAGAGTTCTGTTCTCAGTTTATCCTTCCATGCCTCATAAGGAAATTTTTTAAGCAAATTTCTCTGCCGATTATGGTTAAGGCTAGTTTACCATTATTGTATCAGCATCCTTGACACTGTGTTTTTTGATACGAATCACATCCACATGTTTTACAATCTCCCGTTTCTTTTTTTTTTTTTTTTTTTTTTTGATCCCATCAGTGATTCGTGTCTTTTAAATTGGCATTGCAGAAATCTGCATTCCTTGTATCACCAAATGTATAATCCAAGTAAGGCATGGAATCATACAGGGTAAGAATATTAGCCTAATCATCCCACAAAATATAATGAAACACAGTCATTTTCACAATGAACCCCGAAGTAGTTGATTCCACCAGTCATCTTTTAGAATTGAGTTCCACCTCTGAACTGGAACACGGGCAATTCTTTTTATCTACCCTGATAGTAAATGTGCCTTTCCATGCCTACAGATCCAAAATAGTCCATCAGGAGACCTCAAATCTGAGGCATTCCTTCCTGGCTCTTTCCAAAATTCTTTTCCCTGGGGAGAGCTATGCCACCAATATCCCAGTCCCTCCATGGAGTTTGTGGTTAATAACATTTTTGCAGGGCATAGCTCCTAAATATTGTTTGAACTGTTTTCCTTCTCTAGATATACAAATTTGTCCAATAACCTTGTGACTAAGTATCCATCCTGTGGACAGCCTTGCAGATGTAGCAGAGGCCTGGCTCAGCGAGAAAGGTCATGCTGACCAGATGCAACTAGTCACGCACTGAGCTCATCCTCATGCACATTATTGGCCAATCATAGGCAAGGACAATATGACTTTGCACGAGATTAAGGAAGTGATAGTAGGCTTCTTGGCTAGCAATTTAGGGAGTAGAAACTGCAGAAACTGCAAGGCAGGAACCAAGCCTCAGCCAATCCAGAGCTCAGGTTTTGTAATATGCATGAGCCTCATTAGGAGCTTTAACATAAATATATGCGCTTTGCTGAATAAAGTTGAGACTTTTTGATCAACATTTGGTCATTGTTTGTCTCCCACCGCGCCGACAAATGGTGACCCCGATGTGATTTACAACAGACCCCCGCGGATCGGGACCCACGGGAGGGCGGCGTAAGGAAACGGGCGGGTCCCTAAGCAGCGGGGACGGCGAAAGCACCGAGTACGGGAAACTTAAGGGGATGGCAACTGCATCCCCCGACTGTTGCTGCGCCTCAGGACAGTTCTGTGAGACCTGACCTATACGAGCTGCCAGACCTTGCAAGGCTGCAACAGCGCTGACTGAGTTGACATGGAAAGGCAAGCAGCTTATCAATTATTTACTAAGTTTTTAGAAAGACGGGGGGTAAAGGGGATTGATTTGAAAAAGGAACTACCTGATTTACTAACTTATGGACAGGGGTTAGGATGCTTCACAAACCCCCACCTAGTACATGAGCTAACAGAATGGCGTAAGTTTGGTGACCTGCTATGGCAGGCTACACTGGACGATGATAATATGGCTAGAAAATTAGGGAAGGTCTGGAAGATAATACAGAACAAGTTGTTGCAAGTACAGGCAGAAAAGCGTGCGGCAGATCAGGCAAAAGGGGCTTCTCAACGTAATGAGAAATACGACAGTAGTGAGCTATGGCAGCCTCCGGGTCTACCATCAGTACATACCCTTTTCTTACCTGCAGATGGACCCGGAGCCCCCTAGGCAACCGATTCCCCTCAGAATCTGTCTGACACTACGGTGCCCAATGCTCTGCCTGAGGCAGACCTTTTGCGTACAGACCCTAAGTCCGAGGGTGTGGGGGAGCCCATCCCTGGGGCAGAGGGCGATCTGGCAGAGAAGATTGCTAGGCAGTGCTGGGAGGCTTGGGCTACCCTAGTCAGAGATTGTTTGGAAAAGGGGGATGGGGAAGTTGCCGAGGGTCTACAAGAATTAGCATGTCCAGTGGTCTACACCGCAGTGGTGGGTGGAGGGATCCAGGTGATCATCCAGCCCCTTGACTGGAAACATGTCACAATTAAGAGCCACTGTTAGCCAGTGTGGAGTTACGAGTGAGGCTGTCAGGCAGATACTTGATTTTGTATGGAGTTCACAACTTTTATTGCCAGGCGATATAAAGAGTTTAGCTAAGCTAATTTTAACTCAGCATCAGTAGATGTTGTTCGGAGCATACTGGCAGGAATTTGCACAAGGCAGTATAGCAGTGTAACGGCAACCAGGAGAGCCGCTCCACGGAGTGACGCTGGACGAGCTATTAGGAGTAGGAGCGTTCACTAGGATCGAAGCCCAGGCATTAGCCGGACCAGATAAGATATGGGAGTCGATGCGTTTAGCGCAAGCGATAGCAAAAATCAAGGCGCCCAGAGGCGTCCCGCTATATATGGATATTCAACAGGGACAAGGGGAAGATTTTGGGACTTTTATCGATAGACTGGCAGCAGCTATTGATCAGGCAGGGGTCCCCAACTATATGAAAGGAGCAATGTTGAAACAGTGTGCACTTCAGAATAGTAATGCTAGTACCAGGAATATATTAAATACACTTGGGAGTAGCTGGACAATAGAAGAAGCCCTGGAAAAGATGGCTCATGTACCAACGGGGCCCCATTTATTTATCATCAAGGCAATACGAGATTTAGGGGAGGGATTGAAAGCTCAGGCGCAAGCTACTCAGACCCACGTGTTAGCAGCTCTTGCACCCTTGCAAGGGGGGCAGTCCCAGAATCCCGGGTGCACACAAGCAAAGCCACGCGTGATATGCTATTGCTGCAGAGGACCTGGTCACATTCAGAAACGCTGCCCAGCCCAGAACGTTTGGTGTCCGCGGTGCAGAATCGACTCACACGACACACGAGCCTGTTGGCAGCGGTCAGGAAACTCCTGGGGCAGCGCGAAGAGGAGCAGCCGCGCTATGACACAAATGGTTGCTACCACTGAAAACCAGTTCCAGCCAATGAACAGACAACCTTGTCCCTCCGGCCCGCCACAAGGGGAAGCCTCAGCTTGGACCTGGCAGCAGCAATAGAGATCGACTTTATTGACACCAAGCCCCTTCGCGTACCAACAGGAGTAATGGCACCCATGCGTGTTAATGGACAAGAATTGGGGGGTTTAATAATCGGACGGTCCTCTGCCTCAATGCTGGGATTGTTTGTGCTACCAGGTATGATTGATGCCGATATTTGTTATGGCCTATACTCCATTCCCTTCACTGAGACTTCCAGTCGGTCAATGGTTTGCTCAATTTGTCCCACTGAACCATGGGATGAGAGACACCTCCCCTCTAACAATTGAAGAGAGGGGTTCCGCAGGGTTCGGTTCAACCGGAGGCTTGACCCTTCTCTCCATGGACCTCACGCAACGGCCTAAGCAGCTGGTCTCCATATCCTATAATGGGGATCGGGAGATATCGTGTCAAGCTTTACTTGACAATGGGGCTGATGCTAGTATTCTCAGCAAGGACATCTACCCTACACACTGGCCCCTTTATGCTGCAGCAGCCACCGTGGCAGGGGCGGGGGGTGTTTCGTCGGCTAAGAATATGCCTCTACTGGCAATTCGTATAGATGGTCGACAAATAACGATGCTGTTTTCAGTACTTTCCTTACCTCAAGGCGTTGACTGCCTTGTAGGCCGAGATACTTTGAGTCAGCTAGGTTTCAAACTCACTAACGATTTTTTAGTGCCAAAGCCATTGCTTGGACTTTCCCAATCCCAATAACGTAGCTTTCTACCGTGCCGGTCTGGGTGAAGCAATGGCCTCTAAAACGGGAAAGTCTGGAACAGACACATCTTTTAGTACGGGAACAGTTTGAACAAGGCCACATACAGTTGTCCACTAGTCCCTGGAACACTCCCATCTTTGTGATTAAGAAAAAGTCAGGGAAGTGGCGACTACTACACGATCTCAGGGCCGTGAACAACTTAATGGAAGCTATGGGTACCCTGCAGCCTGGCCTGCCAAATCCGGCAATGCTCCTGCATTCGTGGCCTCCCCTCATTATTTCTTAATGCCCTGCCCATTGTTTCTTAATGCCTTATCATTGTTTTCTTAAACAATCTTAAGGATTGTTTTTTCACTATACAGTTACATCCTTGTGATATGCTTTTACCTTACCCTCACTGAATCGCCAGGAACCGGATACACGTTTCAAATGGACAGTCCTCCCTCAGGGAATGAAAAACAGCCCCACTCTTTGTCAGATTTATGTTGCAGCTGCTCTACAGCCCCTGCGCAAGGCCTGGCCGACTGTGATCATATATCATTACATGGATGATATCCTCATAGCACAGCCAGAGAAATTCACAACGGAACAGTCTGCGTTCCTTGCGGATACCCTCAATAAACAAGGCTTACAAATTGCCCCTGAAAAGATACAGCATGCCCCATCCTGGAAATATCTGGGCCTTACATTGACAGATACAATTGTTTCCCCACAGAAACTACAACTCAGGACTGAACTCAGAAATTTAAATGATGCTCAGAGACTTCTAGGAGACTTGCAGTGGTTGCGTCCTGTCACTGGCATTCCCAATGAGTTATTGGAATCTCTATGGCCACTTCTCAGAGGAATCGACCCAGCGGCACCGATCCATCCAATGAAGGATCAGCAGCAGGTTCTTCGTCAAATTACCACCGGTATCGCCCACTCCTGCGTCCGATGTTGGGACTCGGATCTTCCAATTGGCATCACCGTGTGGTGTGGACCTCGCCATTTGTTGGGTGCCCTGACTCAAAAGAAAACAGGGGAAATATGGGTCTTGGAATGGCTATGCACAAAAATTAGGGAAAGTAAAACAATCACTCAAAAAATTGAGGTTCTTGCCGACTTGATAAAAGAAGGCAGAAGACGACTGCTTCAGATAATAGGGACCGAGCCCACAGTGATCCAGGTGCCCATGAAGGCAGACACGTTACAATGGTACCTCAATAATAGTATAGAGCTGCAGGAAGCAATACTAGGAGGATGCAGTATCATTACTACAGACAAAATATCTTTGGCTTCAATCCAATGGCTTAGTCAGTGGGATTGGTTAGAGAAACCGCATAGATCAGAAACACTGGTGAAAAGTGCTCTGACAGTATTTACTGACGCTGGGAAGAAATCAAAAAGGGCAGTGGCAGTATGGTGCAAAGATAAGCAATGGCACCAGCAATTAATAGAGGGAAAGAAAGAAGATTCCTTGCAGACCTTAGAGCTAGCAGCAGTAGTGTGGGCTCTAGTTACTTTTAAAGAACCCATTAATGTAGTGACTGACTCACTGTATGTGGCAGGAGTGTGCACCCGGATCGAGGTAGCCCACATTAAGGATGTTCAAAATAAACGCTTAGGAGAGCTCCTGATCCAGCTACAGTGGGCCTTACGATTACGTCAGAAGGAATACGCTGTGTTGCATATTCAAAGTCACATGTGGGAGGTGGGGCTCGGTAAAGGGAATCCTATCGCAGATAGTATCGTGTTGGTGTCATTACAGTGCCAAGGAACACAAACAATACTAGCTCGGGAATCGCATTCCACCTTCCACCAAAATGTTAGGGGCATAAGATGGGAATTCCACACACCTGTGGAAACGGCAAGAGCTATTGTCAAGTCTTGCCCAGTATGCAGTTTCCATAATGGAGGTCTTGGCCTTGGGATAGGGGTAAATCCCAGAGGACTTAAGGGAAATGATGTTTGGCAGATGGATGTGACACATGTCAGCGAATTTGGCCGGCTAAAGTTTGTGCACGTCACCATCGATACATACTCTCATTATATGTGGGCCACTGCCCAATCAGGAGAGAAGGCCCTGCACGTTGAGAGGCATCTTCATAGCTGCTTCGTGGTAATGGGTGTCCCAGCGCAGATCAAAACTGACAATGGCCCTGCGTACATTAGTGCCTGGCTAGAAAGGTTTCTTAAGAGCTGGGGTGTGAAGCACATAACAGGCATTCCCCACTCCCCAACAGGGCAGGCAATTATAAAGCGAGCCAATGGAACATTAAAAAAATACCTTGGAAGGAATCGGGACATTATTGATCCACAAGGGAAGCTGTTGAAATGCCTATTTGTCCTGAACCATCTCTGTGTGTTTGGAGATGATGAGTTGACAGCAGCTATTCGGCACACCCAAACCATAGAAAGTCATGAGCCTAGAAAAATTCAGGTTAGATATCTAGATCCGAAGACGGGAGTCTGGCAGGGATCCACAGAAGTCCTGTATTGGGGCTGGGGTTATGTGTGCGGATCTACCCCATCAGGTCCTGCATGGATCCCCAGTAGATGGGTCCGCCCGGTCATTGAGCATCCTGGAGAGCCTGGAGAGAAGGCATCTCGACCGACGACAACAGCTGGCTGAGCGGACGACCTGGCCGATAACTGAATTTTTGACACAAAAGGGACTTGAGCTGCGGAACCCGACACGAATCGAGGACCTTCAAGCCTTTCGCGCCAGATTACAAAGAGCATCACCCCATGAAACTGCAACGGCAGCTTGTTTGGGATGTAAGCAGCTAAACTGTTGTGCATGGGTACAGATCAGTTGCGGGGGTTGCCACCAGATATGGTGGCTCAGTCAGAGAGCCCTGAATAGGGCACTGTGCCAGAACTGCCGTGACGAGTGGGAGCAGGGAGGTACTGCTAGGATAGGATTACAGGCAATTAGTGAATTCACAGGGGATGCTGGGTTAAATGCAGCAACCTTAATTGAGAACTTAAGAGACTCGCTGGGAGGCGCGGTTCTGGTGGGATTTGAAGAGGGAAGTGCTACGCATTAAGGCTGAGCGAAAGACAAGGGTCCTTCGAGCTTACTGCCAGGATACTGTAATTGTCATACTGGCACAGCCTTTCTGGGATGAATCTGTGTGGAGGATTATGTTTGGGCTCAGTATTATTTTAGGGGCACTAGGCCCCTTCGTTGAGGCTTGGCTGCCCGCTCAACCCAAACAAAACATATGCATTATGCTAGCAAATGAGACAGGGCAGGACTTCATCTGCCTTTCTATGAGCACACCTAGCAACTCATTCTCCACTTGCCTAGAAGGAATTCCCTTAGACATTGTTCCCTGTCCGCACCCCCAAAGCAACAACCTATGCAATTCTTCGCAACCCTATGCTGATAACTGGGATGGGATTGTGCCATATTTTCCTCCATCCTTTCTAGAGCCGCAGGAAATTGAAATATTAGGCTCATTAAAAGCAGACTTCTGCATTCATTTCAATTGGTCAAGCTCCAAGCGGGATATCAACAATATGGTAGTCATTAATGCATCCCTCCCCGTATTCCGAAATAGCTCGGCTTGGTGTAACTACACCCTGCCAACATATCACACTCCTCCAATACACCCATCCACCTACCAGCTGGAATATTTCTGATTTGCAGCAACTGGGCTTGGCCTGACGTGCCAGCAAAACTGGTAGGGGAGCCATGTACTCTTGGTCAGCTCACTGTACTTACGCCCAACACGAGCATGGTCCTACAGTACCAGCACCGTAAGGTGCACCAGAGATACAAAAGAAGCCCAATGCACACATCTGAAAGGAATGTGATGATCACGTTGAATTTTGGAGCTTTGAGAAACGATTCTTTGCTTCGCTATTGGCAACAGGAGTAGTCAGTGCTCACTTGCTGCATCAGTTTAATAAGCTTGGACGCTGGCTTGCTAAGCAAACAAACACAACTTCCCTTGCTTTAGCAGAATTACTGGTAGATGTAGATTCTGTGCAGCACGCTACCCTACAAAATCGAGCTGCAATCGATTTTTTGCTTCTGGCCCATGGACATGGGTGTGAGGATTTAGAAGGAATGTGTTGTATGAACCTTTTGGAGCACTCAGTATCTGTCCATCAACAAATACAACAATTACAGGCGTTAACCAGCCATCTGCAGGAAGATCAAAGCCTAGGATTGGATAGCTAGTTCTGTAGCCTAGGAATTGGTCCTTGGCTACGTGAGCTAATTTGCTCAGCACTAATCATATACGGGGTATTATTAGCCCTCATCCTACTGGTACCCTGTATTCTATCTTGCATACAATTGTATTCTATCTTACATACGCCTCATCCAACAAGCGATTTCAAGGACAATGAGTTCCTTCGTACTGGTCCCAAAAGAAAACAGGGTAAGTGTGGACAGCCTTGCAGATGTAGCAGAGGCCTGGCTCAGCGAGAAAGGTCATGCTGACCAGATGCAACTAGTCACGCACTGAGCTCATCCTCATGCACATTATTGGCCAATCATAGGCAAGGACAATATGACTTTGCACGAGATTAAGGAAGTGATAGTAGGCTTCTTGGCTAGCAATTTAGGGAGTAGAAACCGCAGAAACCGAAAGGCAGGAACCAAGCCTCAGCCAATCCAGAGCTCAGGTTTTGTAATATGCATGAGCCTCATTAGGAGCTTTAACATAAATATATGCGCTTTGCTGAATAAAGTTGAGACTTTTTGATCAATATTTGGTCGTTGTTTGTCTCCCACCGCGCCAACACCATCCTTCAGGTCTCATTTCAGTTGACCTATGATTCCAATTTAACATTGCCATTGTTCTAATCCCTCCCCCCTCCTTTCAGCTCGGTGTCTGTGCCTGCGCCCTAACCGACGCCTCTTCTCCGTCGTTTCCTTCTTGCTTTCCTTTTACCTCCTTTTTTGGTTTTTTTTTGTTTTTTTTTTTGGTTTTTTTTTTTCCCTAAGTAAAAGCGGCGGTCGTTCTGTATCCCTCCGAACGCAGGCCTTCCCCCGGGGCCGCAGAGCAGCCCGAACTCCCCTGCAGCGCGGGGCTCTGCTCCAGAGCAGCTGCAGCCGGCGGCCGCCCGCTCCACGCCGCACCCCGCGGGCCCTCCGCCTGTTTACAGCGGCCGGACCTCCGGGGCTCTCGGGGTGGTTGTGTCCGCCCGCAGCTGCTGGCACTGCGGAGTCTTCTGGGGCTGTGGAGCCGCGGATCTGCTCCCCTTCCTTCGCTGCTCGCCGAGGTCTGACCTCCGCTTCCTCCCCCCGCCGCTGTTGTTGCTTTTTATTTCCAAAGAGTCTGGCCCGTGGGTTTCAGGTTCCACTTTTCCCTTCCACATTCCTTCCTCCCTCTCACACCTCATCAACCGGGTGCAGAAAGGAAGAAAGAACACGTTTCAGATGTTATTTCCCTATGGTGACGTGTCAGAAATAAAATACCGGGGAGCTCAGGGCCGGGTTTTGCAAGGAAGATGGGCACCCTGACCTGTGATCGGTGGCCGGCTCCCATCCCTCCGTGGGCTGCCTGCAGCAGGGGCTGCTTCTTCCTCGTGGTGAGGATTTGGGGGATGTAAAGCCGACACGATAGCGCCCTCACAATAAATTACAATGTACAGTGGGAATGCATTGGTTGCACCGCCGTCACCATCCACATCCCAGCTGGTGGGACTGGCACCCGGGGAGTGGTACCTTGGGAAGGGGGCTAGCTCTGGTGCAGGGCTGTTGTTTTTCTGGCTGGGGTACGGGTGTGCAGGGCGGTCGGAGCCCTGCGGGAGCTCAATTGTTTTCTAAGTAGGCTCCGCCCTCTGGGGCCTGCTGGCTTTGGAGTCTGCAGCTTTGGCTGTCCTCCACTGGAAGAGATGATGTTTCACCAGGGTTTGAAATAAGTCTGATCAGAAATGCAAATTAGGAAAGGGGGAGGAGAGATGGGAGACAAAAACAGCCAAGTTATAAATATCTCTATTTTTAGATACTCAGATGAAATTTGCCATGGGGGTTTTTAGTGATGGTAATCAGGAGAAGAATGAAGGGTATCAGTAAAGATGATTGAAACCTATCCAACAAAAATAATCTACTGCAGTTGGCTCATTTTCTTTCTGATGTTGTGCTCAATGAAATGAATTTAAACTGTTTATTTTACAATTAGCATGCGATGTGCACTTCCAAAGTAATTTATGAGAAACAATTTTCATTTTATGTGGGGCTGCAGCAGACAGAGAGGAGAGCTTCAGTTCACAACTGCAAGGTGAAGTTCTGGGGAGGAGGAAGGTGCTTTCTTGTACATTAAATTCACTACTTTCCATTAAATTACAAATGTTATCATTTTATCATGTCTCTTGGCTGTAAGGGTATGTACAAGTAGAGAATCTACACCTTTTTAGGGTACCTGGGCAAGGACCCTTGCCACGACAACAAGGAATTATAAGAAAAGGAAGCAATGGAGGAAACCAAGTCTGATCAGTGACACTAGCTGTTGAGCATGTGAGAGTGTTTATGCCATCAGGGTTATCAGAAAGAGGATTTAAAAACTGAGTGACAATGATCAGATATAAACATAGTGAGTTGAACAAATTGATAAGAGACAGAATGTGAAAACATTGATTCAAGCAAGGCTGCATGATTGAGGATTTATGAATCAGGATAATAAGAAAAGAATCATCTAATCATTAGATCATAAAATTGTAGAATTGCAGAATCATAAAATCACAGACTCACAGAATCATGAAATTGCAGAATGGCTTGGGTTGGAAGTACCTTAAGTACCATCTAGTTTTGAACTCATCTGCCATGGGCAGGATTGTTAACCATCAGACCATGTTGTCCAGGGTCTCCAGCCTGGCCTTGAGCAGCTCCAGGAATGGGACATACACAGCAGTTCTGGGCAACCTTTTCCAGGCAATAATAAGCAAAATGCTGAGACACAGACTTCACAAAGAAAAAAAAAATGGGCAGTGACAAAGTTTTGCTAGTAACAACAAATAAGGAGAAAACTTAGGTACTCAGCGACTTTGTTGTCTCAGTTTTCACTAGCAACTGCTCTATGCACAGCCCTCGAACAGATGGTTCAGAAAGTGGGAACTGGGAGTGCAAAGCCTCTCCTACTGTAAATGAAAATCAGGTTTGTGATCTTATGGGAAACATGAATATCCATAAGTCTATTGGTCCTGATGAGATGCATCCCAGAGTCCTGATGGAAGTGGCTGGTCTAGTCACCAAGGCACTTGTGATAATAACTGAAACTGTGAAAATAACTGTCAGAGCAGTCAGGTGCAGTCCCTAGAGATTGGAAAAGAAGACAATATCACACTAATTTTTAAGAAAAGTAGAAAGAATGAATCAGGGAACTATGGACCTGTGAGCCTCCCCTCTGTGCTGGGAAAGATCATGGAGCAGATCTTCTTGCAAGCTATGATAAGGCACATGGAAGAGAGATAATATGAGATAACCAGCATGGTTTCACCAAAAGCACATCCTTCCTGACCAACCTGGTTGTTCTTTAAGTTGGTGTAACTGCATCAGTGGACAAGGGAAGAGTCACTAATGTCATCTGTCTGGACTTCAGTAAAATCTTTGACACAGTCCCCTATAACATCCTTCTCTCCAAATTGGAAAGATATTGATTTGACAGGTGGCTTTTTGATGGATGAGGAACAGGCTGCAAGATCGTACCCAGAGAGTGGTGGTTAATGGCTCAATGTCTGGATGGAGATCAATGACAAGTGGTGTCCCTCAGGGGTCATAACTGTGACCAATACTCTTTAATAATTTCATCAGTGACATCGACAGTGGGATCAAGTGCACCCACAGCAAGTTTGCACATGACACCAAGGTTGGGATGTGGTTAACACTCTTGAGGGACAGGATGACATCCAGAGTCACATAGACAGGCTCAAGCAGTGGGTCCAAGAGTACCTCATGAGGTTCAACAGATCTAAGTGTAAGATCTTGCAGCCAGGTTGGCAACCCTTGCTATCAGTACAAGCTGGGGGATGTAAGGATGGAACAGAACCCTCCCAAAAAGAACTTGGGGGTACTGGTGGATGGTAGGCTGAACATAAGCCAGCAATGTGCCCTTGCAGCCCAGAAAGACAACTTTATCCTGGACTGCATAGAAAGAAACATGATCAGCAGGATGAGGGAGGTGATCTCTGCTCTACAGTATGAGACCTTACCTGGATTACAGTGTCCAGATGTGGAATCTTTAGTACAGGGGAGACATGAACCCATTGGAGTATGTCCAGAGGACGGCCATAAAAATGAAAAAAATGTCTCCTATGAGGACAAGCTGAGAGAGCTGGAGCTCTTCAGCCTGGAGAAGGCCTTCAGGTGATATCCCAATTTCACAGCCCAGTGCCTGGTGCCAGCTGCTGGGAGCATTGTCTGCATCTTCCCCAGGCTGGGTTGTGTGTGGTGTGCGTGTGTGCATTTGGGAGCAAATTTCCAACCAGACCAACTGATGAGTAAGTGAGCAAGGCCAGGGGCCTGGATTTGGGCAAGATTGCTGGGAGGACAGAGGACCTGTGCTGGTAGTCAAGGGATCTTCTGTTGCCCTCCAGCTGCAACTCACTGGTCTGTGTGTGACTGGAAGAGGGAGAAGCAGCACTATCCTTTCTCTGTCTCACCTATAAAAAACATTTTGAACTCTGGATTAATGACCATTATCCATACCTATCATCCAAAAGGGTGTCAGCATCAAGGATGATCTGTGCATTAGCCTGAGGTTTTGAAGACTAAGATTTGGTTCCTTGCTCTGTTATATTTTCTCTTTGTGACCATGTGCAAGGTGCCTCTGAAGGGAAATATTCGGGAAACTATCCCGAAGATAGTTTTAACAAGAGCAAGTGGAGGCCAGACAAATTCATATAAGAGAAAAGGTGCACACTTATAATGGAGAAAGGAATTAATTCTCTAATTCTCATAACAGAATATAGAGATGCAGGGAATTCTCTCACATTTGATGTCTTCAATTCAAGGATGAAGAGTAAATGTGTCCAAAGACAATCTTTTAGCCAAATCCTAGTAACTGGGCTTAGTACAGTGATAGTTGTATGGACATAAATAGCTAGTGATAACCAAGTGTTTAGACTGACCTAAAAAATCTTTCCAACTCTTATATTCTCTGAATATAAAGTGGAAGGATTTTTGAAGGACTGTGTCCAGTTGCCACCTCAACTGTTAAATGAAGCAAATATGACTAAATAGGAAAGAAGAGGTACGGGATTCATTTTGCCTCACTTAAGTTGTCTGTAAGTAAGGCATCTAGTAATTAGTCATTAAGTTTTTCTGCTGAAGCTGATGGAAACACCTCATGGCCATTTTTGCCTGCTTTTATGTTTGCTTTATTGGATACTAGGTATAGAATATTCTCTGGTCATGCTGTCTCATCAAGTAGAAGACAGCCTAAATGGTTAACTTGGGCCTGATAATCATTGAATCACAGAACTGTAGAGGTTGGAAGGGACCTCTAGAGATAATCTAGTGCCAAAGCAGATCCCGAGCCCAGGTTGCACAGATAGGCGTCCAGGTGGGTCATGGACATCTCCAGAGGAGACTTCATCTCTCTGTGCAGCCTGTGCCAGTGCTCCATCACTGCACTGTGAAGAAGTTCCCATGCACATTTGTGTGGAACTTCCTATGCCTCAGTTTGTGGCCATTTCCCCTCATCCTATCACCACACACTCCTGAGAAGAGTCCAGCCTCGTCCCTCTGCCACCCACTCCTTAGACATTTGTAGACGTGGATCAGATCCCCTCTGAGTCTTCTTTTCTCAAGGCTGAACAGACCCTGGTCTCTCAGCCTTTCCTCATAAGGGAGGTGTTCTACACCCTTTATCATCTTTGTTGCCCTCTGCTGGACTCTTTCCAGGAGAAACCTGTCTTTTTTTTTTTTTTTACTGGGGATCCCAGAACTGGACATGATACTCCAAGTGAAACCTGATCAGGGCAGAGGAGAGGGGGAAGATCACCTCACTAGGGACCCACATTTTCCCTAGTCTTACTTTTGACATGCTTAAAAAAAAAGCCTTTCTCATTATACTTTATCTTCTTTGCCACATCCAATTCCAGGTTGGCTTCTCCAACCTATCCTAATGATTTTTAAAGTGGACAAAGTTGGATATGATAAACTCTAACTTGTGCATTTCTAGTTCAGTTGTTTAGCAGATGTACTGTTATCTTCACTCTTTTTGTCTCACAACACTTTTTCTTATATTTATCACTCTTGCAAGACAGTCCTACATTTCATACCAACACCAAAATGACTTTCACTTTACCAAAAGCAAGACTGTGCTTAAGAATTAATTGCCCTCTGAAGATGTTTACCACTTTTTATAATCTATGACGGTGCCTAGATGTCTAGCTCAGACTTAAATCATTTTCTGTCCTGAGTTGTACATTTGTTAGCAATTGTTAAAAACTTACTGTGTTTCATCCTTGCTGTTCTTGAGTTTTGAAAGATGATTTTATGAGGAAATTTGATTCTCGCGCAAATGAGAGGAAATATGCATATACCGTAAAGAGGATGGAGAGGAACATTTCATGTAACTTTATGTGTTGAAAAGTGTTAACGCTGAAACCTGACTAATCACATTAGGCAGAAACCACTAGTATTAGTTTCATCAGATGCCTGTCCCAAGATTACACCACCATCAAACAAATGGGACCAAATTCACTGACTTCAAACATCCTTCTCCTTATTTGTACCAGTTAAAGACAGACATTACCTTATATGACCAAGGAATGTGCATCTAGAGACCAAATTCCATTCAATATTTGCCTTTTTAGCAAACTCACTAAGTGACAAATACACTGGCTGCTTTGGCAAATAAGAAAATAAGCACCTCCAGAGAATGTTTCAAACAAAAAACGATCACCTTTTCAAGTATCATCTTTCTTATTTATTTATTTATTTATTTATTTATTGTTTCTCTCTGGGCTATAGAGAAATTCAAGGGTGCCAAAATCATAACTTACAGTCATCAACTAAATATATAGAATTCTAGAGGATGAATATGTGATGACAAATCCACAAAAAACAAACTAACTGAAATTTCATTCTGCAGCCTAGTTATAATTTTACTAACATTGCTGGTGTATTTAAATACTTATTCAAATCTCTATGTAGAGATATTTATATATTCATTGGTAGATATTTATATATTTATTTATATGAATATTTTTATATTTATATAGATATTCATATAGATCTTTCCACCAAGCAATTCTCTAATTAGATACTGATAAAGAACAGTATAAAAGTAAAGAATATATATATTCTTTATATATAAATATAAAGAATAATTTGGGATTTGGAGAAAGTTTGCATGAGGTAGCAGCTTTGGTCCTGATCCTGTATATAAATAGCATTACAGAGTAATTCATGGTAGCAATTACATAATTAACATTATCTTTGTAACACTAGACCCCATCAAGGTAGCTAAGGCACACACATATCGTGTTTGACTATAAATCAACTATAAGTTTAATGTAGAAAAAACATAAAAATATGCCAGCAGATGGACCCCTCTCATGGAGTGGAAATTTCCAGTGGCATTTTGTTGAGGTTGGGTGTCATATTTTTGTATTATTTATTGTCTGGTCATTCTTTTGCTATCTGAGGTAGCAAATGATAATCCAGCATATCTGCTGACAGAGACATTTAAATGTTGTTTGTTTATGAGCCTCTGTGATGTTTTCCATTTCAGAATTTTAATTGATGTTCTCTCCTCCAGGCAATTATCTCTGTTAAACTCTCAAAAGTTTCATCTTTAAGTTCACTGCCCCTAGGAATAGATGTGTTACTCCACCTAGGTGACCTCTGTGAGAAGCAGCAAAGCAGATTTCCAGACAAATTCTCTCATCTTATCTGCCACCTCACTTCAGCTCTACTTCGGTCTGCAAGGGAAGGGCAAAACTGCTTCTTCTAGTCCCTAAGATGTAGTTTCTTTTCCTCCAGCATTTCTCTGCTCCCAAGCATCAGATCTTTTCTCATTGTAAGGTATGCTTTCATGGCAACCACATGTGCTCAGAGCTCAAGCAGCTTCTTGAAGATAGTGGTCTGCTTTGATATCCTCACACAAGAAGATGCATCTGGCTCCACAAAGGGAAAAGAAAAAAGAAAAAAAGAAACGTCAAGCAAATTATTTTCAGAATATCAAGAATGGATACAACTTCAACTGGTTTGCATTTCACCCCAAAAATAGCTATTTTCACTCCAGGTATAATCCTCACTAATATTATCATACACGTGTTGATGTAAACACAAACTTCACTGCATTTAGAGATGGAATTATTTTCCACCCCTACAATAAAGAGTGACAGTGCATTTTGCTTGATGTTAGAGGAGAGGTGAAGTACCTGAGCCCAAGATTCAACATCAGAGAGTATCTCACTTAATGTTGTGGGCAGGATATAATTTGATCTGTACGAACACTTCACTGTAACACAGCATGGGTTTCAATTTTTCCACCTACCAAAGAAATATTTAGCACTGCCAGGGCTTATGATCTGTGATCTTGGTATGCCTGGGCATTTTAACATTAAGGGTCCATAAGAGCGAAGCAGATGCCCTCCTGATAGCACAGGTATTTTCCAAACAGCTCTATTCCACTGATTGTGGAATACTACAGGTATGCTGATAGTGACCTTTGATTGTATATAATCCTCTTTTGTCTGCAGGTGAATAAATCAAGAGAAGAATGAAGCAAACAGGAAAGGAATATCTCTTTTCCTAGGAAAATTATGATGCATATTTCTTATCCCAGCAAAGTCAGGGATAAGCAGATTTTATCTTGGTTTACATTTTCATGTAGGAAGCTGTGCCTAAATTCCAAATGGCGGGTCTCACTGCCCCTGATATGAAGAAGGAAGGATGTATTTTCCTTGTCTAAGATTTTCTAATATTGCTTGTCTGACAAAAGTTATTTTGTCTTGGCTTCATTCCAGTGAGAAGAAGGTTGGGTTCGCTGTGAACTCTTTTCCTGTGCCCCTTATTCTTTCTCAGTGATATTAAGAAATACAAAATACTGTGGTTTGGATTTAAAAATAACCTTCTGTTTTCATCCACCTTTCATGCTTGAAAGGAAATTTGTAAATTGTCAAGTTGACTTAATTTTTCCTCTGGACTTGCACCTATTTGCTGTAATAAGAATTTCCCCCTTGGGTTTCACTCATCTCCAGCGTGTGGCAGAAAAAAGGGATTAGGATTGTATTTGTCTTCTTTCTGAAGCCAATACCCTTTCAGCAAGTCTGCTATCAGTTCTGGCTGCCAAAACAGCATTTTAATGCCTTACCTAAGGGTCAAGTATTTTTTATTAAGTTAACTTTTGCCTCTGCTGACTTTCAGTATTCTATTTACTTTGGAATCTTCACTCCTTACGGAGTTTACAATTGTTTTATGTTCACTCAAACCTCTATTATGCTTTTTGGTTCTTCCTACTCACCCTACAAAGAAATGGGGAGGGAGTCTTGGGGCTTCTTCATCCTCCAGTAATGGCCCATTTTAATGAGTTTATCCTCTGATTTGGAGAAGCTCAACCCTTTGGCATCAGGAGATGGAATTTCTTGACACTAAGTGCTCCGCAAATGCATTTTTGTCAGAGCTACGGACCATTGGTACCTGGGGGGATTTACACAGTACTTAGCAGACCCATTTATTTGCAATACAAAATAATGTTTTGTTTACAGCATCCTCCCCACAGGGCATTAATCATATGGCACCTCATTCCAGCTGCAGATTGTCAATAATCCAAGCCTATTTTTTGTTCATTTTTTGTTGTTGTATAGTAGATCTCTTATGTCTTGTGCGAAGAAGAAGGATGTATGAAGTTCTATGTGGAGATTTTTCGAAGGTGACTTGCAAGTTTCAGAGGCTTGTAAGTTCTAGCTTACAGAATAATAGGTGTATGTGAACTAGATGGGTACTCTTTCCTGTCTCTGAACAGATAGTACGGTCACAGGGTGTCAGTGTCTGTTACAGTCAGAGAGAAGGGCGAAAATTCATCTCAGCAAACTACTGGCATCTATCATTTTACTACAAGGAATATATTCTGTGAACTGTTACCTGCTATGGCAACTGAATATTGTACTAGAAAAAAAAAAACCCCACAAAACAAAACAACAACAACAAAAAGAACAACAACAACAAAAAAAAACATACACAAAGCAGTTGAACAATGAGGATTTCTTCTGGCTGACATTTCTGTTCCTTCTGACAAGTCTCTTTGAATATTTGCCTGGTATCGAGCATCACTTCACCTACTGATCAAAAATATGTCAATACACCAGATAAATTGGTCAAAGAAATTTTACATTGTGTGTCTATAACTCTGTCAATGGATTAAATAGAATTTTCCAAATGATGCTCAAAATATGTCAGTGTTCCTTTTTTTTAACTGATACAAGAATAGTCAATTACATTTTTCTTAAGGGGATACAATCTATTTAGTACCCATCAGGGTCTGTCATGTATCTAAATGTAGGTATAATTTTATACTGACTTTAGCACTGAGTTGTCTCCATATATGTAACATCCAGACACAACTTGGCACCTGAACCATTCACTAGGAGCCCTCACCAACTGTATTTTTACCTCAGCAGTATGCTCACTCATACTTTGATCTTTGTTTTTTCTCCTAACATACAATCAAGGTGGCACATGAGTATATAGGAAAATAATAATAATAATAATAAATATACCAGCCAACGAAAACCATCCATCTTTTTTTTTTTTTTAGTACAAGGAGATAAATGATCTTATTAAAAAAAATTGTTTCTAGTAAACCTACTAAAAAAGTAAATATTTTCATAACAATTTTTTACTACACCAATGAGGTTTCTTTTTACTTACGTGAGATTTTTCATCACTGAGTTATTTGTAAAAGAATTTGGCTGCAATTACATTTACCTAATTTTATTTCTGCTTTCCTCTACTGAAAAAAATGGGAAAGTGGTAGGATGAAAAATAGAAAGAAAAGGATATCAAAAAGTAATGGAGGAAAAAAAGTGTCCACTTCATAAAGGAAAAATTTTGAGGACCAATCATTATAAGAAAAGTAATTTTCTCCAAGGATATTCCCTAGATTTGAAAATGGCTCTGTTTTATTAAAAATATCTTATGTTTGAAGAGTTCTGGCTTGCCTTTCTTTTCTTTCACTGGTGATTTCAACTACAGCTCAAAATCATGCTACATGTCGAAGCAGTCCTGCTGTACTTGTGATGCAAGGTGGACTTGAATTGACACTCGTCTCTTCTTCCTTATTATATCCTGTCCTCTGTAATGTTTTTGCATCTGTCTTTACAGACTGCTGTTTATTGCAGGAGGATCAGTGGTTCAGGGTGATAGTGCACTGCTTTTTCTGTATTGTCTAAATCAGAGTTGGCTGCACTGCAAAATAACAACAAAACAGTGATCATCATTGCCCCAGACAGTAGTGCTTTAAAGGGATAAACTGAGATAACTAGTTTCAGAGAACTCTTTTGACTGTGATCAAGTGTCTGATTGTAGATTTGGAGAGATAAACAGTTTCAGTGATGAGGCCTTCTGCTTTCAGCAACATCCCTAGGCAGAATCAGTCCCTGCATATTAGCATTTTCACAAACTGACAGTAATTAATTGGATCAGATAGTCTTTTTCTCTTTTCCCTTCCCTTCCCTTCCCTTCCCTTCCCTTCCCTTCCCTTCCCTTCCCTTCCCTTCCCTTCCCTTCCCTTCCCTTCCCTTCCCTTCCCTTCCCTTCCCTTCCCTTCCCTTCCCTTCCCTTCCCTTCCCTTCCCTTCCCTTCCCTTCCCTTCCCTTCCCTTCCCTTCCCTTCCCTTCCCTTCCCTTCCCTTCCCTTCCCTTCCCTTCCCTTCCCTTCCCTTCCCTTCCCTTCCCTCCCCTCCCCTCCCCTCCCCTCCCCTCCCCTCCCCTCCCCTCCCCTCCCCTCCCCTCCCCACCTCTCCTCCCCATCTCTTCTCCCCTCCCCACCTCTCCTCCCCATCTCCCCTCCCCTCCCCTCTCCTCCTAACCCTAACCCATGAATGAGAAATTCACTTTCTATGAGGTAAAGGTTTATATTCACTTCTGAAAACAAGATATCTGCAACCTAGGTTGTCATACAGCATCAAAATTGTCTACTGTCTTCCATGAGGTTATTATGACAGGTTCTTGTGTTTTTGTGGCCTGGCTCCATGAAGCATGCCACATTTGATGAATGTCTGACAAACATGAATTGCTATTTGTAGGCTTGATTTAGATGTGAGGGAAGTTTTGCTGGGAGAGCTGTTCCCTCTGGATATAATCTGATTCCAACCCTTTCAGTTCAGGACATTCAGTCTGAAACCCTGACTGAGTGACGGGTCGATATCCAATAACTCATGATCAAAAGCTGAAGTCTTCTTAGTCAGCAAGACTTGGGTTTCCTTCAGGGGATGAGAACACTGTGCAACCATTCTGACAGAGATACTATTTCTATTTCCCTTTAATCTGAGGACACTACAGGCGAAACTAACTTGGCATGAAACATTTCTTACATTAATTAGCACTGAAAGATAAAAAATAATAGAATATATATTTTTGTTCCTGGGCAGTTAAAATCAAACTCAATTCATTTTAGGTCAAAGCTATGCAATTAAGGTCAAGATTTCTTTAAGATGTATGTTTTCTACTTAATTGAGCTACATTATCTGCAAGTTAACTTTTTTCCTCCAACTACAAGTAGGAATATTAATAAGACACCATGAAGCTTTTTATTTTTTTCATTACTAGATTGCCAAGTGTCATGTTTCTTTAACACAGGCACTCCAAGAAGAATGACTAATGGATCTAATCTATCGCCATTCACTGTGGTATCCAGGTACAGAGCATGAAAATTTATGATTGTCAAAAGATTTTGCCATAAAATACCCTGCTGTCTGCTACCTAGTTGAGCCAGTGTTGGAGATTTCTTTGTCTTTCCTGTTGGTATGAGTCAAGTGTCAGACCTGACTTGAGTTTTGCTTTGCAACAGGATCTTTCAAAGGTATATGACACAGATAGCGTCTCAGCATTTGGCCAAATCTTCCTGAACTGTTGAGACCATACTCATCTTAAATTGCTGATTTGCTTTTTCCTCTCACTATTTATGTTACAGAAAACATCTTCTACTATTTAATTATCAAGTGATTTTTTTTTCAGCCATGTCATTTGCAGTATTCAGCATTATTTACTGAAAGTTGTCATTTTTCTGATACTGCTTTGTTAAGCTAATCTTGGAGCTCATGTGTCTGCAACTTGAGGTCAGGATAAAGGACTTTACAGAACTTTTGACTTCTCGAGTCCTGGGCCCTAAAGGGGAAGAGAGCACCGTGAAGGACTTGCATGAGGGAACATAGTGGTGATAGAAAAAGCCTTGAGAGACTAATTATTTTGAAAACAAAAGGCATACAGCACTAACCAAAGCAAAACACAATATGGGGAAATATTTAATGAGTAGTATTTCTGCTAACTCAAAGGAAAGTGCCAAATCACATCCTTAGTTAGCCAAATACTGAACCTTCAATTTAAGTATCCCTATTGACCAAAGCCATTCCCTCCTTTTAACAGATGGAAAGGGACTTTGTTAACAGTAAAATTTTTGATCACCAAGTTTCCAGTGTATGTATGGGACAATGACAGCCTCCCATGAGATGGAGAGATCATTTTATTTGTACCTGTAAACAGATCATGGTATGGCATTGTTGAACAGCTAATGCCAAAAGCCATCTAACTTTGCCCCTCATCCTTTACATTTCTTCCTGTTTTTAACTGTTACTCATTTTTACAGCACCTCAGGTGTGTAAGGTTTTCTGAGCTATCATAAAAGCCAAGCGGTCCCAGTCCATTAGTGACGCGTAAAAGCTGTTTGCAGTTTTATGTCAGCTAGTTTAATCGACTTTTCTGCAGACTACCACATGGCGTTCCTTCCATTATATCACACTGAGGTATAGCAAGAGAGCATTCAGCGTCAGTAGGATCAAAGCACAATGAGCAAGAGCCATATGAAAACTGAAGAGCTGCTATATGAAAAGTATTTCCCTTTGGAACTGGTTAAAGGCTTTTTCTTGCCCCTTGCTAATGGTAGATTTGAGTGGGACACTTCTGTATTGCATAAAAATCAGAAAACTCCAGATTTCATATTAAAAGAAAAGAACCCACGGTTTTCTCCCCAGCCATTTTGAATGAAAAAAAAAAAAAAAAAAAAAAAACCCTGAAAAACTACTGAATGACAAAATAAGGTGTGTTAAACCTGAAGTCAGTGAAAGAAAATTGGGTCACTGATGCTGTCTTCTCAGAGCCAATGCTTAATTTCACTACCTGAGAAGCATAGAGCAGGAGTGAACTCCTGAGTGGAGAGAGTAGGACTACATAAGACTTAAACTACTCTGTAAGACTGTAAATTCCCTTCTTCTCTTATGCTCAGAGCAGACTAGTATAAATCCTGACAAAAATAAATATGAAATCCACAATCTTTGGGAACCGAATGTGTCTGAAAGTCAAAAAGATCACATGTGGATCTGGAATGCTTATGGTCTTCCTCTAATTAGAGCAGTCCATTCTTCTACTTAAAAAACACACATATTCTCATACTAGTTATAAACCTCAAGGGAATCCTTAAGAAAATACAATCAGAAAGACTGTCTTAACATAATTTTAGCTCAACACTCAGTAGTGATCAAAATGGTTAACAGTATGTTAGTATTGAATGGGAAAGGAAATGGTAACTGAATGGAAAAAATCTTGTGCTTGCAGGATGTTAATAGATCTCCCTGATAAGTTCTGGGAAGGAGGGGAAATTCTAGGCTACAAGTCTAAAATGCTGCATGCTGTTATGCTGTTTTACTTAACGCACTTAGCTGAGAGCACACTCTGCCATTCACATTCAACAGCATAGTCTTGGGAGTCAAAATTTGCCTGATCAAACTCATTTCGCTGACAGCCTTAGACATAAAGGCTGCCTACAAAGTAGTAAAAAAAAAAAGGAATTAATTTGGTTCAAGGGTTGCAAAACTGAATTAGCAGAATAAGAGTCAACTATGGAGAATGTAAGATGAATAATTTTTATTTCAGCACTGCTGAAATGGGCAGAGTAGGCATTTGAAAGAGAAATATTAAAAAATATTCCTTTATACAGAGGTGATGGAGATTTTTCCTATCATGTAGGTAGATGGAAGGAGCTCTGAGTCTGATTCTCAATCTGTTATGACAGTTTGCATCACTGTTGCCCCACTTACTCCATATTTATGCTTCGATTAGCCTAGACAAGCACAAGGATTCCCATAGTCCTGTCTGTGTTGCTAAATGTTCTCAGTGTTTCTGCATTCGCCCATGTATGCCTGGTACATATCCCGTCGTTCTGTGGGCCGAGATGCTTTAATGTTATTTCCCAATGAGTTGTTTCATTATTTATCTGTCCCTGGGGGAGGATTTGTGGGAATGGCATTGGAGAACTGTCAGCACTTATATGTTCTTGTTTGCATCCTCTTGGCAAAGTTAGTTCCAGATCAAGGAAAGCACAGCTCAGATTTGAATTCATACCCTAACTAACTCAGCACATTTGCAAAGAGCAAAGCCTACATTCTTTAGGGTTTTACACACACTTGACAGGTGCTGGGGAGAAAAGTAGAGTGTGTAGGCTGCATGTTCGTTTCTGTTTAAGAGCACAGTGCAATACGATAATGTAGACTTCCCTAGGGAAAATCAACTGGTGACACATATGTTTTCTGTGAATATATCTGCAGTAAGGCGAAAGAAAATAGATTTTATTTTTCCTAGTTCATTTTGTTTTGTATGCCATACTGATGTCAGAAAGTCCAGACATCAGCCTGAAGCTGGAGTTTCAGACTGCCAGAACTGGAAGTAATGACTGTAAGTCAGGAACAAAAAAAAAACCCTGTATAATTGAACAAAGATTAGGAGAATATCATCTTGTGATATTTACTAAAATAATCAAGCCTAGATAAACAAGTCATTTTCCTATTTTACTGTGTGGCAAATGCGCTTAGAGAAAGACAAGGGATTTGTAATTTGTTTTTCATTCTTCCCTTGACCTATACTATAATTCTGTCCAGTTTTCTCTGGACATTTCCTTTCTCATCTCTTGTCTCGCTTGCCTGTTTAGCTATTCAGGGATGCTCAGATGCACTTCATGTACAGTTCTTGCCACAGTGGCAGTGCAGGAATTTGGGGATCCAGTCTCTCACATGTCCCAGCACCTGTCAAACTCCCTTAATATCTTCAGCACATAATAAATATCTTCAAACTGATGAAAGCAGTAAAGCAACAGATATTTTGCTTATGCTTCAGTTTTGACATTTATTAGGAAACTTACTTTGTAATGAGGGTGAACAGAGACTGACCTGCTTAATGTAAAACAAAAATTGGAAAATTCCTCCTGAGTACTGACTAAATTTAAATATTACTTAACTCCAGGTATCTTGAAAATGGCTTATTAATTTTTGTGTTTCTATGGGAATATAGCATATCTGTAATCTCCTAATGTTTTGTAGCCACCTACATGTGGTATAAAAAAGATAGAAACCAGCAAAATTGAAAGACAAATGTGTCATGAGAAGACATGACCTCCTTGAGCCAGAGTGGGGTGAGGGCTGAGCTGAGTGATTTTTGAATGGAGGCTAACAGCCTCTGGGGACAAACATGGAGTGATGTCAAAGGAGATTTTCTCCAGAAAATAAGCTATCTCTGTTGGAAAACATGTCTTCCACAGCAGAAGGAGTTCTGCCTCGTGACTTGGGGGCAGAAGATGGAAGGAGATTCGGATTCTGTTTCTGTGGTGATGACCCTGAGCAATCTGCTATGCCTCTCTAGGCTTGTTTGCCTAAGCAAACTTTGTAAAAAAGTGTGACTAGTAAAGAGAAGACTGAAGACCCAAAGTGCCACAGGGCAAGACTCAGGCTGTTAACTTCGGCATCTCAGTACATGAAAAAATAGATACCTGACTACAGGAATGCAATGCAGGCTGGGATTCAGCTCAAGATTCAGACCTCCAGACAGATGTTTCTATAAGTGCCATGGGTCTATTTGTCTGTTGAAGTCAGCACAGTACAGTCAAAGTATTAAAAGCTATTTCTTGGATAAATTAATACCACAGATAGCCAAGAAAATGCCAGTATCCACTTTAAGGTAGATTGAATATTGCTTCATATAACACTGACTGAATCAGTGCTGAACACATTAGTAGACATTTCCAGCTACACACAAAATATGAGTCTAAATCTGGCCTTATTTGTATCCCAGGTCACTGTAACAGCTCAGTGACTAGAGGAAGATAACTCTGAATTGTGATCTGGAAGTAAGCTAAGTCATCAAGACCTAGCCAGAAGGAAAACTGAGATATAGAACATCTCTGAGGTTTCAAGCTTCTGGCCCTCGTTTTGTGAATTGCTCCTCTCCACTCAGAAAGTTCCCCTTGGCAGGAAGTTGAGGGTGACTTTGTACTTCCAACTTGTGGTAAGCTCTCCCACAGTCAGTGAGTAACCCCAAACTCCATCAGTTAATTCCTGGCAATGAATTCTGCGAAGCAGTGGATACATTCTATGAATTGACTTATCAACTGTACAATTGTACTAACAACAGTCAGTTGGTCAGTGTTAGGAGCCCTGATCTATCCAGAGTTGCTGTCAGCATGTTATAAATCAGGTAGTCTGTCTTGGCTCAGAACAATCAATACATTTCTCCCAAACCTGCTTAGTACTGTTGGGACCTGAACAGTAATACCAAGAGTGAAAAACATTTGCAAAACTTCCCTTAAGTTATGCAAACTTAAGATATTTCCCTGTCCCCCTTAATGAAAAGTAATGAAGGTAATTGCTACATTCCTGCCTCACAGGTGTTTAATGAGGTTAATAATCCCTTTCTAACCAGTTTGAGATTCCTGTGTAGTAAATTTTACTGCAAACCTAGTTACTGCATTATTATTCTTTTCGTTTCTTTTTGGAAGGGGAACAGACCCTTCAAAGTGTTCTGTTTTGCAACTGCATTCTTATGTTCGCTGTTGTATAAAAGTGGAGCTTGGCGTGTATAATTTATAACCTCTAAAAATGATAAATAGCCCAAGGAAGAGGAATGATTTGTGTGTTCAAGTCCTGGGATTTTCAAGAGGAAAGTGAGTTTACTTGGGAAATTGTCTATAACTTCTCACAAGCCATTATTTAATGTGCTTCTTAGCAGTGATTTTTCCAGTTACACTGATGAAATTTAATTTTGAATGCACCCTAGATCTGATCTGTCTGGTGGAATCTATCCAGGCCTGCTGCAGTCAATAGGAGCAGCAGATCTTGAATATCTTCCAGATGGAGTTTGAAACTCTGCAGGTTCACATCATTACTGATACCACCAAGATCTTTTTGATAGGGATTAATAAGAAAAGAATAAATAAATGATAAGGATTTTAGCTATCAGAAAAAAATAGTTCTGAAATTGGTCTCCTTTTGCAGCCAACTAGATTCATCTAGGTTTTAAACAGTATTCAATGTGCTTATATGTGGGACTAAATTATAAGCCTCCTTGAGAAAACATGAAACTCAAATTGAATTCTTCCAAGCTAGATTTCTGATCTGATTCATCTATGTTGGATTCTGGCACTGTATTCATGTTCAAAAGACTGACTGTCAGTTAATTTACACTTAGTACAAACTAGGGTTGCCTGAGTAATTACTGGCACATAATACATTTGCTGATTGTTGAGGGACAGTGTCAAAAGTTTTTGTCTTTTATCAAATTAGCTATATCATGTTTTCTAAGAGGCATTCCACAGTAAAGAAGAAGAAGGAAGGTAAAGCAAGATGAGGAAAGCTTTTAACAATAAACTGTCATCAGTAATGAGTAAACATGCATGGGTTTTATTTCTTTCATTGTAGAAATCCCTTCAGATTCCTGTACACTTTTAGTGTTATTAGTGTAACTAAAATGTTATCTTGAAATTTCAGATTTCACTGTTATCAATCTCATAAAATGCTGAGCATGTCTGTATTGTTAATGGAATCTAAGATTATTCAGCAGCTCACAAGTTCAGGCCCAAAATGGTTGCATTTGGTTATATAAAATGCGTCAACCTCCTAACCTCATTCTACAAAAGTTTCACATTGTTATGGAATCAGCTTAAATGATTCTGTCTTAATGGAGCTTTTGAGCGGTGGTTACCAGAATCTCTTTCACAGGTCAGCTAAACACTATTATGTCAATGGCTCCTGCTGACAGAGACTAGTAAGAAGCAAGTCTTCATAGGAGATAAAATACATATTTCATTGGAGGAAGTAGAAATGTTATTCTGTATTTCAACTTGTTCAGAGCTACACTGCAACATTTAACCTCATGGCAATGATGTTCTTCCCTCTATAAAAGCATGAAGCTTTCACACACACAAAAAAGAGTACCTGTTTTGTCATGAAAATGGGATGAATATATGAATCCAAAGGAGGTTTCTAAACTTGCCAGCATTTATTTGCAGAACTCAGACAATTCCATTGTAAAGAAAAATGTAAAGGCAATTGCAACAGTTTGTCAGCTGCGATTTGTATAGAAAGAGTTTCCTGCATTATACTGTTAGACCTTGTACATCCCAATCCTGTTTAAAACTGTCATCAACTCTTAGCAATTTTCTGACAAAACAAAACAAAACAAAACAAAACAAAACAAAACAAAACAAAAACAGTCCATCTGTTTCACCTAAATCAAGACTTCTGCAGGAACCTATAATGTTTGTATGACCAATGGATCGTGGAGAAGACTAGAAAGATGTCACTAGTCCATTAGATCTACAGTCAGAAGAGTATGGCGCACCTCACCTGAGGTGTGCTGATGGAGGTAGAGCAATATTCTTCTGCTAGAATTCAGATATTCAGAGAGCAAGGGATTTCCATCTCACAGGTACCTCAAGGCACACACAGCTTCTAGCACCCTTTCAAACTATCCAGCAACACCTCAAGATCCAAGAATTCAAAGGCTGTGGAAACTATGCTGTTAGCACATAGAACCCAGAGAAATCTGATGTTACATTTACAATGATGCAGAGTGTTTCCACTTTGTAGATAGTTTAATCTTAGCTTAGTTTAAACAAATGGAACTTGTATGACAAACATGGATAATGAAAGCAGAGGTGCATAATGGATCTTTACAATTTACTCAGTTAGTCAGGAAAAAAGCCAGTGTTAGGGCAATGTCAACACCAGACAGTTACCCAGGAAAAAAAGGATCCTCCACAGAAGCATTTAAGTGCCAGAAGTTAAGTTAATGAGCATGCCTGGCCCAGAGGCAGTTGTCTGCATGACTTTGGGAAGTTTGTCTTTCCAGTTCATTCCAATTTCCCACACCTCTGAATCATTTCAAACAACCTTGAGTGTTCCACAGATCCAAATCAAAACATCTGAAATGGTCTAGGATTTATCAAGGAATTGCAGTTTTCTGAGGAGGCTGGTGGCATGTCCTCGGGCATTTCACACAGCTTCAAACATCTATCTGTAATGAAATGAGCTTAGTTAAGGAAGGGCTCTCTCCCCCCTCCCTCTGTCTCTTTCTTTTTTCACTCTTAAAGGTTTAAAAGCTAAAATTGAGCTTTCCTATTCAATCAGCTGGATTCAATACTTGTTTGCAATCACAGGATGTGATTCTTTTCTCCCTGACCACAGGCTTATGCAAGTGAACACACACTATCTTAGCTGCTTATTGTCTGCATAAACATAAGAGGAAAGAAAAACTAACCTCCTGCTTCTATTTTTTCTTTTTTTTTTTCAATTCATTACTTGGTCTCTTCTGCCTTGCTGGGAATCACCAAACAACAGTAACTTATTTGTTCTTCAACTTTAGGTGACCATAAGCAGAGTAATAAAAGGAAATTTTATAAAATGACTATTCAGGAACCTGTAGGGACAAGACAATTAACACACTTATGCCATCAACGCATTTATTTTAATGGTTGGATGTAGGGAACATCAAAAAGTCAACAAAAGCTCAGGAAACAAAAAGGGGTAAAAAACCAATTTGTTCCTCATTAAGGTGCTAGAAAAGTCCAAGATAAACCTATTTAATATTGATCTGATAAGCTGGGGAGCTCTGATTCACTGATGTGTTTTTCTTTGTTAATGGTCCTTTGCTAATATTTATCCATTGCTTTGAGAAACTATTAATCTCCTAGGTTGAGAAACTCTACAAATGCAATTTCTAGAGCATTTAACCTTTCATGTTTGCTGCCTCCAGAGTTTGAGTTGACTTGGATACCAAGCACTACGTTTTACTTAGTCTCCATGAGCTCTAAATTGCTGAAATAGTGACACAAAGGCTATGTAAAATTTTTATTCTTTTACGTACACCAAAAAGACTATCATATTTGTTCAGTGGAATGAAATTGAATTCACTTTTGCTTTCTCACTTGCTCACTTCTGTCTGTTACTGAATCTTCTTCAGTTGTCACGTGTCTGCAACTGTCATTTTTGTCCTCCATAATTTGATATTAGAGATGGCCGCAGAGGTAGTGGCTCGGCAGCAAGAATGTCTTTCTAATGATGTCTTGGAGGAAAAGGAAATAAAGAATCTCACTACAAGCCTGATTATTCTAATATCTGCCAATAAATCTTGATTAAAAAAAAAAAGCCACACAGTTCATAATATGTGCAAGCAAGCACTTAAGTTGATCCTTTCACATTGGAGCTTTTGAACCTTTTCCTTTTCTGTCTTTTTCTCTCTCTGTTCCTTCCCTTCCCTTCCTTTTTTTTTTTTTTTTTTTTTTTTTTTTTTTTTTATCCTATCCTATTCTGGCCATGACAACTAAAGGCTTTTGAAAAAATGGCCAGGGCTCTGAACAAAGCCTGTTGTTGCAGGTAATTGTTGAAATATCAAGGGTATTCCGTCCTCCATTACTTAAGCTTTCATTTGTGGCTTTCATGGTTTTGAGGAATGTTTATGGCTGACAATCCTTTCTTTACGGCTCTATCCTTCAAGCTCTGGCTGATACCGCTGAGAATGACCGCATGAGTGACTGATAAAATGTCAAGATGCCATTATTTCCAGGAGAGTGTTTGGGAGCAATAAGATCCGTTTCAATTTATCTCATCCACCTGACTTTAAGGCTCCAGGTTTTACTTCTTGGACTGTTACAAGGGAAAACAAAACAAACCTCCCCCCCTGCAACAAACAAAAAACTTACAGCTTCTCAGCTCTCCAATCTAATATTATGCAGATGTGTTATAATGGGAGCCGTGCAGTGACATTTGAGCTATATTTCACAAAGCATGTCGGTTCAATATTTTGGACTTAATTAATAATCTCAGTGAAAGCCAGTTTATGGATTGTAATAACCATATTTTAAAACTTGTGAAATACCGCAACAAAAATGCAATTCGCAAGGCAGATGGTGAAGCAGGGTCTGTAGAGCAACAGAACAGAGAGATTTACAGTGAGTTTCAAAGAGTCTTCTGCTAGAATTTAGCCCTTGCCAAAACTGTACCACTTCTCAAATAGTCTATGAGGGTCAACAGACCACTGATAAATCTAGGCCAAGAAAATGAAGTAAAACAAACTGCCAAATTAAATAAATGAAAATATGAATTAATATTTTGCATAGATGGCTTTCTAATGCAATTAATCTAAAGTCATTGCACCCATTTTAAATTAAATAGCAATCACTTGATGTACTTCAGCTGTAAACTTCCTAAAGTTTCAGTTCTCTGGGACACAAATTGCTGTTTTGTTGTTCATTTGCACAGGCCCTAAAAAAATTTATTTTTGTTTGTTTGATTACCTGACAGAAGACTGTAATAATAATAATTTCATAATAGGAGTAACAACAACAACAACAACAAAACTGCAACAAAAAAACACCTGTTAAAATGCTAATGGTACATTAGCAACCTCTGGGGGTTCCTCTCCTTTATTTCAGGCGTCATTCTTGATCTTGATCAGCCTGGCACTGCTTGAGCATGGGCTGTCAACCTGATGACCTGCAGATGTCCCTTCCATCCCTATCTATGTGATTCTGTGATCCATTTCCCAGGAAGGCTATGGTGAACCCACATGAATCATCTCTCCAGTTCTGAGCTCATGGGTGTTAATATTTGCCCTTTGTGGGATAGTAAGGTCATGCAGGAGAGAAAACCTTCTGCTCTGACTCAGCTTTTACAGAGACATTTAAGATATGTTCTGTCCAATGTGTAAGGTACTCATATGCTAAAGCGATTAATCTGTACTACAAGAATGTAATTAACTGTCATTTAACTAGCAACTGCAGTTAAACTAGCATTTAAATTTGCTGAGGCATAGATTTGATAAAAGGTCTTGAGGTGTGGCAGAACTGCTGATGTTGACAAAAAGCTGGTCCTGTTCTGGTTTAAATTCACCAATCTTATTTTAAAGTTTCAATCTTGTTTAGAGAAACCTTTATCTATCTGGACTGATAGGCTGTGGCTCAGACCTATTTCTAACTTAGCTCATTTTATTAAATGTTTAAAGTGGTAGAACTGGGCATATTTTACAGAAAATTCTAAAGAAGGCATATTTTCTTGCTATATCTATACGAATATAGCTTGGACTTTTGTTTAAAAATGAAAAATCAGAAACAGAAATGGGAAGTACAGTTTTTTGGTTTTTTTGACCAAAAAAACCCCCCAAAACACTTAGCTTTCAGGAAGCTACTAGGTTTATTTATGGAATCATTCCACTATAATGCAAAAATTGTTGGCCACCAAAATAAAAATTAACAAGCACCTATCCTTCCTAGGAATAAAGTTCCAGCTACACAAATCAGCGAGGTTGATTGGGTACTGCTCTGCACACTGAAAAGAAGATTCAAAACACATATAATAAAATTATTTAGACTCGTTCCTAATTCTCTGCACGAGGAAACATCAGAACAATGAAAATTCAGTTCTAAGAAGCCCACCCTTTCATTTCTTTATAAAAATAAGACAAACTGAATCCAATTTAATATACTAAGTAAGCGTGCAGGTGTGCCTAAAATATTAAGGCAATTCTGCTCTTTTTTTTTTTTTTTTTTTTCTGTCTTCTATGCATACTTAGTTGATCTGAGTAGACTGATGTAGATAGTCACATCTCTTTCCTGAGTGTTGTGGGAAGTGGATAGAACTTCACCTCTGCAGGCAGCCTGGATGGGAAGAAGGGCCAGCCTGATATAGGTAGACAGGGACAGGTGCAGCAAGAGAAACTGCACATTAGCTGGCTTTGGCATCAGTGAAAAGCATTGACTTCAGATATGCAAGAGTACTTGAACAATCAGTTCTGCTGAGAGGTTCTAACTCCTTACAAGGGTAGCTGCTGATCCATATTATTATCGCTGCTGAAGTGGCTAGATTGGGTTTTGAGAATAAAACAGCATGACTTTGGACATTTTGCTGCTCCCAAAGTGCTTTGCTGCCTTAAGATGACTGCCTTTTACTCAGGCCTGGTCTTGTTCATAAGTAATTTGAAATATGTGTTTGTGGAAGAATCATTCAGTAACTCAAACTCTTTTTTGACTCAGAAAGCATCATTCTCAGTCTGTTCCAAATTTCTTCTGCTATCATCATCCGCTCTGCTTAGTCTTTCTGGAGACAGTTAAAGTCTTCTCAAATCTTGGCTTGCTGCTGTGTTTCTGTGAGAACAAGTTCAGAAAACTTCAAGCTTTCTAGCTGTAATTCTCTATAGACCACCTACAGGATATTTTGTTATTATTTTCTCCTGCTTAGAAAACTAAAATATCAGCTTGTGTCCCTAGAAGGATATATGTACCCAAGTTCACTTACCAAATACCATTTTTTTTTCCTACCAGTGGCACTTTGGACAGCAAGTAGAAATCTTGTCAATATTTTTAGAGAATCTGCTCAAAGGTTTGGGGTCTGATTTTTCAAATTGAAGCAACTGAATAAACACTCAAGCAGAAGACTCTTCTGAACAGAAAACAAAGTCCAAACAGTTATTACTTGTGTTATAATTGCATTACGTAGTCCTCTTTGGTATCAGAGTCTCTCTTGTTTAACTGTGCATGCAAAATAAAAGATGCTTAAGGAAATGAAATTAGTAACAAAGCAGATTAATGACAGAAACAAGTTTATTGACATTCACTCTTGTAATATGATTACTGGAGCATTACTTGTCTTCCAAGACCAAAAGTCTATGTTGGTGATAACTACTGATATTAAACCTTCACTGAGATTTGTCCTATACTGTGCCTCTTCATGAAAAAAAGGTAAAGATTCATCAGTAAGAAAGAGCTTCAGACTTTCTAAGGATCATCTGTTGCTGCTGTTGGGTTTGATTCAGTTATGTATATCTGTGCCAGTCATCCTAGTGAGTGAGCATGTCAGAATCTAGTCCAGGAACATTTAGCCTTTTGCCAGACAATAATAACTTACTTCCTGTGCATGTGTCATCTCTCTAACAAGATGCACTTTAAAATAGGTTAGTCCTTTGTACTACAAAAAACAAAAAACAAACCAAACAAAACAAACAACAACAACAACAAAAACACCCTAAAACATCAACAAAAAAAAAAAACCTTTTTTTTTTCTTATGTGAATAAAAAAATAATAATTGAAAACCACTTACCTGGTCAACATTATTTCATAGGGTGCTGAAAAATATAAATCAGACACAGTGCGACCTTCATAGAAATTTCAGATTTATTTACAGTGGTTTGCACTGATCGCTTTATCTACAAGGAGCTCAGTTTCCCCTTGGTGACTCATAAGTAATGTGGTCCACGCAAACCTGTGTAAATAGATCCAATATTTCAAGGAAGGTCATGCTATATACTCTCTTTGTTTCTCAAGAATAGATGATGGCTTACTGCAGGGCTGATACGACATTTATCTTCATGAGCGAGGAGGTTGATTGTGTGGCCCAAAGGGCAGTAGTCATGGCTGGTGGGCACCCAACGGGAATGAAACACACCCCATAAAACTCTCTCTATTTTTGTGTCTACGTGATGAAAGCTCCTTACTCTCTAGATAGTCTGCAGAATACACTTAATGGTAAAGAACAGTTTTCTTTCAACATCAGCAAGAGAAGGGAGATAAATCTTCACACTTCCAGATGCAAGAAGATCTTACCTTACTGTAGGAAAGGAAGAAAGTTCCTTTGTAAGAAATTTCTTGAACCTTCTTTTGATGCCTCCTATGTTACTGCAAAATGGCATGCTGTATCAGGTCAAGCGCTGGCTCCAAGCAGTCTGGCACTACTTGTTTCCCCTCTCTTCTTCAGATCTACAGATAGGGTATATCACTGCAGAAACTCTAAATCAAAGGAAACAGATAAAGTGCAATATTATTGGACTTTTATTTACAGTTTCATACATGGCTTTGCTTTGTTTAGTTTTTAAGTCCCAGTTTATCAAACAGCATGATATCATAACCTACATAGCTTATAACACAGCACCAATATGCTGAAAAATTTCCAGCTCAGTGTCACAATACAGGCTGATTAAGAACACAGCCCAGATTATGGTCTCAGAAGAAACATCTGATGAGCATAGACCTCCACTGGCTTCCTCTGCAGTTTTTTTGAATGGCTGAAACAGCATTGCACTTGCTGGTGTTGGAGTTCTCTAGTTATGTACAGCACGTCTCATACATGTTTTAACTTCATGTAATGCCAGCAGTCTCGAACATTTTGTAATTATCCTTAACAGGGCAATTTTTCCTCATGCAGGGAGCCATCTCAATGGGCTGAACCCTCAAACAAAAGATGAATCCAAATTATCCATCAGTTTCCTCCGGGATATCTAGTTTGTATCAAGTTTCATCGCCTGAATGATATTACGTTCATCTAAGCATTTCAATCAGTATTCCAAATGTCCTTTAGTTTTGTGTTATATCTTAAGTTTGCATTCCGTATAAATTAATGTTGAAGTAGCAGTCTAGGGTTAAGGGAATCAGAATTAAATTATTGGTTTTGCTGGTTTTCTGGTTGAACATTGTGGAATCCTTCAATTTAGGTAGAGAGCATTTTCAAAATGTCAGTACCCAAAACTGTTTTCTCCTTGCCTCAGTTTCTAATTTTAAAAATAGAGATAATTATATATCTCTTCCTCTATTTCAATTCTTACTTGATATCCTATGATTGTCTCTTAGATCTCATCTGTGCAGCTTTTAGTACAATGGAAGCTAATAACAAAAGTCCTTTGTCCCAAAAAAGAGATTTTGGAAATGAATAATGATATAAAATGACAAGAACATAAATCTCCATCATGCTAACAATTTAATGGCTGTAAATAAAATATTATCACCATCTTATCTCATTTTTCCTAGAATACTTTTAAGGCTCCATCTGTGAAAAAAAAAAAAAAAAAGACAAATATTAACTTTGGCCCACTTTATTTATCAGTCCTTGCTCTGTGTGTTTTCCAGTCACTGGGCACAGAACACTCATAGCGTATGAATTTTTATCACTTGGTCCATGTTTATCTTTAAGAGAGGCAGGAAAAAATAAGCCCCGCAATTCCATTGTTCAGGAGCCTCAGCCAGGTCTGACAGCTGGTGAGGAGAGAGGTCGGCTCTTGCTGACTTTTGTAGTGGGCAGGAGGGAAGCATGGAGAGCATGAAGAGCAGAAGGTGAATGAGATGGCACCACGGACAAAACAGATGATTTCAGAGTGAGGGAACATAGAAAGATTATTAAAAAAAAAAAAAAAGAAGGAAGTGGGAAAAAGTGCTGTCCAGGAGAAACCTAAGTGACCCCAGAAATGTCAATAATTAGGAGAGAAGTGACCAAAGCAGCCAGATAGTTACTAGAGAATTTCTGTAGATGCAGTATGCAGGGCACAGTATACAGGGCTGTGATGGGTCTGTTAGGTGGTGAGGCTGCTGAGACTGACCTTGCAAGCACTACAGCTTCTGGGAACACTGATTTGATTTCAGCAGGGAAGGGAGGTCTTTTTTGGCTTCCATTGCTAAGCAAATGGAGCCCTGCAAATTATGAAGAATCCATTGATAAAACTTGTCACCGTGAAGTTTTAAAATAAACAAGGCTGGATCTAAATATGGAACAATGTATTTAAGCTATCTCTTTTTGAGGAATGAAGGGATAGAGATCCTGATAGAGGCTGAGGCAGTACACTTAACTTGGGTGCTGGCAGATGATTGGCTACCAGGATGAAACCTGGAAAGTCTTATCAAGTGCCATTCTGAATATCCCCTTCCCACTGGTGCAAATTCTCCTTACACTTAGTTATTGCTATCAGATGCAGTTATACTTTATGGAAAAGAAAAAAACAAAAAAACAAACAAACAAACAAAAAAAACAAATTGAAAGTTAGAGAGCCTATCTGTATACTATGGCTGCTTCTGGTTGTATGCCTGCTCAGACAGTGTCATCTCACAGGAGATATGTCCTAGGAGGTTCAGAAAAGCAGGCAAGGTGGGTATCAGTGCTCTTGGAGTCATAGAATCATAGTTAATGTTGGAGAGAACCTTAAAGGTCATCCACCTATCCCCTCTAGGAACCAACGAGCAGAGACTTGCAAAACCTTACACTATCTCTGTAACACTGTATAGCAATAACCTTATTGCTGTCAGGTAGCTTTGTCTGCCTTGGAGACTGGAGTTGATGCCTGAGGAATCTGGAGTTAGCAAAGAGAAACGAGACCTAGTCCGTAATGAGGTCTGCAACCAGAGTAAGCCTGTCCAACAGTTCGGAGAAGATGGGGAAAAAAACCCCTACAATATCAACAACAAAACACTGCAAAAGAAAAGGAATAAGCATGCAGTACCAGAGAATAGGGTACGCTGAGCACTACAGCTGATACATACTGCCTGTGATGAGCAGCAGGTAGCTCTGTGCAGAAAAGGAATATTCTGCAGCATGAAAATACTTTTTCTGACCGTCTGTGGGGCACTCAGCAGCACATGGGTTAATTCAGCAGTGTCTCACTCAGAGCACATCCAAATATTCCACTGGTTGCTCTTGAGTTGCTTTGTGTCTCAGGTGTACTGTTCAAGTATTTTAAGAGGGGTAATGATTTTTTTTCCTGGTAGCGAGTACATCCAGGCAGATATAATTTTAATATAAAGGGGAAGTTTACTAGAATAGAATTTAAGAATATTAAAAAGGGATTTGGTTCCGAGAGAAATATTAGCAGTAAAGGCAAGGATAAGGATTTTGGAGAAATTTAATTAAAATTTAATCTTCTTTCTAATTAAATTTCCTTTTAATTAAACTTAAAATTAAATTCGCTTTGTTTAATTGGAGGAATTTAAAAAGTATTACCTTAGAGTGTCAATCATATTTTTGTACTATAGAAATAGTTTACCCTGGTTTGTCTTGTTTAAAAGATGAGATTTCACACCAACTAGGAAAAAAAAATAGGAAAAGGAAAAGTAATAAAAATATAACATTTAAATGTAAATTAATTTACTCCTCAGTTATTTTCTGACTCCTTCCCCTCTCCCTCTCTCTCATCCTTCTCACTTACCATCCTCTAAAGGAGGACAAAATGGTTGTCCCCCTTGGGAACCTGCCTGGATATGCAGGGAATATCCTAACCTTTTTGACATTGGGGTCACATACTTATTACATGCCAAGGCTCTGGGGCATGACAATGCTTTGCTCTGCTTGATACAATTACCCATTTTCCTGCTTTACCAATCATAATTTCTCCCCCTTGTCTTTTTTTGTTTGTTTGCTTGTTGGCTATTTTTTTTTTTTTTTTGGGGGGGGGGGGGAATGGAAGGAGCAGCAATAAATGAAATAACAGAAGTTTCCCTTGAGTCAGCAATGCTCCAGAGTGGCTCAGAACTGGTATCACATGATGACAGAGAAATCTGCCCTAATTGTCCCAGTTAACTGTCATACAGCCAGGTCTCCTCAATGCCGAAGCATACCTCTTGACTGATATTCTGTTCCTCTAGTCCTGAGCTAAACCAAAAACTGATATTTCTGTCTCAGTTTTCTTGCTTTGTCTTCCTAGCTTCATTTAACTCTTTCTCCTTTGCTTCCACTTTACTGGTGTAGATGGTTCTTACTGTAGATCAGAGACCTCCTTTTCATGTCTCCTTACACCTAATTGTATTGCTTGCAGGTTGGCAACTTGCAGGGTTTTGATGCTTGCTCTCTTTTCTCATCCTTTCTCCTTTCCTTCCTCATCAGGAAGGAAACAGCAGGAAAGCCAAGGCAAAGATGGAGCTGAAATTGGCAAGGGATATGAATAAAAACAAGAAGGGTCTCTAAAGTTACATAGGCAGGAATGGAAAGACCAATGAGAGTGTTCCCTCTCTGATTAATGAGGGTGGAGAACTGGCTTCCTCAGACATGGAAAAAGCTGAGGTGCTCAATAAGTGCTTTCACTCAATCTTTACTATTGGCCAGGCTCCCCATCTGTGCCAGGACCTCAGTCCTCTTAGATGTGGGTGAGAGGAGCAGATTCCATCCCACTGTAACAGTGGAACAAGTCTGAGACCTCCTTATGTTCCTCAGGTTTCTGAGATAAATGGTTCATGTGGTTGCCAAGCCACTCTCCATCATATTTGAAAAATCATGGCTGTCAGGTGAAATCCCTGGAGACTGGAAAAAGGGAAACATTTACTCCCATTTTTAAGAAAAGGAGAAAGGATGACCTGGGAAACTACTGGCTGGTGAGCCTCACCTCTGTGCCTGGGAAGATCATGGAGCAGATCCTCCTAGTTAAGGCACACATGAGACAAAGATGTGATCTGTGACAGCCAGCACGGCTTCACCAAGTGCAGATCTTGCCTGACCAATCTGGTGGCCTTCTATGATGGAGCAATGGCATCAGTGGACAGGGGAAGGGCAATGGATGTCACCTACCTGGATTTCTGCAAAGCTTTTGACATGGTCCCTCACCACATCCTTCTCTCTAAATTGATGAGATATGGATTTGAAAGATAGATTAAAAACTGGTTGGCTATTCACAGCTGAAGGGTTGTGATCAACAGTTCTACGTCTGGGTGGAGGCCAGTCATGAGTGGTATCCTCCAGGGGTCACTCTTGGGACTGGTGAGCTTCAACATCTTCATCAGTGACATAGATGATGAACTTGAGAGCACCCTCAGCAAGTTTGCAGTGGATACACTAGAGGGCAGGGAAGCCAACCAGAGGGACCTGGACAGGCTGGAGAAGTGAGCCCATGTGAACCTAATGAGGTTCAACAAGGCCAAGGTGGGGAGTCCTCATTGTGGCTTTCCAGTACTTGAAGGGAGCATATAGGAGGAGGAATGACTGTTTACATGGGTTGATAGTGATAGGATAAGGAGGAATGGTTATAAATTAAGATGGGGGAGATTATTTAGGTTAAATGTAAGGAGGAAGTTTTGCACTCAGAGGGTGGTGATGCATTGGAACAGGTTGCCCAGAGAGGCTGTAGATGCCCTATCCCTGGAGACATTCAAGTCAAGGCTGGATGTAGCTCTGGGCAGCCTGGTCTAGTGGTTGAAGACCCTGTCCATGGCAGGGGCCTGAAACAAGGTGATCTTTGAGGTCTTTTCCAATCCAGGCCATTCTATGATTAATTCTATTATTCATTCTGTGATTTTTTTCTTCATTTCTTATTAAATATTTTAATTTGTTTGTTAGCTTCATTCTCTTCTGTGTTCTTATGTTATGGGGTTTATGGTATCACTGCAGCCAAAGACAGTATGCATTAAACATGTAGATTCCTCACCCAACAAATGGCCTAAATCAACCTGAAAGTTAGATTGAACCCTTACTCTTTTCAGGTTCTCAAGCCCTGAGGAGGTTCAGTCTTTCTGTGGCTATCCAGACATGATACTGCAGCTCAGCTTACACTGGTTTCTTTCTTGAGAAACTCCCGAAATAATCTTCATCCTCATAAGAAGAATGATGTTTTGCTGTCAGCCATCAAACTGTGCTTTTACTCAGTATCTCTGATGTCTTGGCTATAAAGTAAAGGAGCTGTAACTGAACTCTTGAAGAAGATGTGGCTGACAAGTAATAAAATACACAGGACCAGAAAGAGAAATGTTGCTAGTAAACTAAAGGACACTAATTGCTGTGCTTTGCTGTTTGTGCTTTGAATGGCTCATACAATGGAAATATGACTCAGAGTAAGGTGGGAAGGATGTCACAGTAATCAAGATAGGAGATCAAAGAGCTGGAGGTGTGTGAGCTTGAATTTGCCAAATCAATTGATAAAAATCAGTTTTCTCTATAATAATACAATCAGACTCCTCTCTAAATATTTCTGGTGCTGAAATTGCCTTCTGTACTTGAATTTATAATAATAAGAAATAATAAAAAGCTCAAGCAAAAGGATTAAGCAAAAATGAGATGCATGTACATACTCTATGCAAATTGGTGACACCTCTATTCATAATTCATTGCAAGTGGTTGAAGGTAAATAGATTTTTATTTTTATTCCCTGTGAATTTCTCACATAAGCAGGAACTATCTGTTTAGAACATTTCTCCCATCTCATTTTATTTAAGTTGAGAAAGAAAGTAAACAGACGACTGTAGCAACTCCTGATCTCACACTGTCTGAGACACTGATACAGAGTCCAAATTAATCTTTCCTGCTTGATTGTGCCTCAACACAGAGCAAGGGCTTTGAGTCTGGGGACAGGACAATTATGAGGGGACATTACCCCAACGTCACAAAACAATCATAAGGAGGAATCTGTGAGACAACGATGTTAAAGTTCACCCCCACACTTACTGTGTTTTCTATGTTAAGACCTAACATGACTTTATTTAATAACTAAGCAAAATCAAAACAGCAGAACAGAGTATGAGAGAAGCAGAGATCTGGTTAGAGGCCTACAGTCCATCCTTAGCAGGAACATTATGCATAACAGGACTTGGAGGCAAGAAAGAGAAAAATGAATTCAAGTAAACAGTTTTATCTTGATGACCCTTAAATGAAAGGACAAGAAAACAGTATGATCAGCTAGGAAAACACTGGGAAGATAAGAGCCCTTTGTCAGCATGGAGGGCCTGATTCTCCCTTTCTTTGACATTTGCATCTGTGCAAGGAGAATGACAAATTGCAGCAAAGATGCTACCAAATCAGATCAGCTTAAACCATCTACAGGAGCTGCTGGCATTACACATGGCTTAATGACAGTACAAGGTGAATGGAGTTGACTCTGTCCCAAAAGCAGTTGATCTGAAAACTGAGCTATGGTTGTATTAAGGATTAAAATATAATTTTTAATATTGGTAGAACAGAAACAAAAAAACAGTATTACAATATAATGATAATGAGAATATCAAAATGTCATTAGATACTTTAATAAATTGTTACTCAAAAGTTTATTCAGACTTCTGTTTCATTTCTTATATCTTAGGATGGTAAGATATTTCTGCCATGAATTGCTTTCTTATTTACACAAGTTTAGCTTTACCTCAATTATCCACCAAGTAAAAACAAAAAAACAAAAAGCCCCCCAAAGCCCTTTATAGTATTTCCACAAGACTAATATAAAGCAGATGTATCCTGCTGAGTTCACAGTATATTTTAAACAAAATGACCCTAGTGTTGTTCTGGATCTTACAAATGCTGATATATATGAATACCTTTCCATAGGGGAGCATTCTCTGGAGTATCCAATGGGTCAGGCTTTTCCTGTTTGAAATGGTAATCATATGCATGGGGCTGTTTTTCAGTTACATTTATTTCCTTTTTAAGTGTTTATTTTTGCAGCACATTGTCCTATATTTTGATATTTTCCCTGTACATTTCTCAAGGCCACTAAGAATAATACATGGCAATATTTAACTCTTGTATATCACCGAATGTGACAGTCCTCAGAAATATAGGTGCATATTGGCTGCTGCCGTGCAGTAAATCTCCAGAAGTAAATCATCAGTTGTGTATCGGGGATGAAGGAACACCTGCCCAATTTTCAGAGTAATGCAGGATGTGATTATAAAAAGTATATGAAACACAATTTTGGGAAAATTTAAAACCCATGACGACTAAATCTAGAATTCCTTCTTTCCTCCACTGCCAATTTCCCTCAGATGCCCAGCATCCCCACAGGATGGGATTTGTCCTGAGTCAGAATTAATTTATCTGTGTTTGCACCTGAATTTAGATGGCTACAGTGTGCCTGTGAGCAGAAAGCAGCTGTATATATCTAGCTGAGTTTTACCCAAAACATCTAACTGAGGGTACTGCTCACAATCACAGTTAAGCTGAGTAGACTGCCCAGCTTTCATCTAACCTCTGCTAGTGACTAGAGGTAAAGGAATTCCTTTACCTTTCTCAGTGTATTTCACACTGCAAGTAGAAGGAGAAATGATTCCATTTGTTTCCTGGATTTTTTTTTCCACTCATTCACCTGTCCCTCTCTGAGATACATAAGTGACCTGTAATCTCACTTTCAACTTTCCGCAGTAAGTGGTGTGCAGCTTTGGTGTGTGACTGGGGTTAGCTGCGTCCACAGAATGGATCACTCTGAGACTGGCTATCGCAGTCACCATGGTCAATAATCTTTGTGAGGAAATCCTTATGACATGTCTCCAAACTGGTGAGTAATGACGTGAGAGAGAAATCAGCCCCAGAAACATAAATCCCATAAATCCTAGGGTCACAAAAATGGTCCAGGAGATGGAACACCTCCCACCTCCCCGACAAGGACAGGCTGAGAAAGCTCGCACTGTGCAGCCTGGAGAAGAGAAGGCTCTGGGTAGACTTGAGAATGGCTTTTCAGTACCTAGAGAGCAGCTGTAATAAGGAAGAGGACAGACTTTACAGGACCAGTTGAGGCAGGATAAGGAAAAATGATTTCAGACTAAAAGAGGTGAGATTTAGATTAGGTGTAAGTTTTTTACAATCAGGGTGGTGAAGCACAGGAACAAGTTGCCCAGAGAAGTGGTGGCTGCCCCATCCCTGAGGTCATTCAAGGTCAGACTAGATGGGGATCTGAGCAACCTGGTCTAGCTGCAGATGTCCCTGTTCATTGCAGGGGTATTGGAACAGATGACCTTTTAAGTGTCCCTTTCAATTTGAATGGTTCTAAGATTCTACTTATTATAGAAAAAACTTCGTTGCCCTAATCTTATTTTGGACTTAACATAGAAATTAAGAGAATTTATTTCCCTAGGAATCATAACAAGGCAGTTGACTTTGTGCCTCAACCAAGGAGGAGGCTGTTACTATGAAATGCCTTGTGTTTGTATCTTTCAAATTATATGCACTGTATACACTGAATCTAGGGTGCTGATACTTCAGCTAATTATCGTTTCTTGAAGGAAAGTCTTTTGTTAATTACCAATAGCTGGCTATCTAGCTTTTGGCATGAAAGCAGGTTGGCAATAGAAAAAAATACAACCTTGTGTTTCCTCAGTATTACATTTACTTTGGAGGAAGGGTCTAAATCGCCACGTTAATGTAAGCATTTTGAAGAATATTACTTTTTCTCTTGCTGATCTGTATCCATACCCATATCAGCTGTGATAGGAGGAAGGATAGACATTTAATTTTGCATGTCACAGTTTTGTGCCTTAACTGCAGACCAGTGTCCCCTCCCTCCTGGCAGCACACAGAGGCGGAGTTTTGACAGCAGCCTTTAATAGACTTTCAGAAAGCACAGCTAGAAAAGACCTATGAGGTCATGTAGTCTAGTTCATAGCCAGAGTGATAATTCAGGCTTTTCTCACCACCAGAGGTGATGGTACTCAGTGGCAAGTCAGACATAAATTCTGAGTCAAGGATCTCTACATTTTGCTATGTGAGATTCAAGAAGATAGGAAGTCCATAGCAGCTTCAGTAATCGTCATTATATTATTTATATAAGCCTGAATAAGACAGTAGAAAAACAGCTGAATATTTATTTGACTGCTTAAGCAACAGGTTTACTTATTTGGTGCTACAGTTGTTGTTTATTTCATGTAATGATTACTTGTTGTGGGTTTGGATTAGGGAGATGGAGAAGTTTGCTTTTTGTACACTTACAAAAGTACCTTGTGGCACTGCTAGCAGTACAGTGGGGAGCTGAGGGATCGAAACAGTATTGACCAAATATTACTGCTTCATTAAACTGAAAAAGCTTAATATAAGTTACATTTCTGATGTTATTTTCAAAGTTGTCTATCTTCATGAACATGTCTAGTTTCCACTTACTGAAGCTGATGTATGAGACCATTGAAGTTTCAGACAGGTGAACTACATCTGATTCCTTTCATCTTTCATATTAACCTGTTAGGTTGTTTTTTTTTACTCCAAATTGTGAGCTTAGAAATGTTTTCTTTGCAAATCCTATTCAAAATCGTTATGTACATCCATGCACACTTATATGTCTAGCAAACTTCTGTCCCTTCAGAGCATAACTGCCTTAGCAAAAGGTACATATATTTTTATATTTTCTCGTATGCATGCAAGAGATGAATCACCTAGTCCACAGCTCAGGAGTGCCTGCTTACCACCCCCTTGGGAGGAGGAGGATGGAGGTATGATGATATCTGCTGTGCCTGGCAGGAATCCCAGGACAACACCAGCATACCCACGCTGGGCTGTTTGGGACTGAGTGGGTTTGAAGCACTCTTTCTTTGCCTGGAAACTTGTAGAAAAGAGCATGCATATTTATGAAAAAAAAAAAAGAAAAAAAAAAAGAAAAAGAAGTGTGTGTGTATGAGGGTTGGATTGATGAATCACATCTTCTGTCAAAGACTCCAAAAACTGAAATAAATCATTACTGAGTATCTGGAGCTCTTTACTAATCTTTAATGTTTTAATGTCTGACAGAATTTTCCTTCATGTCATGCAAGCATTCCTTTCATCAATTGTTTTTCCAACTCATTCCCTTTCACCATCTTGTCTTGTTCCCTTTCCCACCTCTCTACATGCTCTTCTCAGTGTTCACGCCCTCCGTCTTCCCCATCCAAGCTACTCAATTATTCTTTCTCAGAAATGCTACAATTAGTCCTTATTCAAAGCTTCACTCACTGAAACAATATTACTGATTGACAAGTGCATGTCTTGGGAGCCTGTAGAGGTGACTGATGTTGATGTCTACTTGCCTTGTGCTGCACCTGACACCATGGGAAGGATATGGGAAAGACATGAGTCACACAGAGGCCTTGAAAACCTCATCTCTTCCCCTGTCACTGTTCTTCTGCCATCCCTAACTAATGGACAGAGGAACCCCCAATCTGCCTTGGGAGGTTTTTGTCGGTTCTATAGATGCAGGATTTGTGCTGACAGCTGCACACAGTGCTGAGGAGGCAAAGTGGATGCTTGTTTCCTAGAAGGTCTTCTTCCAGATCTGGCTTCTTCTTCTTCATTGTCCCTGTCAGCCAAGTATATGGCTAAAACATGGCAGGGAAAGGAAGTTCTCTGAAGGGCCAAAATGAAAATGAAGGGCATGTGACCGCAGTGACAAATTAATTTAAGAGCTGCATTAAACCATTACAGTTCAGAGTGAGTGAGAGATGTGACAGTATCTACCCCCATAGGTGTGGTGGGATGGCAGAGCTGACCCTGCTCTCAGCAAGGTCTGATGTCAAAGGCCTGCAAAGGGGTTGGCACGTTCACACATTAAGAGAACTGAGGACTCCCTTCAGTCTCATGGAGAGATTAATTGGCTATCTTTACATTTCTAAATTAAACAGTGCTGAGCACTGCAGCTCTGCTGTCCACACTGATAAACTGATGGTACGTTTTTGCCTCAGGCACCCCCACAAACAGTGTTCAGAGATACTTTCTGGACACAGCATGAACTGAGGTCACTCTCACAAGGCAAGCTGAGTTGAGTACTGATGTGAGTTGGGCGTAATAGCAGGTCTTGGTGCCACAGTGTGAACAGAGGCATATTTAATAACATGGACAAAGTCACAAAATCCAACTTTTCAGTTTATTAGTTTATTCAGTCTAATTAGTTTGGGCACAGGTTGCTCTCACATGGTGTGTTGACTCTGACTCAGAAGATAACTCTGTTGGTCCTGTTTCAGATCAGTGCTCAGAGTCCAGAGCTATGACTTTATAGTTACTTCTTGCCATTTCCAGTACTAAACTCAGAAGTCAATTATAATTTTCTTTAAAGGATTTGAATCAGCCCTTTGACTTTTGTTTTTTGACTTGTCTATTGAATTCTTGGAAACTTTTTTACAAATTGCAGATGCCAGTTAATGGAGAGACACGAAATCAGCTTGCAGTTTCAGGGACATCAAATACCAGCCCTTCTGTAAGGAAGAAAGAGGTTTCTCGTAGCAACCTGTAAGAGAGAATCTGTCTCCCAGTACGTACAGACTAAGTGCTGTTTTAATGGCTTTGACTTTTGGAGCAAAGGCTCAGTGAGTTGTAATTAGAGGTGGTCATTTGTTTTTAATGAAAGCATTTTCCATGGGGAAAAAAAAAATGCAGCTCTGCCCAAATCAAAACATTTTGTGAAAATGTGCTGATTTCAGTGACATTTTTATGGGAATAAGTCCAAATGAATCATTTAAATCTTCTCCTTGCATTTTGATAATGTCAGAATGTTTCATTTCAAGAATATTGAAACATTTCATTTTAGCAGTGCAGAAGGAAAGAGCTGTACAGCGCCAAGTAATCTTGTCCTCAACAGCTGTAAAGCAGAAAGTTTAAAGTAACACAAGATAGTAGGGCCAGAATCTGCGTAGCTCTTTCTCCAAAGCCAAATCAGACATAATTTTTCCAGCATTAGGTAGATGAGTTCCTGTGATACATCTTAAAAAAGCTACAGGGAATGAATGAAAATGAATTACCAGAATAAATAAAGAGAATTTATTTTTTATTGCAGAAAAATAATGAAAGGCAGAATGCTAAAGAGAAGAGGCTACTAGCAGAGGTTTCACTTTTGCAAGGGTAATATTTCTTCTGGCATAGTTAACCTAACTTTGAAAGGAAATTAGACCAATCAGATATTTCTTTCCTCAGGAGTCAGTGAGTTACTCCAAAAAGTAGCTGCTGACCTTTAATGTACATTATATTGTAATTTGAATTCACTTTCCAACACAAACAAGTTTTTATGATCTCTTTGGCTGTCCTCTCTGCCAAGCTGTTTCAAGAAACTGACACTGTGTGAATGCCTACAGATGTTCTCATCTAGGCTGCCATCAGTGTATAATTGCTCCCAAAATCTGTGGAATTACAATACCAAGATAACCAAGATAATTTATAGATCACCAAGAGTCTGATAAAATAGTATGTCATAGAAAACCCAGTCAATAAGAAATGAATGGAGTAAGTGAACTAAACACAGTTTTAGAAAATAAGAGAAAGTATCTGAACTCTAATTTTAGAAGAGGTTATTCAAGCTATGTTTTTGAATATTAGGTATCTTAAATCATAATTAAATTCTGTTACATTTAAGGATTAACCCAATTAGCTTGTTTACATTTTAGCAACCATACTTGAAATCACAGAATCACAGAATTGTAATAATTTGGATTCTAATGAAAAAGGCTGAAAAAAAATTAAATTACAATATTATAATACATATATTAAAATAAATATTACAATAATTATAATAAAATTATAATAAATTTATTATGTCACAGTGGAAAGGAAGAAAATAATTTCAAATATACTTTTATAGCAATGTTTGGGATATGTCCTAATAACCATGAAGTTTGTTACTTGGGATAGAACTATGCAGCATGCTGTATCATATATGTGTATGTATAATTTGTATCTCCAAGTTATGTTTAAAGAAGCCTATATATGGATTTAGTTTTGATTTAAGCATGACAGTAGGAATCACAGACAATTAACTGCAGGGCAAAAGTGCCCTTGATCTTTTTCTAGGAGCAACAACAGGCAAAGAAACTTTCTTGATCATAACCTTGCTCTTTTTTTTTATTAATTTGGAAAAATCAGAATAAAAATATTAGATGAGAAGGTGTTGATTTGAAGGATACCATTAAATTGGAAGGATAGGCAGTCAAAAAGGTTTATACTCTCCCCTTATACAGATTCACTAGTGGAGTGACATACCTCTTTTTGGATGAGTGGGTTTAAATACAAGCCTCTGTCATAGCTGATTGGTTTGGCATCTTGATGGGATGGTCCTTTCAGAGTTGTCAGTTTATGAATAGACAATCCTTTAAGGCACATGTAATAGGGAATTAATTGCTTTTGCTTTTTGGGAGGACACATTTAGCATATCTTCAGAGTTTTAACACGTTCTTCTATTCTTTCCATCTTCTTTTCTGCTTGCTTAATTTCATCAGTTTTTAATATGAGTGGAAAATCTGTTTGAAATAGGTTAAAATACTATCGAAATACTATCATGTCTTTTTTTTTTAATATAGTCTTTCTAAATGTAGATAATTTTATAGAATTTCAGACCTTAATAATCTCTAATTCATCTTTAGCAATCTACAAAATGGAGATTCTTTATTCTCCCAAGTTTATTAAGGAATCTATTACTTACATACCACATACATAACGAATTCTGCTATGAATAGGAATATGCTAATGTTCAAATAACTTCTTACATTAACAACTAATGATCACCTCTAACAGCACGACTATAATTGTGTGTAAACCACCTTCCTATTTATATAGCAATTATATCATGTGTCTGTTATTTGAAATTTGCATTTAAATACAACACATATTCAAGCAAGCAAGAGTATTTAAGTTGGGGGAAAGAGGTTACCTCTTTTTTATTTCCCCAGGAGGCAAACAGAAATTATCAAATTCTGTGAATACTCCAACTACTAATCCAATAGGATGTTTAATAAAATAATAGCAATTCTTCAAAAATTCTTCAAAACTTTGAGTTATATATTTATTATTCCTTATGCATCAATATATAAACATATTTATTAACATTTCTTCAAATTTAGAAAAGGGGCCATGCAACTTTGTCCCAGACTACAAATAAATCTCGGTAATTGTGTTACAGTACATTGTCGTATCAAGACAGAGGGTTAGGCCTCCTAACATAGCCATTGCTTTTTGACTTTACTATTTTGAATCATTCAGTTTTGACTTTCAGGTATATTAAAATACATCTTTGATATGCTAGACAGAATGAACTGCTCAGATCTCTCAATGCAAGACATTTCACCGAAGTCTCTTAATATTTTTTTCTATCTTTTCACGGCATCTAAGACAATTTTTCAGTATCTTTTCAGTTGTGTTCTGATATCAATCTTACCAGTGCTGTAAATAGATGTAAAATTCACCTTCCTATCATTCTGATTTTGCATGCTGTATCAATCTGCTGTCTCCAGTTTTCATTATGCATATTATAGGGTGGCTTAATGTTTACCCCAGCATGCCTGAAAGAAAGTGATTTGCCACCTAGAAATCAAAAAGGGTACAAAGTAAGAAGTACAAAATAGGATTTTTCCACCAAGGATTTTTCCACCAAACCCTGAATCTTGAGAAATATAGCAAATAGTTATTCACCTCAAATCTCAGTTCTTTAGGCCCAACTTCAGCACCACTGGGAATGCTCCAGAATGTCCCTCTGGCCTCCAGTGAACCACTGATCTCCTTTTGGCACTGTGGATTACCTGCCATTCCCACAAGGACATCACAGACAACTCAGTGCATCTCAGATGTCATCAGCCTTCATTATATAGGAGAACAAACTTAGATCTATGATTTTGTTCCCAGTTTAGTCAGAGCAAGCAACTCTGAAGCAGTTTTAGCCTCACCTACTCTTATTTACTTTCCACCTGTCACCTGCTAGCCTAAGTTAGTACTTCCTAAATCTAGTGATAGAAAGAAAATTGAAGTCTTTCTCTGCTTACCTTTGCAGTGTCATTCCTGATTTCAGACCCATAGCATATCTTTCCTCACTGTATTTCCCCAGGCTGAGCCCCAGTTTTCTTTGCTCTTCTTTGTATGAATTGTTTCATAACTTCGACCATTCCCATCATCCTTCAGCATACTTGTCATCAAATTAATAAACCCCTTGAAATCTAAAGACAAAAATGTATTTCAGATGTCTCTCAGAACAAACAAACAAACAAACAATAATAATAATAATAAAATCATTATCACTGTCACTTTTTGAAGGAGATATTCATCAAATTCCCCTGAAACTGGACTTCCCTTGACTTCAGACTATGAGCTCTTGACAGCCTTACAGTCTGGTCCCTGGATGAACAATCACACTTCAGAAGTGTTAAGGGAGCAAAATCTGTGAATTTCCCATTATGGGTTTAATCCAGATCCTTAGATTTTAACAACAGGGTTTCTTTTTATATCAGAGTTTGTTGGACGGGATGCAGGCTGTCTGTAAAAATGCTGAGCATGTCTTATTAAACGTCTGGTTATTTGATGTGCCATTTTCTGATGTATATTTGATAAACAAATTTGTTACCAGCAGCGTTCTTGTTACCAGTGACATTTAAACACAAATGCAGATTTATATATGAGTAATTGTGTTTCAAGAGTAACTGTGTGCATAAGTCAGCATTTTGCAAATGTTACAAAAATGTACAAGCCCAAGCAGAAAAAAAAACACTTGCCCATCTTCTGCTACATAAGATGTAATGAAAGGTAATTATATCCTATTCACACATTAGAAGAAAGTACTTGTCTTGATAAGACCTTGATTTAAAATCTGTTGAAGTTAATAGAAATCTTTCAATTAGTTTTGGTGGAATATGTCTCAGGCTTTCAGGAGGAAAGTGAAGTTCTGCAGAGAGATCTTTCAGGATTGCGTTTGAAGGATTTTCAACGCAGTGTTTAGTTGCTCCTGAAACACCTCCTCTTCTGAAAATCATACCTCTGGCACTCTTCTTGTTATATCAACATAAAGAGAATGCTATTGACTCATATCTACTGGGGTGAAAATCCAATCTCATATATGTCCTTGCTGTATAAGAATATTTAGAAAGGAAATACATGTCCTTAAAATTATATCAGTTCACCTTACATGCCTAAGAAAGAGGCCATTTCTAAAGGATATTGATTAAAATGGAAATACATTCAAATAAATGGATTCTTGGCTTGAAATAACCTTTACAGTAAGTGAATGGTCTATTTTGAAAGTATGATGGGTGTTCTGTGGGGCACCACTGTATCTTAATTTTATTTCATTGCTATAAAGAGTTTTCTTCTGTTTATGAAAATGCTATGCAAAGTGAGATCTATGGATTACAGAATGGAGAGAAGCAGGAAATTTTTTCTTAAGTAGACATTTGCCTGTTTCTCATCATTCTTCAGATTTGCCAAAGGCCAGAGCCAGAGGCTCAAGCAAAGATGAGGTTTTCTAAGCACTTTATCAAATAAAAAATGAAAATAATTCTTTCACATGCAAATAATAGAGTTTGTTGATTGTTTCATTTCTGAAGCACAATATCCTCTTGCAAAAAGACATAGGAGATGAAAAATGGAATGTCCCAGACCCTGGCCTGGAATATAAAGATGTCGGGCTGGTACTAATGCACATTTAAAAATTAGAGTTCAAAATAAAACATACAGAAGAATAAAGTGGATTTTGTAAAGTAACATATACCCATTGCCTCCTCACTTTCAGAAAGAATCTGCAATTAGAATTGACTGAAAATCTGCATGTGAGTCTTTTCCACTTTTCAAAATACCAAAATATTTATGAACTTTGGGGACAATCCAAACAGTGTAGGCCACCGAGTGGAATCCCCTTTAAAAATCATTCGGCCAAAAATGCAGTTACTGCAACAATTGAACAAATAAGAGTTCACGCTGCAAAGAAATGCGCTGCAGAATTAGGGAAAGCAGAGATTGTCACCAGTGGATTTACCCAGGAAAAGAGAGGGAAATAATATAATTGCCCCAATAAGGAAATTATCAATGCAAAAGAGAGCCCTAACAGCTGTATATAGTGGGCACAATGTGTACTTCAGTTCTCAATTAAGCGTCTTTAGAAATATCCTGAATCTCTGAGATGATTTGCTTTCTCTTTTTGTTTAAGTTAGGTGATGAGAAGGCATCCAAGGCAAGGTTGAATGGAGCTCTTGGGCAGTCTGATGTAGTGGGTGTCAACACTCCCCATGGCAAGAGGGATGGGCTTTAAGGTCCCTTCTAACCCAAACCACAGTTCATATCATGATTCCATGACAGTACTAGGGGATGCACTAAGATGTAATACTTCCACTCTATCCACTTGTATTGTTCTCCAAGATACTTGCTACAATACCTTTGAACACTTTTCCCTAGGCTTCTTCAGCACAAAAGAATAGACCATTTCCTCCGGTATTAAAGCAATTATGAATGGAGAAATTATATAAATTTTTTGTTTTGTTTTGTTTTTTGTGAACATGAAAATATATATTTATTTATAAACTGATTAACTATTTCTGGGGATATCCTTAATCAGAGCACTGATTACAATGGAGGCTGAAAGCAAGTTCTCACAGGGAAGCAAAATAAAAATTTGGCTTTAATCTGAATGAACACAGTGTGAAAATGCACTAACCACTGTATAATGCTTTTGTAACTGTAATGTATTTATCCTGAAGCAAATTGTACACCAGTTGTGATCTAGGTGATTTTTTTTCCCCTGAATTTGATATTACATGACAGGTGAGTTTCTTTGCCAAACAGCAACACTACTCAGTATCTGCAGATGCTTCCAGGCAGAGATCTTAAAATACTTTGCCAAAATTGAAATGATCACTCTAGATTTCTGTGAATGGAAACCTTAATGCTATCATTTCAGAATGATCCTCAGACTTCTAGTTGTGTACTTTAAAATCCTGAATTTTTTTCAAGAAGAGGAAAGATGGGTGCTGATGGTTTTCATATGAGCTCTTTGGAAACAAAGAATAGTGTTTCATGAGAGACAGGAAGAATCTGAGAGCAATTGTGTTAAATTTATGAAACCTCCTGTATGAATTCTATATGAATGAAGTGACTTGTGGGCAGGCAGATATTAATCAACACAAGTCTTTGAAATAAATGCACCTTCAATTGAAGGTGCTGGAAGTTGTTCCCTGCACTTCTTTGCAGAGAGAGGAAAAGAGAAGGTACAGAGGTAGAAAAAGAAAAGGTGTTTGGCTGGATCTCCTGGGGATATACACTAGGGATTTTACGTTGTTCTTAAAACAAAATTTAGAGAAGATATATACTTTAAGATCTGCTTTAATTGTCAGTCATAACTCAGTTCCTCCAGATCTCTGCTTTTTTTCCCAAACTCCCTGTAGCCTTCCAAAACCTTTTTGATAGCCCATGTCCAACAGTGAACATACAATTTCAGTAGTGACAGTTCCCAGCTTGTATATATACATAGAGAAGTATATATCTTCTTCCTGACATAGTATCTTTGTGCAGCAATTCCCATCTTGTTCGTGACAAAGGCTTGAGCCAGAGCTCTTAGAACTAATAACATCAGCTTTTACAACTTGCACCATAAAATGGTTCAGTGCCACAATATTCAGCACTGCAGCATCTGAAAAAGGCGCTGAATGAAGGCAACAGAATTCTTGGTTTGGTGCCTCAGCTACATGTTCTAAGCAAGTAAATAGGGAGTGAGATGGAAATGCTGAAGGTAGAGAAAAGGCCTAGGCATAATCTAACAGTGCAGACCTTTTCCCTTTAGTAAAAATCAGCTGTGACAAGGAACCTTAACTGACCAGGAGTTTAAAAGTTTCTCTTGGAAGCACTTACCAGCTTCCTTTCCTCTGATTATTGGGCAATAAACTGTTCTTTCCAAACCAGGAAGGAAGGAGGAATATTGTGGAGAAAAGATGGAGAAAAGATGAATGGAAAATATCTGAACAGGCTGGGGGTCTGAGTGCTTTCTGATATAGCACTGTGCAGGAGTTGGTCTTCTGTATAAAAAGCAATGTAAAAGACTCAAGGAAGTTCCTTTCCAGAGCATTTTTCACTGTTAGTGAGAGATTTCTCTGGAGCTGTGGATTCAAGTCCATCAGATGAAGAAGAAATCACTGATTTTTTCTCCTCATCTTCCCAAGGGAGCACTGTACTAATTCCACTGTGAGTTACACATAGAATTATATGTTCTTCATGCTCCCATCAACCAGATATACACCTCAGGTTCAGTCCTATGGGCACAGTGAACAATTTCATATATAACATTAAAGTGGGTGTGGATCCTCGTTGGAGGATGTGGTTTAGCATGATCTGTACCCTTGGAAGCCTGGTGACCTTCCATTGCCTTGAGGTTCAGGCAAGAAACCCTTAGGATCCAAATCACTGGCTTCTGCACTTAAGGATTCATTTAAGTATCCCAGTGCATTGGCAGCTAAACTGCATAGTCTGGAGCTGTAAGGGATTCATATATTCTGTGGCTTCAGAGAGGGACAGATAAGGTGAACTGAACTAGGGGCTAGATTTCCACATATGCCATTGTTTTCATGGCCATATCCCATTGCAAACAATGTTTATTTCCTCATCCATTATCCCCTCTAGACTTATTTCAACATTATGTCTTGCTTTCAGCTTTTCCTTCCAGCTGCCTTTGTGTTTCAAATTGTCTTCCCCAAGATTGATCTTATTTTGTTATTTTCACCTCTTATTTCTAATTTCTCTAAATCTGATGGTATTATTACTCTACCCTGACGGGCCCCACTACTCCTCCCAGTTGAATATCATCTGTAAGCTTCATTAATGTGCTGTTTGCTGTCTCAAGCAAAGGCTGCCTGTTTTCTTTCTTTACCAAGCACTCCAGTTTCCCTAATCATTCCTCACTAAGCCATAACATCCTTCACATCTGCAAGAGCCGGAACTGAGGAGTAAACTGCCTCCCTGCCACTCCTTTATCAGGACATCTGTACCTTGCCAAAGCCCCTGATGCTATCATGCAACAAGGGAAGTAATGCAAGCCAAGAGTGAACCTTGTCAAGTCTGGAAGTGTAACTCGGGGCTGTACCAGGATTAATTATGCCTTCTGCTGCTTTACACACTCATGTCATCAATAAATTCTAATAAACAGGAGTAGAATGTTCTTATTCATGTCATTCCAGAGGAATTAGAACACAGTAGTGTTATTTAGCAATGCAGATGTTTTATTATTGTGTTGTTTATGTGAAAGTGGATATGACATGAAGAGGTATATCAAATGAGCAATAGAGAGAAGCGAGCTGTGCTCTCTTTTTGATTATGCATATTTATTCATACTGCAGAAGTTACTGCACATAGCAGACTCTTCTAAGATGGATTGCTTGGTTTGGAAACCTAGTCTCCTTCCTTTTTTTTCCTTTTTCCTTTTTTTTTAATAAAGTTTAGATATGTCAATACTACCTTTGTACAGTATTTATGAGTTCTTTCTTTAAATTGCACCGTAATTGGTTTAGTCACCACAATTGCAAAACATGAACCTAATCACCAGAAGCTAAGTAAGCAGAAAAAATAATGATTTGGAGCTGTCTGTCTGCTGCTGCCGAACAGACACACTGGGCACAGTTTAAAGCTGTAATTGCATTGTGGCACTGGCTTGCTGTTCCCAGCACATGCATAATGTAGCTCCCAGTTGCAGACTGCCACATATCCTGCTGTATTTACCCTCAGATGCCAGCAGAGCGCATGCCACCCCAGCTGCTGTTTCCCAACAGTGTAAAACTGTCACACTTTCAATTAGATGCCCCAGAGCACTTTGTCACCCACTGGAGGGTATAGTCATATTATGATGGGGCAAGATTATGGGCTAAATGCATCCCTAGATGTCCTCTGCAAGCTGTGGCAAAATTACTCTGCAAATGAATTTGAATGCATTACTCAATTCATTCTATTGATCATAAAGCAGGGCCATGCCCTGTTTCCTTTTGAAGGCACAGCTTTGTGATCACAATGACTTGGGGCAGAATCTAGCCTTATTACATCCCTGTAGATCTCCACAGCCAAAGTAGACACAAAAAATATATATACATACTACTTACTGGGGACAAGCTCTGGCCCTGCAGACCCTACACAAATCTGCCTCTCTTCATCATTTTTTCTTCATCTCTCATGTCTGCACCTTTGTTCTTCTGCTGACCGTGCACTCACAAAACGAAAGATCTGCACAGAAAAAATGTCAAGGCCATCATCTAACCATTAAAAAAAAAAAAAAGTGGTTTTGGGGATTAATGATGTGTTGTACACCAGTAACCATTTCTAAGGCAATATTACACAGTATTAAGCCATCTCATAATATCATGTCTGGAGTCTAAGAGCATGTATGTAGATAGGTAGTTGTTAACATGTGAACAGCCACACTGGCCAATGGGTAACCATTTGTCAAGCCAATGTAACTTGAACATATGTCTAAGTCTTGGGGTTAAAAAAAAAAAAGAAAAAGGAAATAATAATAATAAAAAGAAAAGAATTAAATGAATAGCGTATATCTTGATGAACGTTTTCACAGCATCTAACTAAAGAGGGAGACAATGTCTTGCAAAAGTGATAGGAGAAGGACTTGGAAAATTAATTATTTAGAAATATTAATTATGCTAAAATGAAAGACACTGGGCTCAGATTTGTAATGTTTCCAATAGAAAGCGTAAATTTTGCAGGTTTGTAAATATTTTAGGCTCCTCAAAGGAAATATCCAATGAATCCTTTTACAGAGATAGACATTGCTCAGCTTCCAATTTGGAAACCTAAAGGAGTCTATATGCATGTGTGACTTCAGGTATGAGTCTACATATGAGACAACTGGAGTCAGTGGAAATTTAACCAGTGGAAACCAGAGATGTTTGTCTGATCAGCCAGTACTTGTCTACTTGACAATGAGGCGAACTGTCCTTGATGTAGCATTGCCAGTACTTGGCGAGATCTCCAAGAGGAAATGCTAGGATAGACACTAGTCCCACAGATAGATACACCTGGTGTACAATCTGGTGCTACCAAAGGAACGTTTGTCTCTTATTTATTTTTATTTTTCCTGAAATGTCATTTATTCATATCCCTTTGTTCTGCAGCTTCACGTTTGTTTCAGTAATTAACTCAGAAAGCTGAAGTATGTCTTATAGTTTTTTTTTATCCCAGATGCACTAAGAAACTTTGCTAAGCTAAAGTTTAAAATACATGTTTAAGTCTTTCGCAAGATCGAGGCATTGCTTAAATAAATATGTGTTAATTTGAGCCTAATTGGCTTAATATTAACACCACATGACTATTAAGAATCAATTGATTTAGTTTCACTGTGGAACACTGTATACATATCTAATTTAGAAAGCTCAAAGAAACTGAATGCAAACAAGTCTGAGAGTGCAATAGCGAAGTCACAAATTTAAGCACACAAGAGCCAGGGTACAGTAGCAGCACAGTTCTTCCAGCATAGCAATAATAATTCAAACATATTGTATCTATATAGTATTTTTATTACTAGTCAGACTATTAAATGCATACTTAAATCTATGCACGATATGCAATTGTGGGCAAGTCTATTGTTACTCTGAAAACTATAGTTTTTCCATTTCCTAATTGCAGTTTCGTGGCACTGCCAAGATTTTGTGTTTAATTTATATAGGGATTTCTGTGTTCTTAGAGCTGTTAATAGAATGGATTCACAAAGACCCCTACTATAAGGAAGGCAAGACTGGTAAGAATGCTATTCATCATACCACCTTTCATCAGCAAGATTAAAACAGTTTTTATCTATATTTTGCCAAAGGAAATGGAATCACAAAGCAATGACCTCATTTACCTACTGCTGAGCAGCAGGCCAGTGGAAGCACTAATAATAAAACCAAGGCCACCCAGGTCCTAAACCAATGCCTCCAGTGAGGCACAGAATAGGTTATGAATCAGACATCTGAATGCACTTATATCTGACTCTGCAAGGACAATACAAACGTGCAGGGCCAGGTCCAAGCCAGATCTTCTCCCAGGACCTGCTAGCATCAGTAAATACAGATGTAACCTCTCAGTCTGCTTATTTCCTTAGGCACAGAGCTGTTGCTTATACAGTATATAAAAAGTTTCCAGCATGACTGCATGGTTCTCAACATAATACATAATCAGCAGAATCTCAGCTTTCTTTTGTATCCTTTTTTATTTTGTTGGGGAAAAAAACAAACAAACACAGAGACAACAACCAAGCAAGTAAACAAAATCTTTTCCAAGCACAATATAACTGAAGCTTGTACATTGCTGTAATCTCAGGTGTCATGCTGTCTGTACTGCTCAGTTAGCAATACAGTTCCATGCCTCTCACCCGTCAGCAAAACACCTAGAGAGTATCCTACCTGACTGTTCAATAACAAACCTTCCAGATCCTTCATCCAAGTAAGAGTAGCCTGATGTTCACTGTAATCTGGGGCCAACCCCCAGCTCACTACAACTTTCTTTCAGGTAGTTATAGAGAGCAATAAGGTCTCCTGTCAGCCTCCTCTTCTCCAGACTCAATAATTGCAGCTCCCTCAGCAGCTCCTCATAAGGCCTGTGCTCCAGACCCCTCACCAGCTTTGTTGCCCTTCTCTGGACATGCTCCAGGGACTTGATGTCTTTCTTGCAGTGAAAAAAACAAAACTGAGCACAGTATTCCAGGTGCAGCCTCACCAGAGCTGAGTACAGAGGTACAATTACTTTCCTGTTCCTGCTGGCAACACTACTTCTGAATGCAACTTACAAACCAGGATGCCGTTGGCCTTCTTGGCCAGCTGGGTACACTGCTGGCCCATGTTCAGCTAAGCATTGACCAAAACCCCCAGATCCATTTCCCCTACACAGTCTTCCAGCCACTCTACCCCAAGCCTGTACCATTGTCTGGGGTTGTGGCCAAAGTGAAGGACTTGGCACTTGGTCTTGTTGAACTTCATCCCATTAGCTTCAGTCCAGCAATCCAGCCTGTCCAGATCTCTCTGTAGGGCTTTGCTACCCTCAGGCAGATTGACACTTTGACTTCTGGTATCCCTCTAGTTGTCTGACAGACCTACCATCTTACCTGTGGACTATTCAATCTCAGAGCTTATTACTATGCAAACTCAGTAGGATTTGACTGAAAGAACAGGCGAATGGCAGTGAATTGGGTTGTTTAAGGTGAACAGGTGCAGAGCTCAACCATGAAAATGCACTGATCAGCATTTGCTGCAATGACATACAACTACACAGATAGTCTCCAGGGATGATCTGAAAAACCACACTGCAGAGAACACACTAATGTAACAAACATTCCAGGGTCAGTCTTTCCAGATTTATGTTCAGCTACAATATTTAGGTTAAACTAAAAAAAAAAAGGCATTTACCTCATTCAGAAACAGACAAGAGGCCATGAGTCTTCCTGGAGTGACCTAGGCCACCTGAAAATTGAGTCAGCCACTTCCTCTAGCATGTTAACATGCTTCACAAGTGTGAGTGAAGGGATGGGCTAATGTATGAATGTGAGTTCTGTGTCAAGAGAAGAAGAGATGGCACCTTGTCAGACGTACTAGTAGCCTATCTGCCATTTTGCCTGATCTGTCCCAGCTCATGGCCTGGTGCTGGCACAGTACAGAGCAGCGGGGTGCTGCCATACACCTTTAGCAATCATTCTTTAGTAGAACTGTGGTGCCAATGTCCAGTGTAATACTTGGATTAGTTAGCTCAGCTAAAATGGTGCCAAGTTCTGGGCTTGTAGCAACCAACCAAACAGTGAACGTGATTCCTGTCACCTAGTTTTAACTGTTGGAAGGATGGGTATTTAGTTTTGGATTGTCATATGAACTTCCTTTCAAGGATTCTTCTGTCTCTCCCAGAAGACAGAATGATCTGGTGACTCACTCCAAGCAGAGGGAAGCAAAACAGATCACCTTCTGGAAACGATTCTCTCTGCTGTGTTCTTTTTTGGAAGACAGAACAAGTAATCATGTTTCTTAGTGAGTAGCAAAGTGAGGTGAAACTTTTTAAATCAAGACTCAGATTTTAAATTTGAGGAGTCTGTGACAGCCTCCAGGTCCACAGTTTGCCTACCAATAAAAAGGGGAGCATTCTGTTTAAGTCAGCGGTTAACATTTTGCAATGTATTTCACTTTTGCTTAGTTGATTAAAATGATCACTATCTATCAGCAATATGTCACAGTCACTCTTGTACCACGCCTTTATTTTGGTCAGATTTTCAGACATCTTCTGGCAAATGGGTTATAGCTTTAAGATATGAACATAGTCTCTAAATTCAGCCTTCAAAATGGGGAGAAAGTAAGAAATAATAGGTTGTCAGCTCTCTTTAAAACGGTGCATGCATCAGGAGAGAAAATAAAGAAGCTATTGCTGTTCATAGGAGACTTCAGAAGCATTCAGATAATGCTTACATCTGCTTTAATGATTCCATTTAAGCTGTCATTTTCAGCATTTACTTTGCAGCATTCAAAAGCAACTACACTTACATGTTCTCAACAGACTCAGCGCCAGTCTCAGATAGAAAATAATGAAGAAGAAAAGGGAAGAAAATGAGAAGTTCCATACAGTATATTTCAAAGAACAAATTCCTTGCAGGAAATTAGCAATAATTTTGGGACCACCGCTGCTGAAGAGAAGTTTCAAAGGAAAAGTGAGCATGCTTTCTTTCTTTCTTTCTTTTTTTTTTTTTTTTTTGAAAGCAGTAACAAAAGGAAGAAGGCAGGCTCTTTACAAGGCTTAAAGGGCCACAGGCAAATATTTTGGAGGAGGAAGTACTGGAATCAGGGTGTTCTTCTTATAAGACTCCACATAAATCGATTCACCTCCTTTGCCCCCGTGCTTCAGTGTGGTTTGCCATAACTGAAGCAGCGAAGACATGCTTCAGTTGGTGCTGCAGAGCTCAGTTTTGTCTCCCCAGGTGGACCCCTGCAGATGAAGCTTTGGGCTTCCTTCAGTGCTGACACAGCTTTCCTCTGTGGCCTTGGGCAAGCTGCTTAATCTGCTTTTCTGCTTACACCTTTGACAGAGGCACTCTGACAAATACTATGCTTTGATATAAGCCCTTCCACACAGCTACAGATTGCTTCTTTTTTCTGCCCAGAACAACAGGGGAAGGAGCACCTTTTCTTCAGCCTGTAAGAATGCAATCTCTTCTGCTCACTCTGCTGCATGAGCAGTTGCATCTAGTTGCATAACGTCAGAGCATTCAGCTGGGAGCCAGGAGATGATGAGTTGGGTAATAACACATTTGCATAAAACATCACCTTCATAAGAACAACATTTCTGGGGAGACTGTACAATCAGTGTCAAGCTCAAGGGAGTCATGGATTTTCAGGGGAGTCTTAATGAGATGGCCATCAGAATATATATATATATATAATTTTTTTTTAATAAAGAGAGAAGTTTCTATCTATGTATGCATCTGTCTGTCTATCCACCTATGTATCTATCTATTAATCTGTCTATCTATATATCAACCACATATCACCATATTGATAAACATTCTTTGAAAACAATGGCAGAAATGCATGCATGAAAGAGCCTGAATATGAAACTTGGTCCATTTTTGTCTGATCTCGAGTTTGTTTGCTTGTTACGTGTTTTGTTTTGTTTATATGGAGTAACTCTTCCCTTCTGTGTTTGTACATAGGGAATATGGCAGAAAACAGGTTCATTCTCATTTTAAAAAGAAGGAAATAAGGGTCCAGTGCAATAAAATATTTTTTTCTGCAACAAAATAATAAAACAGATGAAGAAGATGGGTGTTGCATATTTACTGAAACATTTTCCTGCCCTACACATCTTCAAAGAATACATTTATAATGTTTTGAAAATTTAAGTCCTGTGTTTATGGAATGAGTAGGAGAGCAGAGGTTAAATGCCAAGGGATCTCCTTAAGTCTATGGTGACATTTAATGGCATCATACTACCTTCTAGGCACATGTTCCAGCGACAGAAATGTGTGAAATTAGCAACACTGCTTTCTATTTTTTTTTCCCTTTGGACCCCTTCCAAATTCACCTCCGCCTTCTCTCTCTGGATGCAAACCAAAGACAGTAGATGCTACAGTGTGTATCCTCAGGAGCACCTCTGCAGATTAAATGCCTGCAGCTATTGTGAATCCAAAGCCTCTGCTGAAAAACCCTTTCTGTGACAGAGGAAAATTAAAAATCTAAATCCAGAATGGAGCCAAATTACCTACTCTTGCTACGGGAAGTTCGACATATCATTACAAACTGGTTTACTTGTCCGTGTCCAATTTAATGTGCCTAGCTTTTATTATGAAAGAAAAAAAAAGAAGTAGAAAAAGAGGAAAAATAAAACAACAACAACAACAACAAAAAAGACAAGCAAATCAAAACAGAAAAGTGAGTAACTTTTTTGTCTTTTTTTTTAAATTTATTTATCTTTGTAGCAGGTGTGAAGTGGACAATGCAATACAAATTGTTGGGGCTTCCACTAAGGGAGAGTCAGGAAGGGATTGTGAGATATAGAACTGCATATTCAAGCAGAAAAGGGGACTGAGCCACTGCCCAGCATTTCCCCTGGAGTGGCCTCTGGCAGCTGTTTCAGAGGAGCACACAAGAAACTCTGCAGAAGGCAGATATGGAGTAACAGGCCTACAGGGAAATTTTTTTCCTCAACTTGGTTAATTAGAGGGTAGTTCAAGCCCTGACACATAAAGGTTTATATCCTGCAGTGATGAGAAAGAGCTACTGGGTCTCTGGGTTGGGACAAGGCTTCCCAGACAAGTAATTTCTGTAAAAGTCTGTTTGCTGTCAGAGTGAATGCTTCTCCTCAGATTTAGGTTTGTCCAGGTTCTCCAGACCATTCACATTTCTCCAAAGCAGTCTGGCATTTCCATAACGGCAACACAGGTCTTGGTTCTGAGTGTTGCAGAATGAGAATGCAGAAGGGTCTGTCTTGCTACAGCTCTCTGACTAGTCACTCTGAAATGCAGAAAATAGTATGTGACTGGAGCAATGTGTCACCCAAGAGCTGCTCATTCCCATTCCAAAGGATGCTGGTTGGTGGCTGTTTTTCCTAATGGTAAAGCATGCACCTCTCCCTGCTTCAGGACATTATCTTACAGTCTGGAAATAGGTATCACAGGGTTATCTTACTCATGTTAACCTTTTCTTTCCACCCAGAAACTTGTCCCCTCAAACCACTGGTGCCACATTCCCTTTGTACCTTCACAGGTATGCCATCCACAATGCATGGATAACAGAATGAAGGATTAATTACTTATGAAATGCTTTATATCACCAGTGACTGGCCGTGGAAAACTTTCCTAAAAACTTGTCATAAACTTTGTCTATGAGAACCAAGGACAAACTACCCCTCCTCAGAACACATCATACTGTTAAGAATAAGCTTTGTATTGCATTTCCATTAGTTGTTATGAAAAGTTTTAGGTGACCAAAAACTAACAATTCATTGCGTTTTAATTTTAAATTATATTTCAAAAATCGTATCATTTTTTTCAGAGAAGGAAAGGGGAGAACTGCAGTTTGCAGTAGAAAGCAATTGTTGCAGACCTGCAGTGTGTTTAATGGAAGAGGACATCTGTTTTCCATCTAATGCTAATTTAAAGTATTCAGTACATTGCCAGGTGAAACCCGGAATGGAAACAGGTGGTGAGGGGTGTGGGAAGCAAAGAAGAGAAAGAAGGGAGTTACAGAATGGCCAGCTCATGATAACAGGGAAATGAAAGATTTTTAGGAAGAAAATATATATATGTATATGTATATATATATATGTTATTTCATTGTTTCGTCACAAAAGACTTTGCAAAGTGATTTGTAAGGTCTTTGGGGAGCTTGGTACAAGGCTATATTTATACATGCTTAAAGCAATTCCAAGATTTATCTATGTAAAGTAAATGTAAAACTTTAAAGAATGTATTTTCTCGACTTCATAAAAGAAGGCCAAAGAAAACAAAAGAACAAAACAGAGCAGGCAGATAACCTTCTTTCTCCAGAAAATAACCCTAGAAACACCCAGCAGAACATAAAAAATCATTTAATGCTTTTGAACTAAAAGCCATCTTTTTCTTGTGAAAACATGTATAGACAAAACTACACAAGCTGCCAAACTGATAAATACAATTGACCTGCTGTGATGTTAACTTAGAGTTCATCGATTTCATTTCTGATGTGCCACAGGAACATTCATTTGTACTGAGTGCTAGCTAAGACCTTTTCATTAGTGCTGCAGCAGCAGGTTTGTATATTTGGTCAATGCAGATGGGTATGGACTGGCTTGGGCTCTTCTGCCCTTGCTTCTGTCTGGCCAGATGTGAGCTCATGGCAATAGGTTGTTCCTGTGGAAGGCCAGGCATGTTAGCCCAGGTGCAGTGCTGGAATAGAGCTGGGGTCAAGCTTTGTGTTATGACTGGATATTGAAAATAGAAATAGGTAATTGGAGTTAAACCTGGTTATTTGCTCAAAACAGGCTCTCATAAAACCATTTTCAAGATTGCATCTGAGCATCCTCCAGTAATGAATTATTCAGTTCAATCGATGGCTTACTCTCTCCTGCATGATTAGGAAATGGGGATTTGGGCAATACCAGCCCTACTGGGACTTTTTTTCATTTAAAAACTGGGAGACAAAAGGACCGAGGCAGATGCTGCTGTAGCTGAAAAGAGCATCTCATTCCACACAGTTCATGGAAACACTGAGTCCATACTTCGTATACTCCTGTGCTGGCAGTGAAATCTAGGAATGGTCTCAGTACTTTTTTTTTTTTTTTTTCCAGATAAAATTGTCTATCTAGAAAATGAATCATCTGAATTTAGGTTTCCCTTTAAAGTTTCATGGGGTGCATATTTTATCCCCATCCTTTCTCTAATTTTGTTAGTGAGGAGCCTGTCTGTACAATGCAGCTCACAACTGCCTGGGAGACCTGTGACAAGTAAATTTCATTCTCTCAGTGGAGCTGGTATTCTTAGAGCTGCAGGAGCAGTCATCATGAAGGGGAAAGCTGTGAATGCCAATAAATTATTGAAGAAAGCGGGAGAAATATTTCCTTCTGTTGACACATTGGCATTCACCTTTGGGAATGTAATCATGGGAAAGGTAGGTAATCTTTTGTCATAGGGATCTTTTGCTCAGAGAATTCAGTCTTTCAAAAACCTTAGGAGAGAGCCTGCAAGCTCTCAACATGGAAGGAGTATTCAAGTTATAGGATGTCTTCAGGCAGACAAGTTTCTCAGAAATGACAGTGAAACTGAATCAAGTCTGCCACACATTAAAATTACTCGGTGATAATAAGGGAGCTGAGTGGGGTAGGGAGCAAACCCCTCCAGCTACCTGACACCCCAGGACAGGCTCCGATCAGGAGGGGAGTTGTTTCCTATGAATAAAACAAGATGGTAGTAGTACAAGACAGAGCATAAACATGGTAAAATTTAGAGCTCAGAGGGGAGCAGAAGATGGCAGCCAACATCTTAGAGTAAGACAGAGGAAATAGCAAGGACATGTCTACAAGAACAACATTTCCTTTTGGGTAGTGACTTGGGGGAAGGAATGGGGCAGTTCTTGAGAGCTGGGATGATGGAGGAGTGGTTTCTTCTATCACGAAAATTTGACTCTACCTCCTTATTCACTGAAACAAAGGAAGATACCCAGGTTTGTGAACATAGATTTGTCTGTCTGAATTTCAAATTTTGCTTGGAAAGCCATCAAATTAGCAATGATGCTTTATTCCAGCATCAGAAACGGCAGGGAAAAATACCCAGGAGCTTGTTGGATTTAAATCCACAGAATCATCTCCAGTTTTGTTTAGACAAGACGAGTGAATAACCCCCCTCCTCAGCATCATATTTGGCTCAAATCACCAATATACTGGTTTAAAAAAATCTAAAACTGCCCCTCCGGCAAATTAAGGGATTACGTCAATCACTCAAGTCCATTCTACCTGACAACAACACGCAGCAACAGGGCAAAAGGTTTGATGCTCTGCTGGAATGTGATAAGGAGAAAATGCCAAATGACACATAGGCAAAGTTATTACCAGCGAGATGAAGACAAACTGGAGGGAGTTCAGAGAAGTGCAACAAAAATGATTAGAGAGCTGGAGGGGTTGATTTAGAAGCAAAGTTTACAAGAACAACTGGCAATATGCACAGCAGGGCTGTGCAACATCTGAGGGGGGAGAGAGAGCCAGTTGCAAACATCTGAACAGTGCAAACACCCAGGGAGGAACACTATTACCCAAGGGGGAAATATCTAAGATAATGGGTTGAAATTAGGAAAAAGAGATAAACATCAAAATAACTTCTCGGTAGAAAGACTGTGGAATTACCTATGATAGGAAGACATGGAAGTCCAAGCCAAGCAGGCTATAAATTCCTTCCCACAGCCCCTGCAGATACAAAAGCTAACCACAAATAACTTTGGAAACATTTTATAAGCAACAAACATCAGAAATTGCACGAGAAACCAGGTGTGAGAAGGTGCTTAGAAGTGATGATTTCCAGATAACTCAGTGCCTGTTTTCTTGGTGTTTGAATGCACAGTGGGAAGGAGTTTGAAAAGGCTCTTGCTTTCTTGCTTTTCCTGGGTGAAATGATTGCACTGGAAACCTCCAAAAGTGCAGTTGTGGCAATCAGGATCCTTCCCACTCATCAATGAATAGTTTTCCAGTAGAGATAGTTGGTTTAAATCTCCCTCAGGTTTGGAATGACTGGAAATCAACAACAGATAATGGCTGTTTGGTAGTAGATGTGACATGAGTTAATGCACTCACTTGAATTTCTAGTGGATATTGGACATGTGCTCACATTACAAATGCTTTGAACAGCATGATCAGCATTAAATTAACATCTACACTGACAATCTTGCCAAAGAAATCCAGAAGGGGATGGACATTAGTAATGAACTGCACGTTCACCTTTTGAGGGAAGTCATTAGCAAGGTAAACTTTACCTCATGGGCTCTGAGCCTCATCTCCTCTACTGTATTTCCTAACTGCTGGATGGGATGTCAATTTGCAAAGGAGATTATTTAGCATATTTCCTCAGCATACGAGAAACTGCTACCATTAAAGAAAATTTACATTGCAGAATGGTTGTTTATTAGACATCATTATTAATTAATAACTATTTTCAGCTGCTTCTTGACAAGGAAAGTGCATGGTACACGTGATCTAATTCATCTGGTTTTATAGAAGGCAGTAATAGCTGCAATGAGTACAGAAGTAGCACGAGACTCTCTTGCAGAGTGGTATTTGAAGGTCTGGCTAAGCAAAGCCACTTAGGCCATTTCTAGTTTATTGTTGTTACACTTTGATATGGCTTTCTAGTAATTTATAGGGGTGTTTGTTGAGTTCATGAGCTCTTGAGACCTGCATCCAATAAAATAGTGATGTACTTTCTCTTGACTGAAGGCAGAAGCATATATCATTGCATGCAGTGGGTCTGATATCATTTTATGCTGGATGGGGAAAAAGGCTGTGAGGCTCTGTAGCTTAGGAAAAAAAGGATAAGTAAAGAAAAATGTCAATAAAGGACATCGCTTTGTGAAGGGTGCTATTTTCTTTCTAGATTCTTTAGCTTGTTACATGAAGTTAGCAAGCAAGGAATTTGGTGGGTTAATTCTACCCTTTACTAGAAGATCCCATATTATTTAATGATCTCTTTCTGAACTTGATATAAAACCACATAAGTTAATGAGCAGCTATTAGACAAATCATTATTTATATACTTACATGTGTTCCCATAAATTTTCATCTGTATTTTAACTTTACCATGACATAGGGTGCTAATCCTTTATGCTCTTCCAGTTAAAACAATATCTTTTTCCATTCAATTAACATTTTTAAAAGTTGCTTCATCCTCTACCATTAGCATCTTCCCCTCTATCAAACAATAAGTGACATGGATCAGTCTTTGTCGATTAGCTGTACAGAAGAGGAAAAATCACTAAAACAGCAAGGCTTATTCTTAAAGTAACTTCTCTCTTTCCGCCTATGTGTCTATGTTTAGACTAGTGTAAACATAAAATGGTCAGGTAGCACATAGAACAATTCCATCGTGTAGAAAAACAAAACAAAAAAACTACAAAATAACAGATTTACTTCCTAGTGCAACTATGCACCTTTGTATAAAATAAAAAGATCTCAGTCATGGATAAGACAAAGGTAGCACTGCTTTTCATGGTTTTCTCAGAAGTCTAACCTCACTGATACATCAAGAGAAAGGACCCTGGAGCATCTCTGATGTGATATCACCTTGTAGAGCAGGCCAGAACAGTAATTTAAAGACAGTCTTCAGTCATAGATGCTTCTGGATCCCAACTAGCAATGACTCATTGAGTGACACCCACAGCCATCTACCACAGCAGAAGGGATGGAAGTGACCTAGCAAAGAACCATGTGAAGCAGCAGGTGATGTCAATGGAATGTCTGCTTAAATCAAGTATTTCTGTTGGGCAAATATTTCCATCAAATTCCTATTGCTGTGGGTCTAAGTGACATGGAGGCACTGCACTTTCACACCAGCTCAGGCTTCTCCATGACATGAGCAGAGGGTGACAGCAGTCAGGTCACAGAGTGTTCTCAGCCTGCCTGGCTTCACTGCTCACAGCAAGGAGGGAGGATGAACAAAAGATTTCTTGTTGTTTTTTTAAATTATTTATTTGTTTGTTTGATTGTTGTTAAATTCAGCTTGGGATTTCTCTGTGACTGATCCCAGTGAGAAGTGTTAGCATATAAATTATTTAACATAAACTCTGGTAAGTTTTCTGAGTGTGGAGATTTCTTCAGCTGACAGTTTATATTCCTCTGTGTCAGACGCATTTTCCGATCCTAGTTTGTACCTTGTGTTGGTCCAAAAAAAGGCAGGTTCAGCATAAAAGCAAGAAGACCTTAAGAGTAAAGGGCTCCAGTGTAGAGAAATAGGCTAGGATTTAAAGCTCATAATTTCTATTGTTAAACCAGTTTTAAGAAGGAAATATATCGTAATTCAAAGTAAGATCTCCTTCGATCTGTCTCCTTCTCCCTGCTTTCTTGTTACTCACTTTTTTTTTTTTTTCAGAGAAGGAATAAAATCCATGTTATTACTCAGATATAAAGCCTTAAAGGGAACACAGGCTGTTACAGAAACTCCAGCTGCGTTTAGTATTTCCCTCTGAAAACAGGGAGCCTTTCTAATACCGACTGCATACACACCTGAGGATAAATAAACAATACCTAAAAGAAATTATAAGCAAAATGGATGAAAGGTGAAAAAAATGAACCTGTTGCTGAGATGGGGAGCTGAGGCTCAACAAGGTTAAGTGGCTTTCTGGAGGTCGCGTGGAAGTCTAACATCAAGCTGGGAAGGAACCCAAACTCTTCTGAGTCATCATCCCCTGACAAGCCCATCCTTCTTCTTTACCTACTAAATGGAACAATCCTGCATTGGTTGTGGTATAATGGTCTACATGACCGGGTAGGTCTTTTCCATTTCCAGTGTCTATGATGAGAGTAATTCTGCTTAATGGGGATGCAGTCAGCTGGTGCCAATGGTTAAGTGTTGCTTAACCAGGTGTTAAATAGGTATGAAATTCCAAGCTCTGGGCTTTGAAGGCAGAAGTTGCCAAATGAAAATGAAAATAAAATAAAATAAATAGCAAAAGTAGAAAGAGAGAGAGAGAGAAAAGAAGAAAGAAATGCCCTAGAGTAGCAGATCCACGTGCTTATGCACATTCAGCCTGGTGTTTTTCTTCAATTCCCATATTTCCAAGAGAGTTTAAATAGCATATTTACTTAATAAGGCTTACAGACTAAACAATACGCATCTCTATTTAAGTAGAATCATCCCTGTTTTCCTTCTTTATTTTTTTCTTTTTTAAAATATACATATGCATAATATACATGATAGATTGCTTTTTATCAGCTGTCATTTTCTCTTGGAATGTCACCTTTAACTCCCAATTGAAACTCACCATTTTGGTGAAGTCTGTGCTTTTCTTTTGACGTATTTATTTAATGCCTAATAAGAAGATTGTCAACTGTATGCAGGCATTGAGGAAGTAAAAAGCTCTGCTTATTTGCCTTAAGTTGTTGTTATTAATGCTCTGTCTTAGAAGCTTATGGAAAGGAAAAGGAAAATGTATGTTTATACAAGTTGCTTTATAATAGATGCATGTTTGTATGGTGTATATCCTCATGTATGATCTATATCCAAGAGAGACACTCGTTCTCACTGATTTTTCTTTTTAGTTTGGGAATCTCACAAGCTCCTGTTCTTTGTCCTGAGGAGTCTGAGACTTGACCATTTCTCACACTTCTTCTCTTCAGTGACCTAAAATTTGACACATCTGAAAGCTATAAATTATTTCACAGCCATCAGTGTTTCTTTCCAGGTTAAATTATTTAATGACATTGTCTTATTGAGAGGTTCAGATTAGCTGCTGACATTTATTGACAGGAAGTAACACATTCTTCCACTGGGATAAAACATATTTTTTATTGAAGAAAGAAGCAATGCGGGATTGGGTTCCTGCCTTCTCCATGAACAGGAAGAAATGAGTACATTGAGCCCTTTAAATGACATCATGCCGAAGTGACATGTGGCACTGTCTTTCTCTTCTCTCACTTTCTCCTTTTTCTTCTCTTCCTTTCTCTTTTTCTGTCTCCAAATCTTTTAACTCAGTCATCTGACCTCTTGCCTCATCCGGATTCAAGCCTGAATTCCAAATAGAGGTTGCCCCATGCGAAACAGAACATAAAAGGATCTTGTCTAAAGAATGAAACACTGAACATTGATTACAATCATTTGTCTGTAGCTGCCTCCCCAGAATTTGCAAAGCCCCCATATCTAGCCCAGCTCACACTGCAGGGACTTAGACAGAGCCAGACTGGACCCACAGCATGAGTTGTGCTGACAGCTTGATTTGTATCTTGCTTTCCCTGATCTCAGTCTGCAGGAATTTGCTAGCGTTGTGGGAGTGTGAGAAAAAGAAAAGAAAAAAAAACACTAAAACCTCAACAACCTAAAGTGAAATAAAGCATACATTTACAAGTGCATGTACATATACATGTGCATCTGTATATTTATAGACACACACATAAATATGCACACAGAAAACAGCATGCAATTGCAGCAAACCGAGCTCTTTTCTTCTCTCAAACCCATTCTAGTGTCACTGTGCACAATTCAGCACTTAACTGCAGTGCCATAGAAAACAGTGCAGGTCTTCCTCATAATGGCATTAGGAATTTGGATTTCTGAGGGCTTCTTCCTTGAAAGAAATGGGTGCATTCAGGCATTCACCACAAAATTCAGTGAGACAGATTCCCAGTGAATGCAAACCCACATGCACCAGCAGATTTTAGAGGTAATGCTGCACTCTGGGGCAGCTGAAGATCCTAATGAGCACAGGCTGCTTAGTCTGAGGAGTGAAGCCTTTTTGGGTGGCTTGGATCCATGTGAAGTTGAGGGGAATGGGTGCTCTGTGCAGGACAGAGCAAAGAAGAGGAGATGAGTTGAGGGTGGTTCTGAAGGATTCATGGAGGGGGAATGTTGAGCACTTCCCAGGTCAGGCATCAATTTGGAATGCCAGTCTTGATTTGGTTTGTATTATTAGAAGAGAAAGGAGGAAAGCTCTATGCCCCTACTCTTGTCCTTTGTGGTTCTGTATCTATTGCCCCAGGACACTTTAATTTTGTTGCCTTCTGTCCCAGTGGCTCTCTCCCCAGATGATTCAAATCCATATGAAGCTGGCAGTGTAGGCAGCAGTAAAGCTCACAGTGGTTTAGCAGCAAGTATGCTGCTGCAAAACACCTCCTGCATAAGACCTTTGAAATCACAAATCCTCTCCTTCCCCCTGCCAAAGCATGGGAAAAAAATACAGAGATGCATTATTGGCAGCTCTTTTGATTTAAGACACCATGAAAAAAACAGCCTGAAATGTTTCCGTACAATTTTTGTCCCTCTTCTTGGACCAGGAAACATTTTGGCCACTGAAAGAATCTTTCAAACAGGCACTTCAATGACATTTTTATAAAGCAGAAATGTTTTCCACTGCAAAAGCTAGTGGAAGAGACTGGGAAATAGTTCAATTTGAGCAGCTATGAGATTTTTTTTTTTGTCTCCCAGTTTTCCTTTTTTTTTTTTTAATTGAAAAAAAAAAAAAAAAAAAAAGAAGAGCTTTCTGCTCTCTCAGCTTTTATCTGATAGTTCCTATCTATCTCCAAAAAAACAGGGGCTTGATGCTGTGCCCTGTTCACGTGAGAGTGCTCTGGCTGCTGAACTATTGCTAACTCATATACACATAGCTATTGATATTCTTCCCCAAACTAAATAAATCTTAACCCTTGCATACATTCATGGAACAAATTAAGCATTTTTTCTGAAATACTCCTGGCCATGGAGTAGGAAGAAGAGGGGTTCTGGGGTGATTCTCAGCCCCACAAGAAACCGAGCACCTCCATGTCCATAGGAGAGTAGCCCTGACTGAGCAAGGATTCAGGGGTGCAGGATGTGTCTCCAGGAAGAAAACCAGAGAACTGCAAGAGCTGGAAAAAAGGATTCTAAAGCTGCTGTCTCATTCTCCAATGATTATGTCTGTTCTCTCTCTGATCTGAAAGGAAAACATCTATATTTCTGTAGGACAGCTTAATGCATCCGTGATCGGATAATGTCCGTTACAGCCTCCTTTGCTATTCTCAGAAGAGTGCTCTAATGCCCTGGTTATACACAGGACACACACATCTGCAAGGAAAAATACTGTGTCCTTCGGTTTCATCTTGGATTTGTTCAGAAAGTAACTCCACATTCTCAGCCTGCCTCACAGAAACACAAATGAGAAAAAGCAGCCGAGTCTGTGCCACCCTGACTTTTAGGTTAAAAATGACATTAATATGGCAAAGCTTCTCTCAGGACTTCATCATTTCCACTAGCGGAAACGAGACGAAGGCCCCAGTCACATATGTGCTCAGACATGCAGAAGCAAACGCCAAAATGAATTAACTGGAATAGCTCTATTAATTTATGCCTCGGCAGTAATGACCTTAAGACACAGAAGAATTATATATTAATTTGTTTCTAGTGTGTAACACTGCTAAGTTAACACATTTAGGAGAACACACTTTCCTTGCCTCCTGCTGCGGAGGGAAATGAGGCAGTATATGCTGGTGACAAATCGGGACAGCCTTCCACTAGATGGCAGCTGGTGCTTGCACAACCTCCAGGCATATTTTGGTGCAGCAAATCCTTTTTCAGTGCTAATCATCTCACAAGCTGGAAAATGGGCCATTTCTCCCCTCCCTTTCCCCCTCTTTGTTGCTCACTTACTGGGGAGGGATAGGAGAGGAAATGCGGGGGGGCATCATTTGACCAGCACAGTTTTGTATCGCTCCTACATCTGCTGCAGAGTTGGCCTGCTCTTCCTTTCTTTTTCTTTTTTTCTTTTTATTTCTGTTTTTCTCCTTTCCTTCCTCCACCACCTTTTTTTTTTTTTAATTTGAACTGGTGATGTGTCGTGGGAGAGATAAGAACATGCGCATGTTGGTGGGTGGGTAAGGGCTGGGGGTCAGTGCTGCTGCTGCAGATGCTGTGGAGAAGTTTTCCCTGAGAGTTCTGTGGGATAGGGAGGGCCACCTCCATGCAATACTCTGGTGTCTGCCTCAGGATTTGGGGTGGACACTGTGTGCCCGATCAGTTGATCTCACCTGGAGGAGGGCACACAGAAAATGCTGTCCCCAGGCTTTGTCCCAGTTCTGAACAGAGAATGAGGGGAAAAAGAAACAGTAAAATTAGGGTTGATACAAATCACCACTTACTTTCCAACAGACTGATATGCAGCATTTTAAACACAAATTTCTCCTTTCTGTCTTGTCCTAAGTAAGAATCTCTTCTGCAGAAGCTCCCACTCAAGGGTCTGCCCATGTCCAATGGTATCTAAGCAGTCTTGCAAGTTGTCTCCATCCTGAGTGAAGGGAAACTAAGGCACAAGGCAGCATCCTGCCCAGAGATCACATACAAGTATCTTATGGTAGGAGAAGGGCTTAGCTCTGTTTTACTGTTTTTTTCTCAACATGGGAAAGTCATCCCAGCAGGTGGAGGGGGTGAGGCCTCTGGTATTGTAGCCTCGTAAGGGAAATACAGGAGAGGACTGGGGAGAGTCCTCAAGGGTACAGCTCACCTTTAGAGGAGGCATGTGAAGGTGTCACTGACCTGAAGATATTTTTCACTGTTCCATGGGATAGGAAAGGTTAATTTTCCTCATCCTGCAAGCAGGTTGCAATCAGCAGGTTATGAGCTGTTTTCAGCTCCAGGCTCCGTTTCCCCTGCCTTTCTTAAGTTTTTCCTCTCTCTCAGGACCTGCTGCTGCTGCATTGCCAACCACCGTCCCTTTATCTCCCCTCCTATGCGTCACCCTCTGCAGCATTTTTTCGGTTAACAAATTGTTACCACTTTACTGGCATTACCTCCTCCTCCTCCTTCAATGAAGTAATACCCATCCCCAACAGCAACATTGCTGCAGCTTCAGGCTGGCTCCAGCTCTTCGTCTGCTTCCAAAAAGTTCAGTGTGTTAGGCAGGAGATGCTGCAACAAGCTAAATCTCATCAGACTAATTTTGCCTTAACTTTCCCAGTTCTTCCCTCATCTTCTGCCATTTGTAGTCGAGTGCCTTCCACTCAGTCCCAAGACGGCTGATTTCTCCCCTCGGGGCATTGCCAGCTGCCATATATGAGTTTCTCCTATAGAGATTGAATGAAAACATATACTGTGCTGGAGTGTTAACTTGTAATGCAGCTATCAGCAGAAGTACATATCACTCTGGGTGGCATTAGTCAATTATGACAGAAAGCCCATTGGCGACACAAGTCAATTGATAATAAAGCATAATCTCTCTTTCCCCTGTCACATATTTACCAGCCATGAACTACTGTAGCATATTTCCTATTCACAGATGAATGCTCTAGCTGTTTAGATGGGTATATTTCAGAGCCGAATGCAATCTAGAGGGTTAATGGCTCCAGTGCAGTGGTCTGAGGATAAAGACACTGCAGGTGCGCAGCTAAACGGGGAGTTAATTGGATAGCAGGTGAGCATAAGCAGAGAGCACAGAGGGTATGGATAAGGCTTTAGTGAGAAAGAAGGGCCGGTGGGAGTGCTGAGCCCCAAAATAAAGACATATTGAACTTTCCTTCTCTGTGCTGCAGCCTTTGTTGCACACAGCCTCTGCTCTTTGTATATTGTTTGACTCTCCGAAACACTGCTGCTGTTGCTGTAGGGCTCCCAGCCTGTGATACAGGCAGGAAGCATCTGAACAGCTGCTGCTGCAGGACGGGGCTTGAGGGGCTCGTCGCAGATGATTCATTTCACACCAGAGAGACGAGGTGTGCAGCATGGACACTGGTTCCCCGTGATGCCATGGATGGTCTGCTCTGGGCGGACAGGATCTGAGCCTGCTCCGCTTCATGCAGGGCAGACGTCTGGATGCTGGGAGACAGGAAAAGACAAAAAGAGTCAGAAGCAGGCAGATGGAAGCAGCCGTCTCTGTCTCTTTTGGCTGGATGGGAAACAAGCTTTGAGCCAGAAAGGGCTGCGGCCAGCCAACATGGAGAGGCAGACTGACAGCACAGAGAAGGGAGCTGCTTGAAACCATCCCCAGCATCCACAGGGCCTCAAAAGAGGCTGAGCAAACAAACAAACAAACAAAAAAACAACAAAAAAAAAAAACCAAACAAACAAGAAGCAGGAGTTAAACCATTGACAGGAGTACAACTGAATAGGATGAATAGCATCTCAGTCAACACCACTGAGGTGCCTACTCTTCTCCAGCAGCATTAAGCAAGGTCAAAGGAATGAGACCACCACCAACGCACTTTAGATTGTCTATAGTGGACCAGGGCTAGAGCAAGGTACCACTGAGGTGGCTTTCTATTTGCTCATCCCCACACACCCTGCTTTGTGCCCCAAAACCTGCTGTATGGCATTGAGGCCATCTGGAAGGGGCCAGCAAGCTCCCCAGATCCTTATCTAAGCAAACTTCTGCAGTTTCACTTCTAATGCCCTTCCTTCAGCTCCTCCCAAATCTAAATGCTGAGCTTCCCAAACGTTTTAGATTTTGCTACTAAACCCTGATTTCCCAGAGTATGCAGGAAGGAGCAGTGCAAACAACCACTGCTAAACTGCGGCAGTGCTGAGGGTGGCTGCTGCACTGCCATTTAAGGCTAGTTGAAATAAAGCAACCGCGATTCAATTTTGTTTCCTATGTCCTTAAATCAACTGCTCCAGACAGGTCAGTGTTTTTTAATCAGACAATGGAACCAAGCAGGATATTTTTTTCGAGTCAGACCTGGAGCCTTTCAATTAGCTCAGCTCTCAGCTTTTGCGAGAGCACATCAGGCACTGGCCTTTCACGTTACTTTTATCCAGAGTCACCCAGCTGATTGTGGGGCTCCAGGAAGCTGTCTGCTTGTCCTGCCCCACGCTGCTCCTCTGCCAGTCTGCAGTGCTCCTTCATCCTACCCATCCCTCCCCTCTCCTTCAGAGGTCTGCACTGAGACCTTCATCCCTGCATCAGCTGGAGCAGAGCAAGGGATGCTTCCAGCAAACCACCTTCATGGTTGAGTTCCCCCTCACAGCCTGTGCTTTATCTGGATATTGATAACCTGAATAGCTCTCCTAATCAGCCGGTAATGGATTCCACCGGGAGCACCTTATTTATCTACTGCCTCTTCCAACCTTAGCCCGCTGTCTCCTTGCAGTTTCCTGGCTGGGCTGGCAAGCTGGGCACGTGCCTCTCATTTTTCAGAGGAGGGCAATGCTGCCTCCTTTGCACATCTTCTCTGAAGGAGTTTCAGGCAGACAAGGTGGTTTAAACCAGAGGAGATGAGGGATTTGGTTCTGTTCTCACCTAATGGGGCTGCATTAAGAAGAACAAACACATCTGTTCTTCATCCTCCCACCTGGCTACATGCTCCAGACACACCGTGCTGTGGGCATCTTCACAAGCAACAGGAAAACACACACACAAGCCACTTTTCTTTCTGATTTTTGTGTGCACACAAGTATTTGCATGTACCCGTGCTCCTATCAGTATGCTTTCCTAAAATTAGGCAGACACGTTTGTTACTCTTGCAGGCTCATCTGAGGATTAAGCCACTTCACAGTCCTGCACCATGTATCCATGAATATGAGAAACAATCCCATGCACAGCTCCCCTGGACTGGGAAAGTGACCATATTAGCAGTGTGTATATGTGGCTTTTGAAGTCCAAAAACCTGTCAGCCTCTCTACTAGCTCTCTACTAGCTCTCATTGTGTAACATAGACATGTTCCCTTTGTTTTGTTTTATTTTCTTGAGTTTCTAGGTAATTTCTTGCTATTATTGGAGAAAAAGGGATTTTGGTAGAAGCAGACTTTTCCCCTAAAGGCAGTAGACAGTGCCTGGTGTGTGTCTGTGCAAAAGCCAGGTACAAAAGCAATTCCTGCTCTGTCAGGAAGGCTATGACTGCTCTTGCTGAAAAGCATGGATTCTTCTGTATACCACTGAAAAAGTTCAAGGTGGAATATAAGCAGCTCATTATCTTACTGCTTTTTAAAAGCATTTTTGTCCTGGCAAGTATCTTCTGTATAAGCACTGAGCAGTGCTCATTGCAATCATCTTGTCATACCAAGGAGAACTTGACCTTCTAGTCCTGGTTTGCATCTGAGGAAACTGAGGCACAGACAAGCAAAATATGTTAGCCACCATCACACCCCTGGGATCAGCAGGTCCCTGTTTTTTTGTTGTTGTTGCTTTTTTTTCTTACCTTGAAACAGATACTGATTTGCCTGGAATTGATGGAGTTACATGACTGTAAAATTGTGGTGAATGAGGATGTGTTTGGGCTCCAGGAGTCCTGCCTCCCAGATCCCTGTTCTAAATAGCACATTGTTATAAAAAGCTGACTTTAAAACTAGCTTGCAAAACTTTTTGCATGGAGAAGCCAGCAATTTACACAGTTGAGCAAATCATAGAAAACTCTAAATGTGAAGTAGGAAAATATTTACACTTCCAAGGCCTGAGTGTAAATTGGAGAAGTACATCCCATTAATGGGAGTTTACGCACATTGATACATTTCATTTTTCCCTGCAATGCTGAAAATTAGACACTGAGATGCAAATGCACCGGGAGCTGATCGGTGATGCTGTTTCTCTGCCCACAAGCCAGACGACATAGCAGGTATAACACTGAAATATATTTCACACTTTACCTTGACACAGGGAAAGGACACAAGGAGGTGAGGGTAATTCTTGGGTCTCTTTTGTCATTTCTCATCTTTCTGAGGTGGAGCAGTCTTTTCTCCTGTCTGCATTAGGAAGCTGCTTCCCTGATTCTACACTCACACAAGTGCACTGGTTTCATTGGCACCAAATGGGTATCTCTTTGAAAGCTCTAGAAAGTTAAGTGTGCAGCAGGGGAAGAAGAGGACAAATGCCACCACTGACATAAGTCTTGCTTTTGATGGCCCATGTTTCTGTGTGTACGGCAGGAATCACGGCTCCCCCTCACTGAGCAGTAGCTGTTGCAGTCCCTGACAGAAGGGTCAAGTCAAATACATGCTGGGAAAGATCATAATTGCTCATCCCAAACTGAACAAGCTACACAAAGGTTAATGTTTAAGTTGGATTTGTAGTCTGCTAACAGCAATTCTGCATGAGAGTTCTCATAATTCCAAGTTTCTATTTCATTTTTATTCTTGATAAATATCTTCTTTCTGTATGTATATAAACTTTCTGTAGCTACAATAACTTTCTCGTGTATATATATGTATACATACATGCAGCAGCTTGCTATAGTTGTGAAAAGGAAGATCTAGAGAGTTGCCCTAGATTACACAAAGCTCATTTCCCCTCTGAGTTAGATGCAGCCCACTCCTTTAATGATATTTTGTCTGCTTGTTTGAGTACTTTTTGTGGAGTATGGTTGTTTTCAGAGAAGAGCTTTTACTTCAGATATTGTTGAAATCACTTGCTTGGTAGCTTTCATCTTGGGAAATCTTCTCTCCGGTTTTATCATCCAAGATGATGTTTAATGCTGAACTAAGGACACAGAAAGCTGCCGTATTGTGTCCCCTTCTCCATGCTTGCTTCAGCTTGAAATCCTCACCCCTATCCTGGGACATGTCTGCCAAAGTGCTGGTGTATTTTATATATTGAAAATCAGTCTGTGTGTGTTAGAATTACTTGGTATGCATATATGATGCTCCAAGATAATAGAAGGATCTCATTTATCAATATGTGGTCAGAGAAATGAAATGTCTCACAAGGTGATTGGAAAGAGGAGAGGGTTTTAGCTTATATGAGGATGGGAACAGAGCTGGGAGTGACAGGTGACAAAAGGAGCAGAGCCAGTTCACTCGGACAGTCTGTAAAAAGTTGTGATGGCTGAAAAGTTTGTGAGACAGGTTAGGGAATGACTGATGCCAATCAAATCCTCACCTTTCATAACAGAAGGAGTCTAATATGGCCAAAGTGTTAAATCCTCGGTAATATCCCCAACCATAGTGTCACAGCAGTCAGAGGCAGGATCAAACTGAAGGGTGCAGACAGATCCTATAATTTTGATTTAAAACACTGGAAATTCATCACAGTTTGCTCACCAGCTCAGTTCTGGCGAAACAGGATTTAGAGTATGATCAATACTTTTGCAGAAGACCTTACTACTGAGAATGGGAACAGGTAATAAGGCTGGAGTAGCAACTATACCTAATAACAAAGATGCTGCCCTTCTGCCTTAGAGTGAAGAGTGGGGCTTTTTAGGCCTTGCCCTTCACTCTAATCTTGTCCCCTGTCCCTTCAGACCCTTTAATTGATCATTCGGGGACAGAGGTCAAAGCGTCGATACAATTAGATAGCTGCTGTTGGATATGTGTACACATCTTCTAGAAAATGATATGTGACAGTAGTCAGGAGAAAGAAGATAAAAAGAATACAATTAATAAAAACGATTTGCTTTTGCATTTTGAAGTTGTATTTTTGTGACCAGAAAATTGCTAGGTGTCCGCATAATTGATCTGCAAGGCTAAGCTCTTAAATCTTTTTTTTCAGAGGCTCATATTGAAGTGCAACATATCCTGAACATTTTTGTTCAAACTAGTTGATGTTATAGGTGTTGACACATTGTGAGAGTCAAGGAGTTATTTTTTCTTTTTCCTTTCTTCTAACAATCTTTAACCTACCCACTGTTAAAGATTCATCACATTTATAAACGCAGAATGCCAACTTTTCATTATTCACTACCTAAAAACACTGCAGAATCCTCTTAGCAGTTATTTATTATGCTTATCCTTTAGATTGTTTATCATAGAGAGGTTGTGGAACAGATTTCAATTCTGACTTTATGCCCATGCAGAACTGCCCTGCTCCTTACCACCAGCCCTATAGATTACAGATATGGGAGCAGAGGATTGAAGAGGTCTGTGTGTCTGCTCACAACTTTCTAGGCACGAGTGGGTGAGGAGAGATGATGAGTCCATAGATGTCCGAGTCAGTGAGGTCTTGTGAGCTAAGAACAATGTGGTATGGAATACATAGAAAGCCCAAACGTTTTACTTTATGGATGTGGGTGAAGTTTGCATTCAAGAGATAAAAATTAAGAAAGAAAGGGAAATAATGTCACAAATACTTGCAGGGGCAAATGTGAATTTGAGAAGTAGTTAAATTCTGTCTTTTTTCTGAAACAACATCTAAGTCAGGTACTACTTGCCAGCTATGCTGCACTGGGCACAGTGTTCCCCTTCCTGTCCTCACCTTCTTCTGTAAGTTAATCACAATGCTTATTTTTAGAATATGTGGAGATATTGGTATGAAATACGCTCACTGTAATTATCTGAGTTTGAATGTTGTGCTTGCACAGCATCCAGAAAATGTTTTCAGCTGCAGCAATGATACCCATATATCATGCAAAGGCATGTGGATGGGCCAGTAAGCTTTTCCAGACGTTGCTATTTTGCAGGGAGACAGAGATTCTCAGTCAAGCACCCTTCATGGACGCTAAGTGAAACAACAATTATTTAGATGAAAAACTCTTTAAATATGCTAGAAAAAAAGTCTTAGGGGATAATTTTGTTCTTCATAATTTAATCACACACAGACCAAAGCCAGAAGTTTGTTTAAATTTGATGTATGTGGCTGAAGGGTAGTGAAGCTCTGAGGCTCTCACAAGCTCTTACTGTTGTCTTTGGAAAGGATCTCCAATGTACTCATCTGTCAAGAAACATTGCTGCTGTTTCAGATCAGTTGCCCACAAACTCCACTTAGGCTTTCCATTACCTGGTAGAAAGCAATAAAAGCCTCTTACAAAGACAGCCACAATTGCTTGAGAATCTTCTTTTCAAAAACATAACCTGGAAACTTAACCTCTGGGAAATTCATTTTATATTGAGATGTTATTTGCACTGGTTAAAGACCAACTTTGGATTTTTAGGTTAAAAGGACTTAAAGGAAAGTAACAAAGAAGTAATCATACAGAGAAAACTCTTTTCCCCCAAATACTTTTTTTTTTTTCTGGTCATGTTTTGAATGCCATAAGAAATCTTTTTGAAAACCAGTGTTTGTCAATACTTAGTTTTCCTTTTCTCCTTGGGAATGTGAGCAGGAGATTAAAATTCAGATCTCCAGAAAACATCAGAGTACATTTCTGAGGTTTCAGCAGCTCCTTTCTATCTGATGGCAGCACAGTGCTTAAGATACATGGCTGAAGTCTTCTCCTCTTGCCATGAAGAGACTGTAACAAGAAATATTTGTTCCCCAATTGAGGATGTAATGTTCTGACCACAGCATGGGTAACTCAGAGTGGTATCTGTTGTTGCTGGAAACTTCTGAGTCCATGAGATAGGCTTAGGAGTCCCATAGAAAGTGACTGGGTTTTCAAAGGGCTGGTTTGTGTTAGGCTCTTGCAGCATAATGAGCTTTTTCCTCACTTTTTTTTTTTTTTTTTTTTGATAGCTCACATTTCCTAGGCTCCATGGAAGCAAATGAACAGAACTTCCTTTCCTGACACTTTATCCACCTTTGCTGAGTTGAAGGAGGGCAGTCATAACTTGCTGCTGCTGTAGATACAACACAGGATAACACCAACAGTGTACAAGAATTTGACAGAGAACAGCAAGGAGCTGCCTCAGAGGGAGGATTTTTGAGAAGGCACAGAGCTGTTGGCTACAAAATTTTTGCCTTGATTTGAATTTGCTTAAAGGTGAAGCAAGCAGCAGTAATGCACTGGGGTTGATAAGAGAACTCAGAGTCAACATGTATAAATGCATAAATGTTGGTTCTAGACCTGAGCAAGAGGTTGTGGCAGAGGGCAACACTTTCTTGCCCAATAGGGAAGGCAAGGATACTGCAGATGTGTGTGGTGCTTGTTGTGTTCTCATTGCAGTCAGCAACAGTTCTGGAGTTGATTGAACTGGCATCAGAATATGGTCCCTCATTTAATTCCCTTCCTACATTGAAAGAGAGTCGTGTTTATATGCACACCATAGAGCTTGAATATGTTGCTGTCCCTTGAGAAAAGAGTCTCATTGAATAATCCTTTTTGTTTAGTATTATTAAGTGGACCATGGCTCTTATTTTGCTTGTTTTGCCACAATTCCTTAGGGATGAGTGAGGTGGCCTTGTTCACGCCACTGCCTTTCAACACGGTGAGCAAGATTTAAAGAAACATAAATCTACTTGAGAGGGAGAGGGTTACACAGCAGAGCTGAATAATGGGCTTTAATAGGCAAACCAAACAGTTAAATAAAAGATGCACACGGCATGCTAAAACTTAAGGAATGCATATTCAATGCAATGCATTATTAAATACAACGGTGAACATATGGGTGCCTACAATTAATGTATATAAATAGCTGATAAAATTGCTCAGTATTAGAAAGCTAGCGGCAAAAATGACCTCATATGTCAAGCAGACAAGCAGGCAGTTACCATTTTCTTTGTACACCTTACAGATGATAAATTAGTTTTATGGTCTGCATGGGGCCCTTATCACATTACAGCACCAAGTGTTTGATAAAGAAAAAAAATGCCTCAGCTGAAAATCGAACTGAAATTTGGAGTCCCTGTGGACCTCATTTTTTTAACGTAAAGAATTTTAACCAACTTCCTTTTGTGAAGATTTATTGCTCTAAAGAGAAATGTATATCTCTATCCTATGTGCTTTTATTACAACTTCTCTTCTCTTCTCTTCCCTTCTTTTTTTTTTTTTCCTCCTCCTGACATTAGGTATGAGTGTGCCGTAGCAGATTCATTATTGATTGGGGGATTTAGTGGTTACAGCAGAGAATAGGGGCGAAGAGAGCTCCTGGGTCCTGCTTCTGTCTTTTTGGCTGACCTTGGGTGAGTTGGCTCAGTTCTCTGAGACTCAGTTTCTCCACCTACACAACAAGGGATAGCCAACAGTTACAGTGAGGCAGAATTGTTCATTGTACCTGGGAGCACAGGGGAAAATCCAGTGCTGCAAACAGTAGTGAAGAGAGAGTGTGGAGAAGATTGTGCCCTGGAACACGGGGTGCAGCTGCTCAGAAACCAGTTCTCCACCTCCCATAGCACCCACCTTCAAGGAGTGATAACATGCTGTATTTACCACAGAATCCAGTATTTTTACCTCTGCTAACCCTCTGCTTTTGACTGATATTTTCCTGCTGTCAGCAATCTCTTCTGTCTGGGCTGATGGAGTTCCTTATAGGCATATTTCCCAAGCAAGATAGCCCTTTACCAGAACTGAAAGGGTTTCTGAGGGTGCTAGCAGCCACTCTCACATCTGCTGCAGGACTTGCAGGGGCGTGAGGATCAGGTCACTCTACCTGGATGTGCTGGGGAGGCACATGATGTCAATTGTAGAAGATTTAAGAGGGAGCAAAACAATTTCCAAGGCACCCCACAGCTCCTTTTTCTGCTTCAGAAATATTCTTTTTCAGAGGTGGTCTTCGGCAAATATCTGTTTCTCAGGTTTAACCAGTTATTTCATGGCTCCAAGCCCTTTAGAACAAAAGCTGTTTTCTAGTTCCCATCCCTGGAAGAAGTACTTTGAGGTAAAGTCAGTGAGGCTGCATAAAAGGCATTGCTAGGAATATCGCTCAAGTTCACATCCTGACCTGCATAGTGTCAGTGATGAACCTCCAAAGCAATTCACTGTACTGTAATTTTGCCCATCAGCAATAAACATTTCCTCTTTTTCACCTGAGTTGGTGCTTTATCTTTTAACGAGTTGTGTTCTGAAACCTAAAAGCAGAGTCTGAGTGGTTTTGCTGTTGTTTGTACACCCAGTGTGTGCTTCAGGGACCACTGGTCTGTGGTATTTTGGATGTAGTCAAATGAGATCATGTCACACTGCTCTAATAGGGCTGACTATCTCAGGGATTATGTTTTTCGAGCAATCAGTTCCCTGTTGAAACACTGAGCAGACGCTTGGTTAAATACGTTCTGGCTGAGTTTGTTTAGGTGTATTTCTATTCCCTGAGTCTCCCCCCACCAATGTAAATAATTAGGTACTTTGTGACATAGCATTTGAAGACACTGCTTAATGGGAAAACACTGCTTACGTTTAATCACTTGCTTAAATCACTTAGAAACATTCAGATTTAAGCATGTGCTTAACATTAAGAATAGAGTTAAGCACCTTTATGAATTAAATTAACATGTTCTTGCCATGCAGTGAAGTTGAAAATATCTCTGAAAGTCCCCCTATAAAAATGAGTAACACTGTATTTCCCCACTGGCAAATTTCTACTAAAATGCTATACAATGAAAGAAGAATTTATAGCTGTAAACATGGATTGCAAAGAGGGAGGCAACCTCTAGAATTTAGCAATCACATTTGTTAAGGTTTCTCTAAAGCCTAAACTCCCAATTAACAAGCAAATCATCATCAGACAGTCAGTGAATGGCAAATTCATTCTATTCAACATCTTTTCAGAAGTGGATTTTGTGCACTTATCTCCATGAAAACCCAGCAGGAAAGTTTTCCATGAGAGTGATCCTACATCTGCCTGTTTTTAATGACTGTAATGGCAAGCAATATTCTACAATTACTTTGGCGATCTCATTTCAAGCATGCAAATCATATTATTTAAGAGCCCAGCAAAAGTCATTTATTTCTTGGAACTGCCAGCTAACTTCGATGGGGTGAGGAAGCACCATACTTGGATTTAAAAGCCCTAATGTCTTGTAACTTTCCATGGTGGAGCTGTAAAATTTGTCCAACAAGGTCAGACAATCCTAAAAATATGTCATAGAAAGAGAGAGAGAAAAAATAAAATAAAATAAAAACAAAGACAATCAAATGAACAAAAGAAAATCCACAACACCCCAAACCCCCTTTTGTTCGTTACCATTTCATCTAGGTTTTCCATTAGCTTAGATGATGAATGAAGAGTTCATAACTGGTTTGTCATGTCAGAAGCAAACTGATAGCAAAAAGCACTGTGCACAAAGTCATCTCAGAGGCATACCTGGGAAACTGAATCTTTTCATTGTCACTGTGCCGAATCTGAAGATGTAATGAGTTTTTTTTCTGTTTTTGTTGTGGACAAAACATTTTATTTTTATCTGCAGCCAAGAGCTGTGAGGTGTATATACTGCTGCGATCTTGCCATTTCATACATCAAAATGCTCATAATATCTTACTGTCTGTCTCCTGTTGGTCCAACTGTCTGTTTGTCTTTACTATTCTTAGCATTTGTTTTTCTCATGGAATGGTGAAGGTGAAGGTATTGTGATAGAGAATCAAAGCCCAGCAGCTAGCAATAAATTTTGGTACCATGCTACCACAAACAAAAAATAATTGCCTTTAGATAGATAATTTTTGGCTCACATTTATTTATTTATTTCTCTCTTTGCCTCCTTATTTGTTCATTTAACCCTTGTGGAGGCTCAGTGAATACTGTGACAAAGTATATGCAACAAAAAATGATGTAACAAGATAGAAGATACCATTTCACCTCTAATTAACACTTTTATCTAAGCTAGGGGATGCCTGATAATGAGATGAGTATCTTCCAGTAACTGTGCCATTTTAATCTGTTTTTTTTTGTTTGTCTGGTTGGTTTTGGTTCTGTTCGTTTTGCTTATATAAAGTCAGTCTCAGATACTTTTTTTTGTGGAATCACAGAATGGTTTGGGTTGGAAGGGACCTTTAAAATCATATTGTTCCAAGCCCAGTGCCATAAAGCAGGGACACATCCCACCAGACCAGGCTGATCAGACCCCCATACCGACTGGCTTTGAATAACTCCAGGGTGGAAGCATCTACAACCTCACTGGGCAACATGTTCCAGTGTCTTACCACTCTCACAGTAAAGAATTTCTTCTTAATAGTCTAAATCCACCTTCTCCCAACTTAAAGCCATTTCTACTTACCCTGTTCCTGTATGCCCTTATGAATATCCCTCCCCAGGTTTCCTGTACCCTTCAGGTACTGGAAGGCCACCATAGTTACCCTCCATAGGTCCCACCATAGAACCTTCTCTTCTCCAGTCTGAAGAGCCTCAACTCATAGTACTCCAGTCATCTGATCATCTTCTTGGCCTTCCTCTGGACCCACTCCAACATCTCCATGTCCTTCTTGTGCTGGGGTACCTCAGAACTGGATGGAGTATTACAGGTGGGGTCTCACAAGAGCAGAGAAGATGGAAAGAATCACCTCCCTAAACCTGCTGGTCACACTTCTCTTGATGCAACCCAGGACACAGTTGGCTTTCTGGGCTGCAAGCGCACATTGATGGCTCATATTGAATCTTTCATCAGATGACACCCTCAAATCACTCTTCTCAGGGCTGCTCTCAAGCCATTCTTCTCCCAGGAATTGCTCTTCTGTTCCTCTCTTCACCAGATCCCAGTTTCTAGAGGAAGGCGAGAGGTGTTAACAGGCTATGAAGGTACAGCAAGCCTTTCTTGCTGCAGTGCTTCAGGTCAAAGCTTGGAGGAACTAACCCCATAGCCAAGATTAAATAGTTACCTCACTTTACTGCAGTTAAAGGGAAGAGAATTTGTTGAAGGCTGTTATCACTTTCCAATAACCAGTTTCACAAGTGATGGTTTAAAAATGGTTAACTGGATTACCAAACAGGATTTCCCAAAGACGTGAGAGAGGTATTCCTTAAAAGAAAGTTAAGAAAGATCTTGAAAGGGTCTTAAAAAGCCATGGAGAATCAAAACATTCTTTTATCAATTACCACCAACCTCCCTTTGGAGAGGGAGTTCTGGAGTGAGCAGTCCTCAGAAGATATTACTTCGGGAATTATACCAGCCATAAGGGAGTTGTGTATTTGAAAGTATTAAAGCTTTGCACAGACACATTTTCTTCAATATTTGACCTGTGAGTAGACAAAATGAACAATGTTCTGTTCTCACACACAAAGGTATTAAATCAGAAATAAATCTGTGGCTTTTCCACAGAAGTATACCAGGTAGCTATACCAGACACCCATTAGTTTAACATATTTTGTGTGGTAAGCTGCCAGATTTCAGTTGTAGATATCCATCCACAAGATATTTTGGCTTCCCATAGCTCTTGAAATCTGTGGGACTTAAGCTCTTTAATATTTTTATAGGTCTGAGACATTTATTGCTGCATGATATTACAGTGTTATTTAGTGTCTAAGCAATGTGATTAAAATACTGCATCTCCTACAGAGTTTTGATTCAGTATCATTCATCCCATCCTGGACTCTTTAAGTCTCCTTGGTACTGTAGTCTTCATAGCCTGGCTGCTGTGTTTGAATGACATGCTCACAGCAAAAGGAATGATCTTGTTTTTGGTTGGATTGAGGGTTACACAGAGAAATGTGCTTTTTTTTATTATGTATATAATAAATAGTATGCAGGGTGCTTCAGAAACAAATTAAGGACACAGACTTTACCCTGAAGAGTTTATGATTTGAATGGATCTATAATATGATGAATGAACACAATAGAAACAGAAGGAGGAAAGAAAAATATAGGGTCAGACATCACTAAAAAAATCTGCGTAGTTTCATTGATGAATTACATACACATTTATTGGTTCTATTTCAAGTGTTAAGTGTGTAATTGATATTGTATGTACATATGCATGAAAGATGACTTAAGAGATAAGATTGCTAGAGCTCCGTTGCTGCTGTTAATGTAGCAGATCTGTTTTTTGGTATATATTTTTATATATGTGATCAAATCTATAAAGTCATTACTATTATTATTATTATTATTATTATTATTATTATTATTATTAATTTTAAAGGTTTTGTCCCCTGAGGGACTGGCATGTGGCATAACCCCAGTGGTATGTCCAGCTATCCCAGATCACAGTACAACTACCATTTCAAGGAATGGACATGCCAAGCTTTTAACACAAAAAATACTTCTACCCAATATGAATCAATAACTTATTTTCTTCATTAATCACTCATATTTGAGCCCATGACACTTGGTCTTCTTGACCTTATTTATTCCACGATGGAGTTTATAGTGAAGAAAGCAACTGACAATTAAACAACATCAGTAATTGCAATCCCACTGTGTACCAGGGATAAATGCCTAAAGTTATTATTTCAACTTGTGCCATTAATATATAACTAATTTTGTATTAATTTCATAAACGATAGTTCTTTAAGTGACTAAACCAATTACTGATTATTTTTAATTTGAGAGATTTATGAAGTATCAAAACTTTCTTAAACACTTCCTGAGGGTTCCAAAGAGAGTTTTTCCTTTTCTTGGGCTATTTCCATTTATCTTCTTAGTATTTTCAAGTTTCCTTTTAATCAATTAATTAATTGTTCACTTATTAATTGATTATTTATTTATTTATTTCCAGTATAGTGCCAGCAAAGCATATTGATACCAACTTAAAGGAAGGAGATACTGAATAACAGGAAAATGTCTGCAGATTATGACTGAGTTAGAGTGGAGCACAGTAGTACAGGGACAAGATGTGATCAGATGGGGTTTTTGGCCCAATAGCTGGAGTTAATGCACATAAGAATGTAGAAAATAAACAATTAAAAATATAAAAGTTTTACATATATTCTTTCATTTTTTATTTTCCCAGGTTGTCAGTGATAAATCAATTATCAAAATAAACCCATAGTGGCCCAGTTACTGGAGTGGGCAGTAAATACATCACCAGTTTATCCTACAGACATAAAATCTGACAAAACTTCATCATATTCGTCAGCCTTCTTCCCTTTCTGATGCTATTTGCTGCAATTTTCTCGTTTCATCACTGTCAACCACATAGATTAATATCTGTATATAAGTTCATACATAGAGTCTGCCCATATACAATGTTTATGTTACTAAGCATTAAATTACATCTAAGCCAATGTTGCATGTTTCTGCTCCAGAGCTGCGGCTATCATTGTGTGGATCTGGACTAGCTTGGAAGCAGCTGAGTCAGATAAACAGCTATGCACCCATGGCAATTTGAAGTTTGGTGTGGGCTGTAAAACCTCCCAGAGAAGGGAAATGTGAGGGAAATAAATACTCTGACAGCAGTGCAGCTGAGCTCTGACCTGCAGAGGTACACAGGTAGCTAAATCAAAACAAATTCAGGGTGGCTGCATGAGTTACAGTAGAACATTTGACTGCAGTAAAATCATTTTCATCGGAACAATATCTAAAGTAATGTGAAATGCAATGAGAATAAAAGTAGTTGTGGAAGTGGAAGGTAGCTCTGAAGGTTTTAAGAAGCATCTGTCACTGGAATAAATATACAAAATAAGAGTATGCAAACATAAAAACCAGCCCAGAAACAGAGACCTACAGTAAGTTTTGCATTTCCCTCAGTACAGGCTGCTCATGCTTGGTTTGCCTGTCTACCTGCCTATCTAGCTATCCCTCTAATCGTGTAAAGCCACAGGATGAACTAATAGCTGCTTTTCCTGATGAAAACAAGTGTATTATCTTTTTACATTTTCTGAAGCAGGACAGCATTTCATCATTGTGCTGCATTCAGTTGTTATGTTAGATTGTTTAATGTAATAGAATGACATGACACTGGTACACCAGATACATCAGAATTATGAACGCTGGAAAGAGACAGTGATAAAGTGTTTCAAGATACATGTAATCCTGATAGTGCTATAAGTTTCTGCAATTGATTAAAGACATTCCCCTGTGCCACCTCATTATTACACATCAAAGGGGAAAAACAAGGGCAAGCTGAATAACAGAAAAAGCAAAAAATATGTTGCTCTACCTGTACAGCAGAAAATTCCCAGATATGTTAAGCTAATTTGTATATACAAGCATAAGAAAGCATGAGAAAACCTGAAGTAGGTGTTGGTTGTCTTGTTGATTGACACATGAGCAAGATAGATTATGGGAAACCATCCGAACAAGTAGAAAAATGCCAAACGTAGAACTGCTGTAGAGATCAAAGTGCTTTAGCACTCTTGCGAGAATGGCAGAAATCCTGATCATCCAGAATGGATAGTAAGTAGGTCTGAATCTCAGAATTGGATTGGCATTAAAAAAAATGCTTCTCCTCAATTGGAAGGTGCTCAGTTATGTAATTTAGCATTTAGTATTCGCTGGTAAGTAAGACCACTCTGATGCTTAGTAATTTGTTTTTCTCCAGATTTCTAGAAGGAAAACAAAACTTCAGAAGTCCTGCCCTTATGTGGGTACGTGAATGTCAGGCAATCAAAACTATTTAAAATTGTTAATATTGTTGTATTCCATTAATCATGAGTTAAATGTTTTACAGATACGGGAAAACTTTGATTTGTCCAGAAAATGACCGGCAATGAGTTCATGTCACATATGACCATACCTTAAGTGGTTGTTTTTTAACAGAGATTGCAAAAAGACCTGTGGAAACCATGAAGATAAAATGAAGGATGGTTTATTCACTGGTCAGTGAAGTGTTGTATTGTTCAGTAAAGTGTAGCAGAACATGCTAAACAAGTTCAGAGTTCAGGTGTGATAACTGCAAGAAAAATTCACTTAGCACAATATATTTTGTGTCCTGTAACATACAACATTATTTCAGACCAATGTCACAAGATACAGGGAGAGTTATAATCCTTATTGTACAGATGACAAATAATAAAAAAGAGAAAAAAAAATAAAAAGGACCAAGATCATAGGGGGAATCTGAAGTGATTATTTGAGAACTGAACCTGCAAAATTTGGGATTCAGACCTATATTTTAACAGTCAATTACTTTCTTTCTGATATTATTTTCTATATATCCCACAAGACGTTTTCCCCTCTGAAAAGGTATATTTATCAAATGTGCGTTTCAATGAAAAGCCCCTGAGAAGCCTTTAAAATCTGACTGCCATTTATGTCATTGTAAGGGGAATCTGAAAATTGTTGACGTGAATACATATCTAAGCTTTCATTGAAATTTCAACCAGCCATTTTGTGATCTTTGGAAAAAATAGTGTTTGCTATGTACAGGTTTCTGGCATTTGGTCCAAACTGAGGTGTTAGTGACAGTATGCAGAAAAACAATACATGAGATCACATCTGAAAGTAACTACTTACTGGGCTCTAACATTTCTGAGCAGGGTGAATAACTTCAGGTCAAACACACTCTTACAGAAAAATATATTAATCCTTTCCCTTCCAGTCATACACGAGGATGAGTGGAGGAACATCTGCTTGCAGTATTATTCATCTGTCACTTTTCACTATCACTTAATTCACCTTTACAGGAAGAAATAAACTATTTAACAAATCATCAGTCTCAACACTTCTGTCCCATCTTCAAACCATCACGATTTTCTTATCAGAGACTCATTCAGGTTATATGTTTTAGCAGAAATTCTTGTTCAAGCTTTCAAACATCACAGCAGTGGGAAGCATTTTTATACAATATTTGTGAGACTTGCCTTCATGACATTTATATCTCCCTCTCTAGGGAAAGAGGGAAGACATCTAAGTGAAAGATACAGGTAAGAAATACCCCAGAGTATGTATCAGGCTACACTGTCAGAAGAACTTTTGTAATTTCCAATGTAGACAAAAATAAAAATCTTAGAGAATAAGAAATTAGCAGTACTGAATGACCTTCATTGTAAGACAGAACAGGACCTGAAACAATACTTTGTTCATGACTCATGCTCAATAAAGACAGGTCATTGAAAGTGCCAACTCAAGAAAATGATTTTCCCAATCATAATCAGATAAACTCTGAGAAATAAGAGTAGATTCATAAAACGTTTCCAGAAATAGCCAATAGGGAGCCTTGTATCTATTGGCAAGACCCTTATTGACGTCACTGAGGGCATGATGGAGCCCAAGATGCAGGAGACGAGACATTAGGGATACACAAATACCAAATAAAAATACCACAGGCATTTTGCTCCTCAGTATTAATAACAAATGTCAACAGTCAAGTGCTGCTTCTAAGTATGAAACCAAGATATCGAGCCAGTGGGTAATCTCTCAAGACTTTTACAGTTTTCTGATAAGGTAGAGCATCATTTTGTTTGCCAGCCCCAGCCTCTCTTTCTTCAAAATAGCAGCTTTACTTCTGGAAGCAAACAGATGGGCAGAGGTGAAATGCTGATTTCATGGCAAGGTAGATACAAAGATGGGGGGATATCAGTAAAGGGTTAGGATTACCTTGCTTTAGTCGTCATCTCTCTAATAGATCATTTATGGCAATATTCACACAGATGCTGTTTTGTGATTCACATCCTAATTAGCCTTGCGCTGGTCGAACCTCAAATTACTTTTGGGAAGAGGTAGTGGCCAAAGGAGAGGATCCTGCCTGCAGAGTTTGGGTGTTTAGATGTAATATAAAGTCACACATCAGCTACATGGTTAAGTTTTTCTAGTATTTCAGATCCACTTCAATCTTTGCTGGTAGTTTTAGTAGAAATGGCATAGGGATGTGTGAGGTGTGAGCATGTTTTTCATTCAGTGATGATAACATGGGAGTGGCAGCTTGCTAAAAGGAATTTCAAACAGTGGTAATAATTCAGATTATTTTAGGCTTTTTATATCTCTTTGCATTTTTTTTTCAGAGCTTTTCTGGCTTGGGCTTAGCTTCTCAGAAGTATTTTGGAGCCCAGTTGCCACTGATTACCCAAAGCTTTTTGAAGTCTGAACAAATCCTTCAGAAAATTTGGGCCTTACTCTCATTTTTCCTAAATTCACCATCTGTGAAGCAGGAATAATGATGCTGTGAAAATGAACACAATAAAGACTGTGACAAGCTCTGCGCTGTAGAAATAGAGATCTTCTAAATACCTCTGAGAGAATTCTACATCTAGTGCCTTAACCATCAATCCAGGTCTGAGTTAACCACCCTTCCTTCCTGTTTTGAAGTCTGGTGATTTCACTGCATGAAGCTAGGCTCTTGGCAGCCCCACAGAGATTTTTCCTCCTTCTTTCTGGTGCTGTTTTATTCTATGAATTGTTTGCACTTCAGGAACAGGAGGATGAATTGGTCTCTATGGAGCATTGATGCCATTTCAGACTGAATAGGCTGGGGGACAGCAAACCCACATGACAGAATAAAATACAAAGAAGGCTTTATTAGTGTTCCTCTCCCCTTTTAACCTTTTAAATGCCTCTTTGTGAAGAGCTCATTGCTCTTCAAAATTAAATCAGAGATGAGGAGAGGGCAGTGTAAATTCTAACAGGTGTACGGGTCACAAAACAACCAGTTTTAGCTATGCAAACATTATTTGTGTTGGGAGCACATGCTTGGGAATGCAGTTTTGCTCTTCACCCTGCTGCTTATGAAGTTGAGCAGCAGAGCTTTGTCTTTACACATATAGATGTGGGTGCTACCGAATTTCTGTATTTTTCTGTAGTCTAGCAGGTTCTTTGTTTAACACCCCAAATACATGAAAGGTATTTTGCTTTCATAGCTTTAGTTCTAGTTTTATTTGGTTTACCATCTCATCCTTCACATTTGTGAAAGTTGCAGTCTTGAATACCTATCTGGTAATGCAAAACAAAAACAAAAACAAACAAACAAACAATAACCAACACTCTTCCCTGTTACCTCAAAGAAAAAAGTCTGTATTTATGTTTTTCACAACATGTTCATCTTTTTGCCTCAGGCTTCTTACCCCTGAAGTTTCAGAGAACCAGGCACGTACTGTCTGGAGAGGAAAAGACTAAAGGAAGTCATGATAAATGTCCATAAACACATAAAGAAATGTCCCTGAAAAAGGAGAAGAACCAATTATCTTCATTAGTCAATGAGAACAAAAAAAAAAAAAAAAAAAAAGAGGATTGATAAGCTCTGGATGAAGCACTGAATATTTAGGTTGACTGTTATGGAAAACTTCATAACTATTAGTACATTTAAGGCAATGAAGCAAGTCACCCAAGGGAGGTAGTCAGATCACCTTCATTGGAGATAGTCAAGGGAAGGTTTGACACTCATCCATCAGAGAAGTGTTAGAGATAATTAAATCAGACTTGCTCCAGGCAAAAGGATGGACTAGATAATTCACTAGTGCTCCTGTTCAGCCCTGCAGATTTTATGTTTTTCCATTTTAATTGGAAAGATATATGTATGGATGTATGTGCTAGTGTGCAAGTAGCAAACTGGATTATACATGTGTTTGCATGCATTTCTACCAATTTTCTACCCACTTACTCAGAAAATGCCCCAAATCTGTTACAAGAAAGGAAATCACTTTTATTTTATTTTATTTCTTTTTTCCCCAGTGTTGACAGTCTGAATTACCTTGTTAGTTTTTTGGATTTCTCTGCAACTTTGTGAAGGGGACTAAATACTAGTGGCTGATAATCTTAACTTTTCTACTTCATTGGAGCTGCTTTGCTGAAACTTATCTCTTGAAGTACATATCCAGACACAAAGAGCCTGGTCACCTGTCTTGACTACTCAGTGCCACGTGCAGGCTGGACAAGCACCTCCAGAAGGCATTTTTATCTTATCCCCAAGAGTAGGATAAAAATCAATGTGTCTCTGGAATTGCCTGTCTCTTTCTAGTGGTTTTATAGGGAGCCCAGACATCTCTCACATTATTAGATATCTAAAGATTAGGCTATTAGGCATCTAAAATTAGTCACTGTGAGTCCTGCCCTTTGCAGCCCTGCACAGTCTGTTTTCCCATGCTTTTCCTTCCCTGGCGATAAAGCAGGGTAATGGCAGCAGCGAGCTACCTAGTGTGCTGTGCATGTTGCCTATTACAATTATCATGATAGTCTCAGTGTTGCTTTGTGCTTCTCCATCTGTTTTCAGCCTCCATCTGTCGTCTCTCCTCTCGCTTTCAGGTAAGACTAAAGATTTATAAAAACCTAAGTGTTAGGTTGTAAGTTGCCTCTGGCAGTGGCCCCCTTTTCTCTTTGCTGGGTTTACACTGACTACTGCAGCAGAACTGTTATTCTTGACCATGGCTTATATATGCTGTAGTACAAGTGGTGATGATAATAATAATAGTAGTAGACTGCCTTGACATTGCAGTACATGGTCCAAGAGATGCTGCTATGACATAAATCATACACTATCTCATTTTGATTGCTGATAATCATAGGACACTGCAAGGACATCGTGGGAAGGAAGTTTGCAAAGGGCTTTGAAAACTGTTGGATAGGCAAAGAATAACTTTGTTGTTCATACCCTGGGACAAATCCTGAGCAGTGGTGAACACCGTCGCTTCCTTTGGCAGCTCAGGATAAGTGCTCCTCAGCAGCTGAGATTGCAACGGAAGAGTTAATTCCCTTGTTAAAAGTGCAAGCAGAGAGTAATGCTACTTGAAAACTCTGTTCTGAAAGGCAATTAAAACTTTGCAGAGTGAAACTTTATGGACAACATGTGAAGGAAACTGCTACCTCCTTTACCTTGATCTTTACAACCTTAGTAATACTCACCGCACTGAGGAAGCTGTGTGTCCTTTGAAAGGAAGGGCCCTTTTACAGAGTGTATGAAGGGAGCAAGGAAGAAATCATTGCCTGGCCTCACAGCTCAGAGAAAGAGACCAAATGCAAACTAATTGTATACAGCAAATCAGACCTGAATAGGGTCAGCAGCAATAGAAAAATGGAGAAAGATTTTGTGCCCTCATCTAATTTTTGTTATCCAACATGTCTCCTGTCTAGGGCAGCAAACCTTCTCAAATTCTCTGAATCTCCAAGGCCACAGTTACACTGTAGATAAGATAATTAAAGTATTTCTCTTAGATGGTGATGTTCCTTACTTTTTTACATACTTTTACGGTTATGTTCCACTGCTAGAGCTGAATGTGCACCTGGTTTTGCTGTGTAGCAGTAGTGGGTGAAGATGTCAGTTCTTCAGTTTCATTCTAAAGTATCCTCAGGGTATGTTAGGGAATGACAAAGCTCATCTGAATTTACTTGACTGAGTGAAACCTTTTATTCTTCACATCCTACAACGAGTCAGAGCAAGAAATACTAGAAACATACATATATACCATTTTGCCTCTACTCTCATAACCCATTGTCATTACATATGTTCCAGGCTGTTACTTCATAGAGCAATATCTATGTGTATATATATTAAATAAATATAAGAACAAATCTTTATGTGTGTATATCCAGTAGCTCCCATTGGCTTCCAAAGCAAAATGACACTCGTCTCCCCTATTCCTATCACAGATACAAGCAAAGGGTAGAGACAGAGACTTTGTAATACAGAATTTTAGGCTACAAGTGCCTGAAATGTGGTCCTCCAGCTATGCTAGCACAGAGGTTACTTGGGGTCTCTAGAAGCCTCTTGTTCTCTATGTACTAGACACACTGCATTACTCACTCACAAGTTGTATGCTTCCTGCACGTAAAGTAATATGTTCCCAAAGTCTCTGAGGTGGGCTAGTGGGTGTCTGATAATAAGAAAAAGCACCGGACAGGTTTAGGAAACTATTAGTGATTTTCCAAGCTCTTTCACTTCTGAAAACACTTTATTTCACTGGTAGGCAAAAAATAAAAGCCAAAACAACAACAAAATCCCAACTCTAATAATTCTATGTGTAATTGAGGCTGTTAATTTACTTAGTTAGGAAAAGAAAACATAACTTTTATATTAGGGGGTCTATTATCTTGGAAATACTTAAGCATGTGCTTAACATGAAACCTGTGAGGTCTTTTTAAAGATGATAATGTAGCTATCAGCATACTTCACCCTACTACGTAGTCTGTATTGGATTACAGCTGACATTAGCAGCCTTAACTTTCTGGTAGTGTCCTTTCCTAGTTTTGCATAACAATAATAGCAAGTTTCTGTCTGATGCGATTTACACAACCCATCATTTGTCTGGGAAACTATAATTTTTTTCTCTCCTTTTTTTCTTTTTCTTTCTTTTTTTTTTTTTTCTCCCCCAGATTGATCCGCAGTCTGACTCTCTGGGCTGTAACTCTGCTTATGCCTCTGTTTTCCCCCCAGGTTTTCTTGGGTGTTTCTATCAAAATACTTCTCATCAAACTGGGACAATGAACTTTATCTTTTTTCTTTTTTTCCTGCCAAACTTTCTTTAACGATCTGTCATATAGTTAGAGACTACAATTTCCTTTAATTACTCAAAACCATCTAAAATAAACAATTTTAAACCAACAGAACAAAGAGTCATTTATTTTGCTGGTGCCCTCTCCATTATCCTTCCATTCTTATCACTAATGGTATTGAAAGATTAAACTTTATCCTACAGGCAGCGACCTACTCTCCTATTTCATTTTAATTTTTCATATCCCCTTCCCCCCATTTTGGCTGGCAGTCCCCGCAGGTTACACATTACATCAAAGTATACATCATTTGCTCTTACTTCTCTCTGCATGCTGCCTCTAGGCAAGGAAATTTGCAGAATGCTGCTGTTGCTACTGAGAACTAGCCATTTTCCTTTAGTCAAATGTTTTTTAACTTGAAAATGTCAATACAGAGACAAGTCATAAGATCAACTCATTAATATTCACAGGCTGTTTCTCTTGTTTTGTTTCTCTCCCCAAGTCACAGTGTTATCCAAGGTAGTGCTTTACTGGATACTTCGCACATATTCATGTGTAGTCATTCCCTCATTAGTGCATAAAGAGGTACCAAGAGTTAAATTTTTCATTAGCAATTCTTGTGCAGTGTAATATCTTGCATGCATTAGGTACACAGAGATATTTCCCTCCTGAAAAAAATCCTACAGGGCTTTGTAGAAAATTACAAACTTTCTCGTATAATTTTTTAAACCACCTTGTAAAATCAAACATAGAATGAAATATACTTCTATTAGATGATAAAAAGAAATCTGTGGAGAAGAAATAACTCTCTAATAAATGCTGTAGGTTTCAAAAGTAATTCTATAACCCTGTTAAGTTTCTTTAGAATTCTCCCAGATCTGCCCCTCTTCATGTCCATGGGCTTCTTTAGAACAGAGTCAACCATAGGGCCCAAAGCCCACTATGCCATTTCAGTGGGTTGATATCAAGTAAGATTTTCCCATTGCCTCCAATCCTCCAGTGGCTTGCTGAAAATTTACCACTGTTCTCTCATTTACAAACCTTGATAAAAATGAATTATCTCTGCTTCCATCCTTAATTGAGGAAAGTCACTATGGATCCGCTGGATTGTAGAGATCTACCACCAAAGTTTCAACCCCCTGTCAGCTATGTTTATACACATCTATAACAAACCTGGAACATAGGGTCCCAGACTTCACCACAGGAGCACTCCCATGCTTAAGCACACAACATATGAGGTACATCAAACTGAGTTGGAACAAGGGCAGATATAGTGAAAGAATCAGCATCCTGTCAGTTTGTGGGAATGAAGACCTGAAAGTTTTAACACAGTTAAGCACAGACAACTAATCCTAAATCAAATGCATTCTACCCATACAGAAATCTGTACTGAACATCAGTGTAATGACATATGCAAGGACTAAATGACCTGACATGATCTCTTGTTAAACAATTGTTATTGTCAAACAGTCATTCAAATATTTAAGGACAAATTTGAGATAGAATTAGAAGTGAGAGAGGAGTGAAGTTCATTCTGACATCTGCTCTGTGACTATTCAATGCCTCAGTTTCCCCAAGGGACATTTCTATGTAATTGTAAATAGCTGAAACTTTAAAATTGAAAATCTAGGGCTGAATGGCAAGTGTTTGCTTTACAAGGGTTGGGCATGAAAACTTCTATGACCCTATTTGAGGCAAAGAGCAAACAGAATGTTTATTGTTAATAAGTGATATACATTTCTGAGTAAAAACAATGATGTAATCTCACCAGCTGGTTGATTTAATATAAATATTCAAATGCAGAAACAGTTTATTAAACAGATTGGAAATCATCAACTTCATTATTTTAATAGAGCAAATACAGGATCTTGATTTTCAATAAACGGAACAATCTACCGTATGCCGAGTCACTTGCTGTCTGTTACTATATTCTATTAAAAAGAAAATAATGATTCTAACAGAATGTTGTGTAGCCACTCCAGGAATTAATAGAATTAGTGCAGCAGCCACAAGACAGAATATAAATATTCTATTGAATTATCAATTAAAATCCCTTAGCAATAAAGGTAAACCACATCAAATAAGTGAACAGAAATTACAGACTATTTTCCAACTTCTTGTATTAGTCTTCATCTTGAGCCTGGAATGAAAATTCTTGAGAGTAACAAGTATATAATTACTTGACATTTTTCTTCTTCATTTCATCTTAGGAAAACAAATTACATGATGTAAGTGCAGCTCTTTGGATTTGCAAACTGCTGGCATAATGAAGAAAACACTGTGTAGTTATTAGGCATTGAACATTCACTGATGTTAATTCTTGCTCAAAAGATTGAGGCATAGATCATCTCAATTTCTAATATGAGTCTGCTGAAGTTTCAGCTCCATCAGATGCGTTTTGTCCCTGTTGTAAGGAGGAAAGTTTAGTTCATTTGCCTCATTTGGCTGGACTTTTCTTCTGACAGCCACCTAAAGCAAACTACAATCCTTACAAAGTCAGCTTCTTTCATAAGTCATTTATGGTAATTAGCTGCAAGCATCAAAGAGGTAAAAGTATGTCACAAGTTGCAGAGGAATTCTTTGGAGTTATATGTAGGGATGAGAGAAATAAACCAAGAAAGGAAAAATATCTAAGTGGAATATTCCCAATATCTATTAGAATCTGGAAGCATATTTACATGTCAATTTAAATGTAGATATTCTAATAGAAGGGGAAGGCTGTTGGTTGTTATTGGGCAGAACAAACTAATGTGATTTGCATTCCTACTTCCTCTCATATCTCCCATACTCTGAAGATACTTCAGTTTCATGTATAATAACCTTTCTTGTCTCTCAATTATAACATAAAAGATACCAGTACTGCATCAACAGTGACAAGAGCAAAATCTGTTCTTCTGCTTTTGCAGTAGAAAGAAAATATAATGGATGCAACATTGTTATTTACTCACAGTATTCAGGAAAGAAAAAAGAAAAGAATAAAAAAAAAAGAAAGATAAAAAAGAAAAGCAGATGAAAAGAAATCTAATGAAGTGCTTTAGTCAACAGAAATAAGGAAATAGCATTAGAAAACCTGGGTATGTTTCTGGCTCAATTTTTAGTACAAGCCACCTTGGGAAAATCATTTTCCTTTTTTGCACTTCCATTTGCTTTCTTATTACTTCCCTTTCCAATCCTGTTTGATTGCAGTGTTTTCTAACCACTTTAAAGTACATAAAGTGAGACAAAATATGTAGGCCTTGTAGGGTTTTTCTTCATCTCAGTAATATCAAAACAATCTTTACCAGTGTCGATTTAAAGGCATAATAGGTATAGCTTTGGTCCTGTCCACTTAACCGTTTTCCACAGATACCTGTTGGTATAAAAGGACTGATTTTGTTGATTTACTTCTAGAAATGGAAAAATGTAATAATAGCACTATTATATTAAAAAGAATGTTGCTTAGCTTTTTATTACTATTATTATGAACATTTTAAAAAGAGAAAGCTTTGCAGTGAAGCAAAGCTTTGAAATGATACTTAAAAAAATACTTAAATTTCTTTTACACATACACTGAATGCTTTTCAGTATTCTAACTTAAATTCTGAATTAAAATGGAAATATTATGATTCTTCTTCTTCCACAAAAGTGTTAGAGTTTTCCCCACCCAGAAACGTCAGTGCCTACTAATCACTCCTTGTTTGTTTGTTTTTTTTTAAATGCGGTTCTTAGAGAGATTCCTCAGTCCCCAGTCTCCTTGAAACTTCAGACCACCAGAAGGAGATATCATTACACACTGCACTGGGGGGTAATCTTTACCCAACGATCTACTTATACAGGGCATTCCTCAATGCCTAGTTAGTTAAAATTGTGAAAGCTCTTGAGAAATGGGTGTGGGCTGGAGAAGGTCAGGAAATCCATTTATCTTCACAAAGTTTAAATACCCTACTCCATTTCTTTTCAGAAGAAGCTAATAATGGTCAGTTTGTAAATAACTCATATCATCATGATGAGAGTTTCACTTTGAGTTTGCTTGCCTAATATTTCTGAGACTTTCTCAAAATTAGGAGTGGAAGATTCTGACCTAAGTGTAAGAAGATGCACATTATATAGCATGACCCAGCACACTCTCTCGTACTTGCAGTCCTGCACCATTTCACACCTCTGACAATTCCTGATTCCAGGGTAACATGTCTAGTGCGGAGAGGAAAAACATGAAACCCATCTAATAGGTTCTCACAAGCTTTAGCAACAAAAGCTGTGAGGAATAAAGCCTGATACATAACCTCCCTTCCCACTCTTTTATTCTCAATGAATAAAGCTAATGGATACAGTTTGCCCAAATAACATGCTTTTACATTTTAAGATTCTAAAGTTTGTGCACAACTTTCCTGTGCAGTCAATGAAGAGAAATAGCTTCTTTCAAATATCCACAGGGAAAAATGCTGTCAGATTTATTTAGTGCTTAAACATAAGCACAACATAGCACAAAGTTAGTTGTCTCAGCCAGACAGAAACTCTGGGTTGTATCCAATGTTCTCAAATCTGATTTGGTAGCCAGTCCCAAACTTTCAATTTAGTGCACGGCACTAACCCAAAATTTAGCCATAAGCCATGTTACTTAAACTACCCTTGTCTCTGTTCTACCATCAACAAAATGAGATCTTCCTTCTCTGGGGGAACTGTGAGAATTAATTAGCTTGTGTTTGCCAGAACTTCTGAAGTGCTAAGCAAATGCTGATTAGAATAATTTTATAGGCTTCAGAGGACCGCATATCTCAAGGGATCATGTGGAGAACCCTCAATAGGGAAGTAATGCCGTACACTCAAAAATGCATTTGCAAGACTTTAGTCTGTGTTTCACTCTAGTGGATTCATATTTTAAAAATCTTATGGCTCTATTCTTCCTAACCCTGTGTACTTCATATTGACTTGTGTTTAATCTTGCATGGAGAGCGTGAAGAAAATGTCTACAAAGTGGTCCTTCCTCACACCCCTGAAGAATAATCTACACTCAACACTACAGCATATAACTGCAAAGAAAAAACAGCCTTCCAAAGAAATGAATGTTAAGACTTCCCATGGGGAGTAGAAGTGGGGAACAAAAATCTTGACCAGAGCACAAAGGGTTATGAATGTGGTAACCTATGAAAGGACAGAGCAGCTACTTTTGCCATACACGTTTTTGCAGAGCGAGGCTGGCCTCAGGGAGAGTCTCAGTTGCTCAGTGTTTCCACCTGCTTCCCTCAGGCTTCTTTGCTTGTACAGTCCCAACAAAGGAAGACTTATTAACTCACACTACAGAGCAGAGCCATTATGAGGCTTTGGGCAAGAGCTGGGTTACCTCTGGCAAATACAGAGCTGAGGGAGAGGAGCTGAGTCTCCCTGTGTGCAGTCTGATAGAATCCTGATGCACTCTGCAGCACAGAAAGCAGAGAAAGAAGCAAACAACTTGACATGTCACAAACACAAAGTCTCTGGGAATGTTAACTAGATCTGTTTCAAGCTCAGTTTGCCCAAGCTCAGTTTGCCCTTCTTCCCTCCTTCCATCCTTACCACCTTCCTTTCCTTCCTTCCTTCCTTCCTTCCTTCCGAGTTCCTTCCTTCCTTCCGAGTTCCTTCCTTCCTTCCTTCCTTCCTTCCTTCCTTCCGAGTTCCTTCCTTCCTTCCGAGTTCCTTCCGAGTTCCTTCCTTCCTTCCTTCCTTCCTTCCTTCCTTCCGAGTTCCTTCCTTCCTTCCTTCCTTCCTTCCTTCCTTCCTTCCTTCCTTCCTTCCTTCCTTCCTTCCTTCCTTCCTTCCTTCCTTCCTTCCTTCCTTCCTTCCTTCCTTCCTTCCTTCCTTCCTTCCTTCCTTCCTTCCTTCCTTCCTTCCTTCCTTCCTTCCTTCCTTCCTTCCTTCCTTCCTTCCTTCCTTCCTTCCTTCCTTCCTTCCTTCCGAGTTCCTTCCTTCCGAGTTCCTTCCTTCCGAGTTCCTTCCTTCCTTCCGAGTTCCTTCCTTCCTTCCGAGTTCCTCCCTCCCTCCCTTCCTCCCTTCCTCCCTCCCTCCCTCCCTCCCTCCCTCCCTCCCTCCCTCCCTCCCTCCCTCCCTCCCTCCCTCCCTCCCTCCCTCCCTCCCTTCTCCCTTCCTTCCGAATTCCTTCCGAATTCATTCCTTCCTTCCGAATTCCTTCCTCCCTTCCTTCCTTCCGAATTCCTTCCTCCCTTCCTTCCTTCCTTCTGAGTTCTTCCTTCCTTTCTTTCCCTCTTTCCCTCTTTATTCCCCTCTTCCTCTCTTCCTTTCTTCTTTTCTTCCTTTTACTCTTAATCTCTGTTTCTTTCTTCCCTTTAAAGGAACCAGTATGTAACAAGCCAGTGTTTGAGGGAGGGTCTTGTGTCAGTAAGCTGCAGTCTCATGTCTTGGCGAAGGAAATGGACGACACACTTTTTTGTAGGAGGAACACAAGGGTTGGTGTGGTTTTGGTTACCTAGGAAACACCTGAGTATGCTCATTAGGGTTCTTACTAGGACTTCTCCCACTCAAAAGGCTGCCCAGCTCAGGTGCATTTACACTAATGCACACAGCAGAGGTAACAAACAGGAGGAGCTGGAGGCCTTTGTGCATTCGGAAAACTATGATATAATCACCATCATGGCAATGTGGTGAGATGACTCACACAGCTGGAGTGCTATGATTGATGGCTACCAACTTTTCCAAAGAGATAGGCAAAGCAGGAAAGGCAGAGGTGTTGCCCTCAATGTTAAGAGAAACTGTGTATGCCTGGAAATTAATGATGGTGATGATAGAGTAGAAAGCTTATGAGATAGAATCAAAGCAAAGGCCTGGGCTTCAGAGATAGGATCATACAATGTGCTGGATTGAAATATTTAGACATGGGAGAGGCTGAATCTATTTCAGGTTCTGTTTATAATCAACAAGCTTCAGGTTTTCTGTCCCTTAGTCTTGCTCTGCCTTGGTCTCTGGTCTACAAGTGTAGACAATAATTCTTTCCTCACAAATGTGGTGATTCTATCAGAAGAATACTCTGAAAGTGTTAAGATGAGGTAGAACCTTAAATTTGTGTGTGTGTGTGTGTGTGTGTGTGTGTGAATTTGTTTATTTTTGTTTAGATATGGTTTCTTTCAGGGTGTGAAGGGAGGTTTGGAAGGTAAAGTAAATAACAACTGCTTTTCAAAAAAAAAATTAAAAAAACCTAACTTTTTTAATAACCCTTAATTTTAAAATGATTAAATCTTTGTACATGATCCCAGCCCTTGATTAAATGAAATTACTGGACATACTTGTGCTTGTTTGGGATCAAATTCAGAGAAAGAAAAAATCTTGAGGTCCACATACTTACATAAGATTAATTGGTAGCCATTCTTTGATTCCTAAAAGAGTAGAGATATGTTCTTGTTTCACTGCTTTATCTTTTTTTTTACCCTTACTGACTCAGGACTAGAAATGCTGTTCTTGGGTATTATGTGAATCCTTAGTCACTGCTCAGTGTCCAATGGGAGGGACACAAACTGCCATGACTGACAACAGAATCCATCCCCACTTCTGAAAAGTATTTTTTTTGAAGAACCTTTAGCACTCCTATCCCAGAGCTGTTGTTCTTTCCTCCTACACTACATTTGCATTTTAATGGCTCTACTCACTGCTTGTTAACTTGTTCAGCACCCCTTGTGGAAAGACTTTTGAGCGTTATGCCTACTGTATCTCTTCCTTTTCTCTATTTTTTTTTTTCCAGAAGGATCCTCCTTAATAAATGTCATTAAAAATTCATTAGAAATTTAGGAAAGCAGACCAAATCATTCTTGAGAATTCTCCTTTACTGTCATGGCCTCTAGGTGAATGTTACACCTGCATTTTATTTCAATAAATTTTGCTGAGATGTATGTGTATCTTAAAAGATGATGTGCTTTGCAAGTTGTGAATGAGCCTTTATGCATGGAGGGTGGCAGGGAAAAAAAATTAGTACTCCTGTTTCTTCTCTGTGACTTATTTGACCTTGAGACTTATAATGGCATCTCAGACAAAATGAACATAATCTAATGGACAGCGGGGAAGAGGGAACGGCTGGGTACATCTGTCGTATTACTGGGCTGTCTGAACAGTCAATGAAGCAGGTCCAAACCATAAGAGGCCTGTTCAGTTTAGCTCCAGGGTCTGCAGACAAGGAGCACAATCATTTATCTTTATTTACTGAACTCTGCTTTCTGTTAAAAAAAAAAAAGTGAAAAAAAAAGAAAGAAAAAGAAAAAGAAAGAATTGACAGATTGACAAAAACCCAACTTGGCGATGCCCACTGCACAGAGATAAATGCTATTCATGCTCTGCAAAGACAAGGACAGCTTCTCATGCCCTTTCTCCCATTCCAGTGGGCACCTATTATACAGCAAATAAAAGCAGCACAAGACACCTGTATACTGCTCGCTGTACTCAGCTAGTTCAGCTGCTCTAGGAACAATGTTGTTGATTTTTTTTGTTAGCTTGCTTTTCTTCTTTTTATTTAAGAAATACACATACAATATCAGAGTAACCGATATTTCTGAAACCTTTCTTTCTTTCTTTCTTTCTTTCTTCTTTCTTTCTTTCTTTCTTTCTTTCTTTCTTTCTTTCTTTCTTTCTTTCTTTCTTTCTTTCTTTCTTTCTTTCTTTCTTTCTTTTCTTTCTTTCTTTCTTTCTTTCTTTCTTTCTTTCTTTCTTTCTTTCTTCTCTTTCTTTCTTCTCTTTCTTTCTCTCTTTCTTTCTCTCTTTCTCTTCTCTTCTTTCTCTCTATTCTTTCTCTCTTTCTTTCTCTCTTTCTTTCTCTCTTTCTTTCTCTTCTTTCTTTCTCTCTTTCTTTCTCTCTTTCTTCTCTCTCTTTCTTTCTCTCTTTCTTTCTCTCTTTCTTTCTCTCTTTCTTTCTCTCTCTCTCTCTCTCTCTTTCTTTCTCTCTTCCCTTCCCTTCCCTTCCCTTCCCTTCCCTTCCCTTCCCTTCCCTTCCCTTCCCTTCCCTTCCCTTCCCTTCCCTTCCCTTCCCTTCCCTTCCCTTCCCTTCCCTTCCCTTCCCTTCCCTTCCCTTCCCTTCCCTTCCCTTCCCTTCCCTTCCCTTCCCTTCCCTTCCCTTCCCTTCCCTTCCCTTCCCTTCCCTTCATCCTTTTGTTACTTTCTCTTTTCTCTCTTTCTTCACTCTCCCTGTCTTTTTATTTTCTTGCTCAATCTCTCATTCTGTCTTTCTTCTCTCTTCTCCAGTACTTAGGAATAAATGAGAAGATGAAGATGCATTACCACAGAGATAATCTGTGATAGGTAAAAGGAGCAGAAACCATGGGGGAAGTATGGGGTTTCTCTTACATATGCAACATTAAAGGACAGCTAAATGCTGTTTAATGGACTATGGTGATAGTATCACTCATATTTTTATTTGCTTTTGACAAAATATAAAACTGAAGACGTGAAGGTTGCAGGGTGAATTCTCTTCTTGACTAAGGACATATAAATCCATTGACTTCCAACCTACTTCTTCTGCTTCAGACCATTATAATTAAGAAGAGAATGGAATTGAAAAGATTTATATTCAGGAGGGAGGTAGTGCTTTTTAGCACTTAGTTTCTGAGGGGGAGATTTCCCACAGTAATGGGAGACAGACAGTAGGCATTCAACTCTCATTGACCTTGGCTGAAATCTGGATATTTAGACACACTTTCTGCATTTGAACCTTCCCTTTCACCCAGGGTGATCAATGTCTGTCTGTATAAGTTACTCTATGCCTGACTTTCTAACTCTGCAACAGACTTGTATGACCTTCAGCTAGTCACTGCATCTTTGCAATCCACATTTTCCCTTCTATAAAAGGATGGTTGTCAGTCTGTTCTCATTGTGTGCCAGCACCACCCCAGAACTATCGTGGTGAGCAGCAGTTGTTACTGATCATCTCACTGGCTTCTGTGGGCCACAACTCATTACAGTCACCTCATATTCCCAAGCATGCGTAGGCTTGCAACATGCCAGGCTGGCCCTTTGGTGTGGCAAGGCTTGATTTTTTTCAGATTTGTTGATTTTCTTCAAGTCTTTCACCCTATAATAACATAAAACATAAGATAGATGTTCATTATTATTAATTAAGTATACACTGCTTCAGGCCCTAAATGTTTCATCTAACTGGGATTTACAGCTCTGATACTTGCAAGCCTTCTCTCTAGTAAGCCTGAAAGGAAACTGGAGGCTGAGGTGAGCTTCCCTCAAAGAGTTAATTTTGCAAGCAATATGGTTTGCAAGAATTCAGTTTATTTTTTTATTCATTTTTGCCAGCCAGGATGTTTTCTTTCCTGCTTCCTTCTTTCTTCCCCCATCTTCCCTCCCCCCCTCTCCCCCCCTTTCTTCCCTCCAACCCTGATTCATATGGAGCTGAGAAAAGAGACAGCTGGGAAGGATTTGAGCAGAGAGGTAGGATATGTATCTGAAAGTAATTTGAATAGTTTGTGAACCATGGTGTCCATTGGTTTGTAACACCTGGCTGTGTCAGCTGTGTCAAGTTATGTCATGTTGTGGAGCTCAGTTTGACTGATGCTGCTGGATGGGACCAGGCTCAAGCTGACATTGCAACAACCCGGGAAAACTGAAGGGGCAATTTTCTTTGAGTGCATCTGAAAAACAAGGAATTCTTTGTGAATCCAGACAGACAAAGATTTCTGCCTTAGTCTGAGTTGGAGAGAAGCAGCAGCACACACTGGCAGATTCTTTGCACTCCTAACTGGTTGCATATGGGGCTGTGTTTTAGCCCCTGGCCAGCAGACCACCCTGAGCAAGTGCAGAGAGTGGAGGTCAAAACTTAATCCTAGGGCAATGACGTTGCATTCAGTGAAGCTCTACGATTTCTGGTTGCTGTTTTTACCCCAGCAGTTCTCAGCTGATTTTAGTGGGAGCTGCAGTTCTTTACAGAAGCAGAAGGTACACCTCAATAGACAGCACTTAAAAATAAGTAAACAAATTCAGTCTCATCTATTTCAAATAGAGAACTCCATTTTCATGAAGAGGTACATTTTTAATAGAAAGGAAAACTTAATACCTGCTCCTGACCCTGGGATAACACCCAGTAGACAACATTATGTTGTAAGTGGATTAAACCTGATTTGAAGCAGCTCTTGTAGGAGCTGTGGAGTTCCTCCCTATCAGAAGAGTTTACTGCTCTAAACCTCTATTTAGTAGAGTTTTCTAGAAAGACTGATACTTTCTGAAGAAAGACATAGTGCTCTTAACATGTAATTTCCCATTTTACTATAATATAAGGGGTGTTGAAAAGAGTGATGATAATAAGTTGGAAGAAGCCCATCTGTGTACTGATGTTTCCATTTCTCTATCTGCAAAAAGTCAAATGGGTACTACCGCAAAGATAACAGAAAAAATTACGAAGTTCAGATTTTTTACTAGTAAGCCTGATTCCATGAGATGTACTGAAATTATCCCTCTAGAGCAAAGTAATATGCAATTCAACACTCCCAAAGAAAGCAAAGCAAACCAAAGCAAACCAAAGCAAACCAAAGCAAACCAAACCAAACCAAACCAAACCAAACCAAACCAAACCAAACCAAACCAAACCAAAACAAAACAAAACAAAACAAAACATGACAAGCCATAAATATATCATAATAGAAGCCTGCCACATATTATATATTTCTAAAAAACAGACTGCAGACTGGACTGTCACTCTTCCTCTTTAGATCTACAACATACCTGGAAATGCACAAGAAAGAGAGGAATAGAACACACCGTAGCTGTTTATAGCTGCCTTCAAGCTCCTGGTCATTAGAGAAAGAAAAAAAAAAAAAGGGAGGCAATAATAGGAAACTATATCTTCAATGCAAATTTTTATTTTAAATATGCTTTTTCCACAAGTAAAATAAAAAGATTGCATTTTTCTGATGCTGTTAATGCCAATTTTGTCTGTCTTACAGAAACACAGCATTTAAAGAACAAGATCCTCTGTAATTAAATAACTCATGTAAAATCAATCTATCTACAATTTTTTAATCTTCTATAATTTGATATATATATTTGATATGTATATAAATATATATGTATTCTACTGTTTGATCTATGCTTCTTTTAAGAAGAAGAGAGTGTTTTCATTTGTTAGTGCCTTTTCCCCGTACAAAATCTCCAAGGATAAAGATTTCAGCCTCTGTAGGTAAATCTGATTCCACTATCATGTGTCCTTCAGTTCTGAGTCAATCTCCCTGATAATCTCTCTAAAGCTGCCAGTTCCTGTTGGTAAGGCAAAGGAAAGATGAGCTCATTCAGGCAGGCTGAGGATGGAGCCAAATCATGAAGAAGCCTTAAGAAAATGTTTCTTTAGCCAGTATGTGGCTCCGATAGAGCAAATTGCTTAAATGTGCTTAACTTGAAATACATTGTATATCCTTTAGCACTTAAATATGCACCAGCTTAAAGTTAAGCGCATTTTCAAGTGTCGTATGAAAGATACATGAAAAGGGAGGAATGGCACTGATGTCTAGTTGAGATAGACATTTCTAATGAGCCATTAGATCTCAACTAGAGCTGGAAACTTTTCCCTTCCTGTGAAGCTTAAGGATTTATGTGAAGATTTTTTTTCTCTTAGTAATTAATTCGGACCCCAACAGCGTGAAGATGGAAAGAAAAGGACCCTATTAAGACTTGATATTAAGTTAATAGCAGGTGACAGTGACTTCATCAAAAGCCCTGTGCAAAACATCAAGTAGATGGAAATTTCAGTTCTGGTACATTACTCAGCTGAGTATCATCAGACCTGCTTATTAGGGTCACGAAGATTATTTGTACATTATAAAAAAGAACTGTCCATCAACATCAGTTAGGAAAAAAAAAAGAAAAAAGAAAAGAAAAGAAAGACATTGCTTTCCATTTCAGATTCAGATTCTAGTATTGGACTCAACTAGTGAATGATCAAACCAACAGGGGGATGTTTTCCTAGTCCTGCTAATGAAACTAACCTTTTAGGGTTAACATCCATTAAAGGATGCCTCTTGTGTGAGGGATTCAGATTCTGAATGCTGACCATCTTGTGTACACTGTCTGCTTGTGTGCACTTGCAGTAAAGCAAAAACGAGCAGCTGCGAAATAGCATTGCTGAGAATCACAAGAAGAAATACAAAGGGCTCAAGCAGATATCTAAAGCAGACAGGAAATTTGCCTTTACTTTGACATATTAATTCTTTTAGACTGACAGGTAGAAACAGTGACTTAGAAAAAAAAACTCAGGTATTTTTTTAAGACTTAAAGGGAAATCCTCATTGTTCTTAAACATAACTGGAAATAATGTAGGGCTTGCATTTGATAATCTCAAGATACTTTGAAAATATAATTGTTTTACAATCACTTATTATTTCATTAAACTCAGCAAGTGTAACACTCTGCTGTTGCTGCTCTGTGGGCACAGGTACACCTGAGTGCAGCTTAGTGCCCATCTCTGATCCTCTTCTGGGCAGAACACTGTCTTGGGTGTAACCTCCTCATCCTCACAGACATTTTGGAAGGAGTGCACTCAACTCAAGGCAAGTTTTTTTTGCTTTTGGCACCAAACCATACAAACAACATACTGTGCAATAATTTTCTAACTTTGTTTCTTTTTGTTTGTTTGCTTGTTTGTTTGTTTGTTTTCCCTGTAATGCACAGTTGTGGTCATCTCACAAAGTCTGTAGTCTGTGGCAGTGTTCTTGCCTTCTCTGTTTTGATCTCAACAATGATTCAGAATTTTTGAGAATATTTATTCTTGGAGAAGGAATGTTCTCATCTGTGTTTCTGTGCTGATTCACACCACAAGGTCCTGTGCTCATTGCTAAGTTCTGGATACTCCTATAGAAGCATTTTGTCCTGCTAAGTGTCATTTTTGATATCTTCACACACTGTAGCTTCTTCTGATTCTTGCAAATTGATTATTGCTGAAAGACAGGCTCTATCAACTTCTGATATGATATCTGATAATGCTGTTCCTATGTTTTGACCTCTCCTTGTACTGTACTGTAAAGTGAACACAGAAAATGTTATAGGACTCTTAAATATGACATATCTTTATCTCTATCATGCTGCTGCCCTTCTGTGTCACACAGAAGCCAATAGGACAGTTCTGATTAATGTAGTAATTATGTGGTTATTAAAAACAGTAATCATCAAGGAATTATCCAGTGCTGTAAAAATCCGATAGATAGAAAATATATGAACATTTTTAAATTGAGCATTACAATTGTCTGCATATGCAAGAAGCAAAATGACATAAAGAATTTTTAAGATCCCAAGGAAGTGCACTGAACATGTTAAGAGAAAATAGTCTCCTCAATCAGGATGGTAGTAAGCACTGTGCAAAAAGCCAGATCCTGATTCGTCCTCTTGAAGGATGTTGATGGCTAAACAGTAGCTATTAATGAAGAGCACCAATTTATAGCACATTTGCTAGATAGACTTGCACAAAATTGGGGCCATCTGAGGAGTTTATTCATCCTTGCATAGCTCCTTCATTTCCAATTTCTGAGCCTGTTTTAATTTGTTATCAAAGTAATCGCTGGCTCCAGCTGGAGTCAGCACTGTGTTTTGTTGTCTGTGGGCCTGGCAGACTGTTCACTTTGAATAGCATTCTGTAAAGATCACCTGTTCTGCATCTGTGATGGTTTTCCAGGTGCCAGGAGGTACTGTTTTCAGATGAGAAACAGCAAAAGGAATATGCAGACGATGCGGTTCTGCAGCTTTTCAGATCTGCATGGGTTTCATCAGCAACAAGCAACAGACAAAGGGAACAGAGAAACAACCACAGCGAGTTAAGAAACATAACAATGCAGCAAAATAATCTAGTTCTTCCTAAACAACATGGTAATGTTAACTCAGCCATTTCTCAGACAAGCTGAGTTCTGAAAAGTGCTACATGGTCTCTATTGCCGTATATTTAAATATGTATGAATTTCATACATTTCTACATAATTATAGATATTTGTATGCATAGAATACCTGTGCAAAACAACCTGTTTACTAGTGAGTTTAAAATTTAATTTAGACCTAGCACAGGTCCAATTATGAATCAGTAGAGTGAAATCTTTAAAACAGAGGAAAAAAAAAAAAGCCACCACCATTCATGATCTAGTACAGGCTTGAACCAGAAGGGTACTCTATGAAGAACCTCAATCCAAAGATTGCCAGCACCATCCAAATGGCAGAGAGGATGACTCCCAGATCTCAAGAGAGGAGTGATGTCTTTTACTCTCCAAAACAGGGAATAGGTTAGCAGTGACCTGAGCTATTATTAGAAGGTGAGAAGGCATGTTTACTTTGAAATGTTGCTTATCTGCATGATGATCAGTGGTGATGCTTGAGGACAGAGTTGTAGAATCATAGAATCCTTGAAGTTGGAAGGTACCTTTGAAGGTCATCTAGTCCAACTCCTCTGCAAAGAACAGGAATAACATGGCTAGATCAGATTGCCCAGGGCCTAATCCAGTCTCACCTTGAAAGTGTCCAGGAACGAAGCATCCACCACATCTCTGGGCAACTTATTCCAGTGCCTCACTCTCACCGTAGAAACTCTACATAAACACAGCATCTCAGTAACGGACTGCTTGGTGGTCACTGTTTGAAGTAGCTGGGCCTGTTCAGACATTGAGGTTGAGGAGGACAAGGTCCAGAACCACTGAGACTAGCTACGATTAATTTTACACACACTATTTCTCAGGCCCTAACCATACAAGAGTTTAAGCCCTACTGAGCAGAATGTCATAGGAAAGTTCCTGCATATTATCAGAATAAAACCTTTTATAGACAGACAGTTCTGTTCCAGAGATTATGTCATATTTTATAGAATATGCATTGCAGTTCTAAGCTCTGGAATTTTATCAAGTAGATCTGACTCTTGCTCCTCCATTATGTTGTTTCCACAGATTAATGGAAAGTTAGATTAGATGGGATTAAGAATGTTGGGATGGAAGCATATCTGAAACTGTTTCAGAGGATAGAGGAGACCATGATAAGTAGGGAAGATGCAGGAGTTTACCCAAAATTTTAGAAATGCTGAGGTGGGTTCACATTTGTTTGATATTATTTGTTCAGATTTTGAAAAGTGATGAATGGAAAAAAGATTGAAACTTCCTGGTGGTTCAACTTCATATGGCTCCACAGAGCAGGTTTTGACCAAGAGACAGAAGGTAGATGGGGCCTGTGACCTTACTTATGAACTACCATTATACTTCCAGATTTCAGAAAGCTGCTGTCTGTGAAGTTTTCTCATTAACAGGAGCACAAACGCGGGGGAACAGCTCTGGCTCTGAACAGCCAGCAGATGGAAAATTCAAGTATGGCCAGCAGCTCATGGCCCAGCCTGAGGCAGGACAGGACACATCTCCATCCTGTTTCCCCCCAACTCTCCCCAAAGCCACCCTGACCAAACACAGTACAGATCAAAAGCCCTAGAAAGAGATCACATGCATGCCTCCAGGAACCCAGTGGAGTTCAGTCATAAAAGACTGGAAGAGTGGAGTAACAAATCCGAGTATGCTTCTAATGGTGGAGATTAATTTATCCACAACTCTCATGACGAGATTAGTCAGGATTGTATTGCAGCACCTAAAGATCTATATTGTACTAAATCCCACAACCTTACTGAGTGTACAGATGTGCCTGTACTTAACAAAAAGGAGATATTTTTCAAGATTGTTTAGTAGGGGAGAATAAAAGTAAGAACACTCAAATTTAACAGTGCTATGTAAACTGTGCCTGGGTTCCTCTGTCTTCTAATACCAAACTCTATTCAATTTGTGATATCCACAATGGATGTGGGTACCAATGATGAGGAAAAAGGTGGAACAAATGGGATTTTTGACATAGTTAAAATGAGTATACTTGGTCCATAAACCTCACATAACTTGCAAGTTGTGCTGCTTTTATCTTTGGACTAATTGCTCTCTGGTCATTTGTTTTCTGAAAACCATAAGGCAGGCATTATTCCTACTCTGAAGATTGCATAACTGTTCATAAAAAAAAAAAAAAAGTTATTACAGAAACTAGTAAGACGAGATAATGGATGGCAGAGCCACAGGCTTTAAATAAGGGTAAAAATATTGTGCAATATATCATTCGATATGAGTGTTTGAAAAAAAAACATGTATAGTGAGTACTGGGAATGCAATTATGCTTTTGTAATGGTGTATGAAATGGTTAAGGACTGCTTCATATACACGTGATAAGTGGCAGGGAAAAGTAATTCTCAAATGGAACAGCCAAGACTGAGTTTCCAGGTCTGTCCTAATACCTGAAGATAAAGGTCAGAAAAGAGAACAGCTATCAGCTGGTACGCACCATGAACAATGTTTTTCTGTGTAAAGGTCTGCTGTATCAATTCTTAGACACCTCCTTAAGGGATTATTTCTTCTGTTTCTGCTGCTTTCTTTCTTTTTTTTTTTTTTTCCAACCTATCATTTAAGCCAAAATCATGTTTTTTCAAGATGAGAGCTGCTCAATTGGCATGCTGGTCTTTTCAGATTCTTCTTACCTCTCTCATCACTCGTTCTGTGTTTCTTTTAGCAGAGCCTTATTCCCCACCCTCAACTCTGTGACAGCACCAGTGGGATCTGTCTTACGCCGTCTCCTCTTTTCCCTTTAAATTCAAGTCTTTTCTCTGCACTGAGAGCTCATAGCATTTTCTCTCCCTCCTATCTCCACAGTTGGCCGTTGAGAACAGAGGTAAAGTAGATATATAATACATAACTTATAATACAAACTGCAACTATGCCCTTCCACCCTGACCTGAGATCATAATATTTTCTTGAATACTTCATTTTAAGCAACACTTTAAATTTTTCTTACTCTCTTTCCTCTCTACAAAGAAAACAAAACAGAACAAAACCTAGAATTAAATAGATTAGTACATATGTTTTTCTTATTATTGCCCAGTCAAAATAAAGTTTCCCATTTTGAAATTGACTGTGCTATGTAAATTCAGAAATCACTCATTTAAGAAGCAGCAAAATGCTTAAATTTGATAAGATGAAGTGCTTCATTTCAAGTAAAATCTGGTATAATCTATAATTACATAACACTCCTGATTTCAATGCAACTGTTTTTTTCTGATAAGAAGTAATTCTGTTAAAAATGCCTTGCCCAGCTCCTGTCTGCATTAGAAAATCACCAAGATAATCCATACGCTTGCTGGCAATTATATCTGAAGCAGTAAGAAATGACCAGGCATTGAGGCTGAAGTGCTGTTACCACCAGAAATAATTTTTGCAGGCTAAATTTGAGACACTTTAAGAAGATAGCATGGCAGAAGTTGGCACTATTTTCATCCATACTGTGCAAGTTCTGTGGTTTGATAGAAGACTTCAATTTCCAGGGCTGTCATTTCAGCACCATTCATGAGTTTCAGATTCATTAAAGTATTTTAACAGGTACCACAACTGTCTCTGAACACAATCCAGTGATGAGCTGAAAAGACATGCTTTGGTGAATTCAGCCAGGCATCATGATATGTTGGTAGCATATTTAGTCAGAAGCAGAAAATCGACTTCCTTCCCCTTGAAGTAAACACACACTATGTACACTTGTGATTGTAGCAAATTAAAGTCCTAATAGTGCCTGCCGGGTGGGCTTGTGAACTTGTAACCTTGCTGTTTATTTATCCATCTCCTACAACTCTCAATTTCTATCTGCTCTTTTATTTTCAAGGAGCTTTACTCATCTTCCTCCTTCCTACTCCTCTTGCTGGGAGGCATCATTTTTTCTCTCTGTGTGCTTATTGTGCTTATTCTCTTATTTTATTAGAACCTGTTTCTACTTTTTTTTTTCTTTTTCTTTTTCCCTCCTTTGTGGTCTTGTTTACTTTAGCATGTAAAATTAATTCAATTTAGAAATAGAAACACTTTTTTTTTTTAACCCAACATGAACTTTAGTCCTAAAGGGATTGAAAAACAAGTCATCTCTTTTTTTTCTGCTTTCTCTTCGTTCAGAGTGAAGAGAAGTTAACTTGACTGTTAAAAATAAATATGTTCTTCTCAAACTTTGTCTGAGAAGGAATATTTCTGGTGGGTCTTCCAAGAGAAAAAACACTTATCACTACTTCAAACTGGACAAAACCAGCAAGTAGAATGAAAATCTAAAATAGTCTGATATTTTGGACCAGAATGATTCCAATAAGTCTGTTGAGCATGATTATATCATGTTATATAATCATATTGAGCATGATTATAAGGTAGTTGATGCTGAACTTCATTGTTTGTGGACATAAGTCATTAAACAAGAACATGATCAACATGAGCATACAGACATTAACTTCCAAATTGCAATTATTCTCAGAAGAAAATGTGTTCTCTGAAACTACAAGGAGACATTAATAGGCGATGAGTGAACACACCTGAGGTGAAGTGTGTATGTAGGCTAAGCAAGTACCTCTACTAACCTCAATTTCTTCATGATACTCAAGAAGAGGAAAGTAGATCGCACAAAGCAATTTGTGGATTTTTTATCTTGCATCAGTGTCAGAGTCACTGATGCAAAATCTTTCCACCAAACTGAAGGAAAAAATGTGTGTGGAGACTTTATGGAGTGATAGGTGATATCAACACATAGAATAGTATTAATCCTCCCTTAAGCTAAACTGGGAACCAGATTGTGTGAGGACAGAGGAGACACTGCCTAATCTTCCATGCTGAGAGATTGTGAGTCTCCTCTGCAACAGTGCTAAATGCTCTGACTTTCTCAAGCTTCCAGGACTGATATGAACAATTGTTTTTCTTAATGGTATTGGCTTAAATCGAAGCATGCAATGCCAATAGTGTTGAGTGTTTAAGTGTTGGGGTTTTTTTTGTTTTGTTTTTTTTGTGCAAGCCACGGATATGCAGTGTTCCTGACCGAACTCCCCAGCAAAGGGTTAAACTTTAAGGTAGCTGTGCATGGGAAGATCTTTTGTGCGTAATGACTGTGGATCATCTGTGATTAAGGGCAACTGTGGGGAGAGAAAATCACAGTTCCTTTCCAATTTTATGATAAAACTAATTTTATTCTTACACCTGCTATCTCTCCCTCCTACTAGGTCTCCACTCCCTAGACAGAAAGCTAGCAGTACTCATAAATGCCTCTTAAAATAAGAATTTCTGTTCCATTAAACATATGAAAAATATGTTGCACTGAATACAGTTGGTTTGGGAAATCTGTTTTATCCATTCTAACCAATTGTCCATAAGAACTGCAGCTGCCACAAGTGGCATGGCATCTATTTTCTACTGCAACGTTTAGGAACTGTGATTTCCTTCCAGAACAGAGAGGCTGGAGATGTCCAACATGTTGCTCCTAGGTCAGCAACAGCCACATGGCAAATTCAGAGTCTGGCTTGGTAAGCCTTCTGTTAACTGGAAAATGGCTTTAGGTTGCCAAGACAGCAGGACCTGGCCAAGTTTTCAGAGTGCTTACAGAGAGTCACTGCAAATTTGAGGAGACAGTTCACAGAGATGTTAGATCTGAAAGGTTCTGGCATTTTGGAGACAAAAGATTATGATGTCTATGGCCATGTCTCTGTCAGGACCAAACAAAGAAATTATTCCAGACAACTCTTTAGAGTCAAGGTATGACTTTCTGATATTTTCTAATCTTCTTAAAATGCATTTTCTCTCTGTGATCTTATTATATTCTTTCCACACTTTGGAAAACAGGTTTAATATTAGTTTTCTTTTAGATGTAGAGATGGCTCACAACCATACAAGCTAGATACTGTACATAGCTGCTGCATCACACCAGCAGAAATGAAATTGCCCCGTGTTTTTCTGAGCAATACTCAGTATGTTTTAATATTTGCAAAGTGTTTTGGAGGCCAAAAAGGAGATCTAGATCTCTGTAACAGATGTGTGTGCTGTGCAACTCCAAATCCAGCTCAAAGTCCTGGTGAATTACCAGTTCTAATTCTGGGCAACTTTTGATTCATCCTTGTAAACAGAATGCAGCAGATTTGTTGTGCTTTGACAGAACAATATAGCTCAACAGAAAGCTAGTTACAGTGCATGTCTCTCAAACAGTGAGACTAAAATGGGACATATTAAAATCTATTATTTACAGTTTTTTAACAATAATTGAGAATATCTGTTCAACTCTAATCTGTTGATGACACTGAAAATTATTTCAGACAATATCCTCCTTGTGAAAATATTTCCATTTTAATGTATTTCCAGTGTAAAGAATTTCCTAAGTTGCTGAAGACCTCTTAAAGTCCTTTTCAATAAGAAGGAATACCATGGTTCAAGAAATCTGAGTGTCCTTCAAAGTCATAAATTACACCTAGGTAAAAAAACCAATGAGAATTATCCTTCTGTCTTTGTTCTTCTGCAGTCATAAGTAATCATTCCAAATCTGTTCTCTTTTAAAACCTAGATCAAGAGCTAGCCTCATCTTACAAGCTAGCTCAGCCTCACCTTCCACAAGCTTCCAGGTGAAAAAAATGTAAGCATTCTATTCATTTACAAATTACTAATCAAATCCCATGTGGAACTCTTTCAATTACATTCCTGTTAGTTTTCCCAGTGAATCACAGAATCCTAACATGGCCTGGATTGAAAAGGACATCAAAGATCATCTAGTTTCAACACCTCTGGGTGGGCAGGGTTGCCATCTACTAGACCAGGCTGCCCAGAGCCATATCCAGCCTTGCCTTGAATGCCTCCAGGGTTGGGGCATCCACAGCATCTCTGGGCAGCCTGTTCTAGTGAGTCACCTGACCTGAGTGATCTGATCTGAGTGAAAAATTTCCTCCTAACATCTAACCTAAATCTCCTGTCTTAGTTTAAAACCATTCTCCCTTGTCCTATCACTGTCAACCTGTATAAACAGTCATTTTCCCTCCTGTTTATATACACCCTTCAAGTGCTGAAAGGCCACAACTAGGTCTCTCCAGAGCTTTCTCTTATCCAAGTTAAACAAGCCAAGTTCCCTCAACTTTTCCTCATAGGAGGGGTGCTCCAGCCCTCTAATCATTTTAGTGGCCATCCTCTAGATCTGTTCCAAGAGCTCTGCATCTTTCTTGTGCTGGGGGCCCTAGGCCTGGACACAGTACTTCAGATGGGGGCTCACAAGAGCTAAGTAGAGGGGGACAATCACCTCCCTTTCCCTTCTGGTCACCCCTTTTTTAATGCAACCCTCTAGGCTGCAAGTACACACTGTTGACTCATGTTCAGCTTCTCGTCCACCAGGACCCCCAAGTCCTTTTCCACAGGGCTGCTCTGCAGGAGTTCTTACCCTAGTCTGTATAAATACCCATGATTTCTCCAGCCCAAGTGCAGCACTTTGCACTTGGCCTTGTTGAACCTCATTAGGTTCACTTCTCTAGCCTGTCCAGATCCCTCTGGATGGCTTCCTTTCCCTCCAATGTATCGACTGTGCAGCTCAGTTTGTTGTCAACTGCAAACTTGCTGAGGATGCGTTTGATTCCATTGTCTATGTTATTAATGAGGATGTTGAAGAGCACTGGTGCAAAGAGTGACCCTGGGGACACCACTTGTGACCAGCCTCAACCCAGACATAGAACCACTGATCAGAACTCTTTGGCTGTGATTAGCCAAGCAGTTCTTAATCCATCAAACAGAAGAAGCCATATCAAGGCCATGTGTACCTCCTCAACACTTCGACACCCTCATCAGGCATTTCGGTAATGATCAGGACTTTTTTTCTCAGCATCTCATAGACAAGTTTACCTGCAAATAAGGAAAGATTTAGGGTTTCTTCTTTTAAAGCTAGACATGGGAGCCATTAACTACAGAATACCATCCCCAACATGTACATTTTTATAGTTGCAAGCTTAAGAGCTTTTCTACTCATAAATAAGAATTGATTCAATTCAAGACAGTTACAGCTGACATGCTGCTGTATCCATCATCACATGTTATGCTATGCAAGACCTGAGAAAGACATATTAGAGGAAGCTGCTTACCATCACCTTCAGAGCAGTCCAATATGAGGTGTTTGTATAATATGCTTCCAATCTTAAGAATTCCTTGCCAAAGAGTATTCTGGATTTTATAACTTTAAAAATTTTCAGAAACTTACTGAAAAAAAAAAATCCAGGTAGCTTCTGGAAGAAAAATCCAGTAAGTGTTATCAGATGAAAGCTGCAGAGGAAATTGCAAGAGGCTAGGGAAGTGCTTTGAGAAAGTACAAATATATGCCTGCTGCATTTATTTTATCCTAGGCATTGCTAAATTGTTACTTACCAAATAACACCCTATTATCCTATTCTGGCATTGTCTATCACCTACACAGAGCTAGATAGATCCTCATGTTCATGTTATTTAGGCATATGTGTACAATCAGTGCTTACATGTAAAGTCATTGCTTGTTTTTTACATTTGCTTCTATTCCATCTTTGTGGGCCACTCATAGACATTTCTCCTAGCAGACTCCTTTCCACATCAGCTGCTTCCTCCAGGCTTGGGCAGATGTCCTGATCATCACATCAAGCTGCATAACCCGACCCAGAGCTGCAGCAAAAGCAGCATGACTTCATGGAAAACACCTGCACACTTAAATACCCCTGTAAGTCATACACAGGACCGGGAGGGTGTTTCTTCAAGCTCCCTGAGCAGCCTTGAGAAGTCTGATCTCTGAAATACTCTTCAGAGCCTGACTTCCATTCCCACCTCCCCGCAAAGTCTCCTTGCTTTGAGACATGCAGCAAAAAATATGCTTTTAGCAGCAGTGGATTACATTGTCACCTGCACCTGCTCTGCTCCACTGGCTGATGTCTTGTGAGGCAGAAGCCAAGGCCATTGCTTCCCCACCTGCTTGAGGGAGAAGGGGAATAGCAGAGAATAATGTCTGCTAACTCCTAATACCTCTTAACATCGATTCAAGGTCTGAGCTGTGCAAGGGGAGGGCTGGTAGATCTTTCTCAATTTGAGTCTGGGCAGGGATATAGTGTAATCACAGTCTAACCTGCTAAGAGTAACCAGTCAATTCTATTTTAAGAAGACAGCCATTCAGTTATCATAAATTTAGTTATAACCTTTGGGGGAAAAAAGAAAACAAACCTCTAAGACCAAGTAGGATCTAAACCACTGAGGCTTTTAGGGAAATTAAGAAACAAAACATCAACTTGAATTGAAAATGGCAACCATCCAGTAGGTGGTTTTGGACTGCCCTTTGCATTTCATACTACAGAAAAGCTGAAAATTCACTATGAAAATTCAGCTTCTTCAATTCTTTGCCAGGGGATTTTCTTTCCACAAGTCAAACACTTTTTTGTTTCTGCAAAAGGGGTTAAAGTTTTCTGCTCTCTATTCAATCATAGAGGTTTATGAAATAGAGGGATCACAGGAAGGAAAGATGGGAGAAATCTATTAGGTTATTTTGTGCATCCCTTTGCCATGGCAGGATTGCTCCCTGGAGTATATTCCAGAGTGCTTTGTCTAGTCCAGTATTAAACGACTCAAGAAGCTAGGCTTTCACTACTTCCCCTGGGAGACTACTCTGCAGTCTAATAGCCCTCACTGCTAGGAAAGGCTTTTTTCCCTAGCTGTCAGCCTTTTCTTTCCTTAAATTCATCTCATTTGTCCTAGTTATAGTCTCTTTGAGTAACTTAAAATTCCTTTTCTTGCTTAAAGTTTAAATTCTTTGAATGCCAGACAGTACTAAGCATATTCCTTTCATATTTAGCTGTGTTAAAGGATCTCTTAAAGCTATAATGTGATGGTGGTGACAGCAGAGAGGTTGCTTCTACTCTTCACAGGGTGACCTGTGCCTGGCCTGACTTTCAGCAAATTCCATTCACCTTAATTTTATTCCCATTCAAATTAGTAGTTTTCTAATTAATTTTAACTGAGTCAAGATGGATACTGTATTTTCTATTTTTTATCATGAAGATAACACAATACACAAAGAATTCAAGATATTTCAATAAGAGATTCAACTGTATCCTCAGTTTCTGTCTTTCCTTGTCAGAAACAACCATTCATTAAAAACAACAAAAAAGCAACAAACTCAAACCCAAGGAATAGTTTTGTCTTCCTTTCTACTATTATTATTATTGTTATTATTTTCAGTTTTCTTCATAGCATTTTGTTTTTCTGAAGTAGCTCATAAAAAGAAATAAATGCAGTGTCTCATAAAAGTCTATGGATGCTTTGTTAAGTATTTCAGAATTCACTGAGACTCTGAAATAGGCACTCATATGGAAGGAGAAAGTATTATCCTTATTAACCTTTCCTCCTGAGGAATGCAGCAAAGGAAGAAGCCATGCAGGGAAAACTATTTTAAATATGCTTCAGGGTGAAATTCATGCACCATGTAATTTCTTTTAAAACTCTGTATTGGTGGTCCTCTTGCACAGGGGTAAATATTGCCCCAAGGCCTGGTTTATGGGGGTAAGTAAGTTACATTGATTTAACCAACAACAGCTCTGAAACAGATACATTTAAAATTACACAAAGTCTTATGTTGACATTCATGTACTTAGTAGTGTCAAGTTACCTTAAGCAGACTTTAAACACTCCTTTAAGCTGAAAATATGAATCTTGCAGAATTTTGCACCTCTTGTGATCTAAGCCTTGAGTTACATGTATATGACCTACTTAGTTCACAGTTTTGAGAATAGGAAAGATCTCTTATCTCACATCACCTGAAAGCAAATGTCATATGTGAGTTTAATAAAAAGAAGCTTTATGAAAGCTTTCATGAACTGAATCTTCATGCTTCTTAGTATTTTATTTTGTTTTTCCTTTGTAAAAAAAAGTCTGAGCAGTGTATTCCATTTCAGTTTTACAGGAAGCTCTTGATTCTCATTTTGCTTAGCCTGTATATATCCAGAGTCATTTTATATGCTCCAATCTCATATATAGAGAGACTAAAAAACATTTTTAGGTCATTTATTCCATAAATGAAACTATAGTTTTTCCTAGTTTTCTTTTGGTTCCGTTTTCTATGGAGTAGTCAAGGATATATTCAAAATCATGTGATCCTTAAAATAATCGTTATTCCCTATATTATGGCTAGTATTATATCCCGTGCACTTTCACTTACGGGCATGTCTGTCAAAGGGACCATTTTTCAGCCTCACAGCTCCCATGGCTCTGTCACTTTCTTACTTACAGAGGCCCAAAATGGAAACTATTTTTCTTTTCATTATGAGCTGTCACTTTTTCATCTTGGCACTGCGATGATAGACTTCCATTCATCTTCTATATTACCTTTCCTGAAGCCTCTGACACAGACTGACACAATGCAAAATGCAAGAGATCTCGAAGCATACGTTGACAATTTCTCTGAAAGGTACTTGCTTGTCTTGGGTTGTTGTTTTAAATATATATTGAAAAATTCCAAGCTGTATGGCACATTGGAACTATTAGCAGGGGACTCTCTGTTTATTATGAACATTACAAAGAAATGATCTCACATTCAGAATAAGAACTGCTGGATTTGGCATGGAGTAATGGCAGGTACAATAGCAAAAAAAGTATGCTGCAAATGTAGGGAGATAAGAGGAATGTGGTCAGCAAGCCTTCGTGTGATGATGTGCTTTGTAACAAAGAAGTCATCATCACAGAGTGAGTCCAGTGGAAACACAAGGAAGTGCCTGCTCAAACTGCAGTTGAGTGACTGAGTTATCTGAGAAAAGGGAATGATTTCAACCAACCTTGGAGGAGAAAAATCAGGCGCCCATACACATTCAGTGAGACTGCATGAAACCAGAGGACAATCTTTCTCATCATCTGGGCTGCATTTTTCACCAGGATTTCAGAACAGCCAGTGTGAAAGACAATACAGGGACTCATAGTAGTAGTGGTGCAGTAGGATACACATACTTTCTGCATGACAACCTTGAAACCCATAAAAACAAATGAAGAAACAAAGAAACAAAAACTAAAACCAGGATATGGGACACACAGGGATAAATTATCCAGAGATGAAACCCATCCAGAGTAATGATGAACGTCAAAAAACTATCAGCTACCTATCCCAATAGATCTGTATTATAGTATCTAATCTGGTTCATAATTTTTTTCTTTCACCACATTAATGAATGAATCATTAAGATCATGTGGAACTCAAATGATTAAGATCATTTGAAAATCATTAGGTATCTTCGCATGGTTATAAGCAGTCCAGAGAAGTCAATGAAAGGTGTGCTCAAAATGTTAAATGAAACAATCTCAAATAGAACACCTGGGATCAGATCCTCTTGTCAGCTACACGATATGACTGAGAAGTTACTTTTTGGATTAAAACAGAAGCTCTCTAGCTTTCTCAGAGATTAAACTGAGCAGTGATCTTGGAGAAGAGCGTGAAGAGCTCAGTGCCTCTAAGCAGTGCAGTCAGGACTGTTCCTGGTTTGGTCTGCCTGACCTACACGATTCAATTTTGCATTCTCAGACAGTGACGTGTTTTCTTGCTGCAGTTTGGGGAACATAACATATAATCTCAGTTTCATGCTATAAATACACCACTCTAACGGTCTGCAACAGTATTTCATATATGTTAAATTTGAAATAAAACATAAACATACAAATGCAAATTATGAATTGGAGATCTTGGTATATCAGTGAGGCCCAGAGAAGACTTATACTTAAGGGACATCTCCTCACTATTTATAAGTGGGATACTTTTGTTCAGTGTAGAAATAAATCACTGATGTATACTTGTGGAAACCAGGGATCATGCTCTAAGGTGTAAATCTTCTGCAAAATAGAATGCCCATGGAGCATTGTCAGTTGATTTAAACTGGCTACTCATATCTCTATACTTCTGAAACTTTTTAAAAGGTACAGAAGTACTGAAAAGCAATAATCTAACATACGTACTTCTCAAGATAAAATCAAATATACTTTTCTTAACAGATACTTATCTGCTTTTTCTTAAAAATGTCTCATGATGGAGGCTCCACAACTTTACTAAGCAATCAAAAGTGATGTTTCAGTGTATCTTCCATTAGAAAATGTAATCTTGCTGAAACTTAAGCCTATTATTTCTAGTCAATGGGTACGGAGAACAAAGCTTTTCTTTCTGCTTTGCTACAGCTTTTTCATTTACTTGGATACTGTTATCATGCTCCTCTCAATCAACTTCAATTTTAATCCAAACAACTCAAACTTTTTAGTCTTTCCTCATTCACCATATTTTCTAGACCTCTGGTCATTCTTGCTGCTGTCACTTGGACTTTCTCCAATAGTCTTACAATATTCTTGAGAATGGTATTTCAATACAGGCAACATAGCACCAAGTTAAATAAAATTATGACTTCCTGTGTCTTTCAGACTATATGAATATTTAGTAAACTTTAACATGAATACATGAGATGATTCTGTTAATTCATTCTTGTTTTAAGATCTCATGGCTAATAAAATATGAACAGGTATTTGGCCCTTCAGAGACCCAAACTGAAACTTTTAGTTTGTTAAATATTCTAATTAATTGCAGAGAATTTGCTGTCAGACAAAGTTATGTATACCAGCTCCTATATTCCACAGATTTCTTCCCAAGATGAGCAGGCCAATACATTAGCATACTTGTTATTATACTGAATAATTTACTTGGTTTTATTCAAATTTTCTAGATGTCATTATTACTCTCTATTAATCACCAAATATTAATCTACACTTTACAAAGGATAGGTTACAAGTAGATGACTGCATCTTAAAGTTGTAAAATAGAGCAAAAGATGGTGAATAGAGGACAAAGAACATCAGCTACAAATTCCAGAGCTATCAGGAATTTCACAGAATGTTCTGCATGTGAATGAAGATGTGTAAAGTACTTCTCAGAAAGAATTAAATAAACTTGAATATTTTTTTTTTTTTATCTTGGAAAGAACATGCATTTTAAAAGAGATTCGCTTCAGAGAAGAATTTTAAAACTTTGGGGATAACTTTTGGAATCCTTGAAACAGAGCTGAGGCAAAAATGCATGAGTGGTTGGAATCATTTCACAGAGTTCAATGAATCTCCGATGGGAGATGAGATTGCAGAAGAAATCAAAGACTGGAAAGTGAGACAATAGTCCTAGAGCACTCTGACCTAAACTTAGAAAAAAGACATTAAAATTTATCAAGATAATAATAATAAAAGAGCGAGGCAACAATTTGAGTTTTGGAGGGAAAACAAGAAAATGACATAAACTGAAACATATGAACAAAAAAAAAAGGGAAAAAAAATCTGTATAAAATTCTGGAAAAAATGATGAGACTTTGTGAAAGGAATCCTAAAGGTCTATATGGACTATTTGAGGAAAATTAGGAGTAAACTGTGTTCAGGTTTCTGGAAGGAGCTGTTTTATTTAAAAAGATCAAAAATATTGTCCTTAAGTCCTTAGACAAGAACTGAAAATACCTGCAAGAAAGCTACTGTGTCTGTTCTGCAGAGCTCCTGGGAACTGGAGGGTTGTAGCAGAAAATGAGTTCTTCTTGCTTATACTATTTGCAGGTTAATGGAGCTCCTGAAATTGTGACAAATGTTTTTGTAAAAGCTTAGTTACATTGAGTGTGGATAATATTTACTCTAGAGAGTAATGGAATCATAGACTGGCTTGGGTTGAAAGAGATCTCAAAGAACATCAAGTGTCAATGCGGCAGACTGGGCTGCCAACCACTACATCAGCCACTGGATCAGGCTGTCTGGGTCCCTAAGAAGTCATGTCTTCTAGCATGATTCTATATGAACTAGATATGACAATTTAATCTTATTTTATACAATAATAATTTTATTATTTTGGAAATGAGAAAGTCTTAGTAGGAAGCACTGCACAGGTAGCAATGAAACATTTATCTGGGAGATAGCAAAGCAGAGAAGGCATTAGGCCTGGAAGTTCACAAAAGGCAATAGCAGTCACATTTATTTCACTAACAGGACAACATCTATTAGGTCTTTGGGAAGCCTGTAGCAAACTGCAGTCAAAGCAGGCTAATGTTCCAATGATTTACTCATGTTCCCAGCCAAATTTTGCAGACTGCATAAAAAACTGACATGTAGACAACCTATTGACTATAAACAATAAAGGTAATTCAGAGCCACTAATCCACATGAGCTCCAGGCACAATATTGATTATCATGTATAGATCCTCAGACTATAAGCCTGTTAGTTTACCCTGTTGAAACTCATACTTTGGGCTTTGAAAGAACCTGACATAAGAAAGATTTTCCTAGTTTTGACCTTTCAAAAAGAAACTCTGTTAAATAATTAAGTATAGAAAATATGCAGACTATATATTGACTTCCTGGAGACACAATATTTTTGGAAGACAGATGTGAAATTCTACTTTATCTTTCCTTATCCAATTCACTTTTATTAGAGTTGATTAAATTTTGATTAAATGTGCTGTATGGCTTCTTTGTATAGCTGCATTAACACATGAACTGACAATTGTATTCTACTTTGACATGCACCTTAAAAATCAATTAAAGTGTGAGAAAGAAAAGGTAATATATGCTATCACAAGAACTTCATTTCTAGATGAACTGAAAAGTTGCCAAGTTTAAGAAATTATGAATCTTAACATCAGCTTGATTTTGACCACTGGCTTCAAACAGAAATGATAATGGCTTTTGTGTTTTCAATCTGTAACTCCTTAGGACTTTTTTTATTTTTTTAGTGGTTCATAAATAGAACTTCAATTTTTCTACATCCCTCTATCTGATTGATTTTTCCAGTTTGCTGAAATATCACTTGGTAATTACTTCCTACTTTTGACTTCTGTTGTGCCTGAGAACTTCCAGATTACCATAACCCAAGTCGTATCTTTCCCATACCTTCTGAGTAAAGTCATGGTCCCAGCAGACTCCAAGCTTCAGCTTTGCAGTCAACAACCTGTATTAGATATTGACCTGAATTAGGCCAATAGTTATTCTGTACCGTATGACATATACGTAATTCCATAAAACTGCGGGTTCTTGGCTGGGGAGCAGCTGCTGCTTGAGGGTTTCTGGGTGTCTGTTGGTGGCAGATGAAACCATGTATTGCAGTTGGGTCGATGGTTGTAAGGCAGTTGTATTTATTGCTGTGTGTCACTTGACAGGTGTCAAGTAATTGTATTGCACATATATTGTTATCATAGCCTTTTCTTCCACTGTCATTTTCTGTCCATCTTGTTTCCAGTTCTCCCTTATTCCACTTAGGAAGGAAGGTTAGCAAACAGCCATGTGGTGCTGAGCTGCTGCTCTCGACAGTACTTGTGACACCCAACATGGAGCTCAAAGGGTCAATATAGTACACAACACATTAATCAGAACTGTTAGAAGTGTCACAATAATTTAGTAGTTGCTTTCCCCAGTGTTATTTTTTCTATTTAAGGATAACTTCCAGATTTTTTTCATGGAATTGTATTACTTGCTATATGCTATCCCTATTGCACTGTTTATCATTTCGGGAAAGTGAATTGAGATTACCATTTTTCCATATGGTATAATAGTGGTCAGGATGTTAGTCTGGCATTTTCAGTTGATACTGCAATCCTCTATGCATTTCAGAAAGTGTGTCATGGACACTAATAATTTCACTATTTACCTTGTTTCTATGGGAAGTGGGAGTGAGAATGTGTGAAAGAAATGAGTGTTCAAATTAGCCTGCTACAATTGCTGTACCTACTATATTTGTTTCAAGTTTTGCTTTTGGTTAAAAAATTGTTGTGAATATCCCCTTGAGGCTGGATAGTTATGGCTGGCAGGGAATGTGGGATGCTATGAGCAAGTACCTAGTACAGTGGGTACCCACATGTGCCTTAGCACATCTTCCAGAAGGATCTGCTCCATGATCTTCTCAGGCAAAAATGTGAGGCTCATCAGCCTACAGTTCTTCAGGTCTTCTCTTTTCCCTTTCTTAAAAATGGGAGTGCTGTTTCCCTTTTTTCATTCACAGGGTACTTTGCCTGACAACTGTGATTTTTCAAGAATGATGGAAGATGGCTTGGTGATCAGATCAACTGTTTCCTTCAGGGCCCTGAGACACATATTGTCTGGCCCCATGGACTTGTTACATTCAGTCTCATGAAGTGATCTTAGGCTTGTTGTATTCTAACAGTGGGTGGGATATTGCTCCCCCAGTCCTCACTACATGGTTCAGGAATGAGAGAGGTATGGGAAGTCTAACTACCAGTGAAGACTGAGGCGAAGAATTTGTTGTTCAAGCCTTCTCAATATGCATTGAATTCTGTTCTCTCTCTTCCTACATATTAGAGGGAGTATAATAGCCTGTCTTTTCTGACCAATATCAGTGTAGAATTCCTTATTATTTTTGACATCTCTCAGCAAGTTAAGTTCCATCTGAACTTTGATTTTCCTAATCCTGTGTCTGGATGACATTCCTGTATTCTTCCCAAGCCATGTATTCTTGCTTCTACTGTCCATAATTTTGGACTTTTCTCTCACAAAGTCCTTGCTCAGCCATGTCAATTTCATGCCTCACAGAATCACAGAATTGTAGGGGTTGGAACGGACCTCTAGAGATCATCAAGTCCAACCCCCCTGCCAAAGCAGCTCCCTAGCCCAGGTTGCACAGGTAGGCGTCCAGGCAGGTCTTGAATATCTCCAGAGAAGGAGGCTCCACCACCTCCCTGAGCTGCCTGTGCCAGTGCTCTGACATTCCTACTGCAGAGAAGTTCCCCTACTCGTTTGTGCAGAACTTCCTATGCTTCAGGATGCGGCCATTTCCCCTTGTCCTTTTTCCACACACTGCGGAGAAGAGTCCAGCCTTACACCTTTGGCACCCTCTCCTTAGATATTTATAGACATGAAACAGAACCCCTCTGAGTCTACTTTTTTCAAGGATGAACAGACCCAGGTCTCTCAGCCTTTCCTCATAAGGAGGTGTTCCATTTATCATGTTTGTAGCCCTCTGCTGAACTCTTTCCAGGAGATCCCTGTCTTTTTTGTACCATGGAGCCCAGAACTGGATGCAGTACTCCAGGTGAGGCCTCACCAGGGCAGAGTAAAAGGGGAGGATCATTGCCCTTGACTTGCTGGCCACACTCTTCTTAAAGCACTCCAGGATCCCATTGACCTGCTTGGCCACCAGAGCATACTGCTGGCTCATGGCCAGCCTGTCATTCACCAGGACACCCAGGTCATTCTCTTCAGAGCTCCTCTCCAGCAGCTCATCCTCCAGTCTGTACTGGTGCATGCAGCTAATGCTCCCTAGGTGCAAGACCCTACACTTACTCTTGTTAGACCTCATCTGGTTATGCCTCTTCTGCTTCACTTCTTATGCAGTAGAATGGAGAGCTTTTTTACTCTCAGAAAGGAGTTGCCAACTCCATTCTGTTCCTGTGTGCTTCAGGACAGTTTCGCAGGGATTCCCATCTAATATTTCCTTAAAAATTTGGAATTTTACCCTGCTGATTTTCTCTTTGCCAAGCTTGTCTTCCTCAAGATCATGAACTCAGCAAGTAGTTACTGCAGCCTAGTCTGCCTTTTATCTTAATCTCTTTAATGATTGCTATGCTGGGGAGCACCAGGTCCAGAAACACTTCACCTCTGATCTGTCCAATAATTGGACTAGGAAGCTATCCTCAACGTACTCCAAGAGTCATCTGGATTACTTGCAGGTCACTCTGCTGTTTTTTCAGCAGATATCCAGGAGGGTGATCTCTCCATCAAAGTGAGAACCTACAGGCTCTTCTTGATCAGATGGCCTGGAATAGACCATAAACACTGTGGGGTAAATAACTCCCAAGGATGGTACTTCACAAAGAAATAGTATAGATGATGGTATATTTTGAGTAGTTCTATATAGGTAGTATACAAAAGAGAAGATGGCTCACCTTCAGGATGTCAAGGCTCACAGAGGACTCCACATGGGAGGGATCTCCAAGAAGAGATCCTTCCCTGGTGGTGGTCAGCCCTTAAATGGGGTTTGGGAGAGGTGGAGCCAGGCTCCACCCCTTCCAATCACACAGGTATATCACCTTCACCTGTGGCCCCATGGCTGACTTGGTGCTCACCTCAGGTGACCAATCAGTGGTTCAGGCTATGATTCAGCAGTTCCCATACAACCACCTGATCTCCTTCATTGGTCTGGTCCCTAATTTTGACTTCCAAGTTCTTAGCCTCTTCAAGGCTGTTTTTCAAAGGCAGCTCCTCATAGTCTATCCATTTCTTAACAAAAAGTATAACTCCTTCACACCTTCTACCTTGCTTACATCTTCTGAAAGACCTGTAGCCTCCAGACATAATATTCCAGTTGTGCAGTTCATTATAGACTTGGAAAATAATTATTTAGAATGTTAGATTCTTTTAAAGTTCAATTTTGCTAGAAACCATCTCCCAAAGTGTCTTCACTTCCTGTAAGATTGAAATTATTGGCCATTTTGTTTTCTTGTTTTTTTTTCTTTGCAGGCGGTGAATATTTTTGTTTCTTTTCAGGGAGCTGAGATACATAGTTGTTTATGTTGGGCGAAGCAGCTCCTTACTAGCCATTGAGGCCAAGGAAGCCCATGGCATGGCACTCATCAATGAAGACTAGGGCATCATATTTCTAGGCCAGCTGGCATATCCCCCACAGGGGCACAATGTCACCATCCATGGAGAAGGCACCATTGGTGGCCACCAGCCATAAGTGGTGTTTCTGTGGGAGAGAACCACATGCTACAGAGGCATTGCCTAAGGTCTGGTGGTTGAGATTCAGCCATTGCCTCGCCTGCTGTACGGTATGGGTACAACAAACCAAGACAGAGTCACAAACAAGATGTTAGTTGTAGGAACCATCTGCTTTCCCACGTTACCTGACCACCAAAAAGGATGCCTCCACAGCTCTATGACTCTCTTGTTCTCCACAGTGACTTGAAAGGAGGTTGTAGAGAAGTGGTTAAGCCTCTTCTCTGAGGTAACAGTGACAGGACAAGAGATAACAGCCTCAAGCTGCACCAGAGGAGATACAGGTTGGATATTAGGAAAAATTTCTTCTCAGAAAGGATGGAGCTGCAGTGGCACAGGCTGCCCAGGGAGGTGGTGGGGTCACCATCTCTGGAGGTGTTCCAGGACCATGTGGATGTGGCACTGAGTACATGGTCAGTGGGCATGGTGGGGATGGGCTGGAGGTTGGAGCAGGTGATCTTAGAGGTCTTTTCCAACCTTGCTGATTCTATGACTCTATGACTCTATGTTTCTGGTTAATGAAGATGCCAAAATCAAAGTAATCATTTTCTCATGCCATTTTTGATACTTTATTACAGGATACTGAACTCTATCTACTTAAATCATTTTGCTTTGCTGTAACAATGTACACAGGGCACGGAGGAAGGTGGAAGACGAAAACAGAGAATGTTTTTTGAGCAAGGAATTTCCATGATTATTGCTACTGTTCATTTACAGTTGCCTCTGTCTCAGGAGAAAGAAAGAATATTCCAGTTGTTGACCAGGCAGCACAAAACTAGGCCAGTTCTTATTTCACAGAATTTTGAGTATGAGAGAGCATAAATCTAAGTTTGATCTAATGTTTGCTTGCAATTGGGGAATCCATCCAGAATATAGAAAACCTGATGCAAAAATCAGCCCCTGTAAACCTCATTCATTTTCACTCACTGTTCCTGAATTAAGTAATATAATATAAAATTGGATCTTTCTTCTAAAGAAAAAAGTGAAATTTGATCTCTGTTCGTTCAAAATTATAAAATTGATTCTTTTTCACAATTAGTGTGACTGTATAGGAAAAGCTACACCAACTGGCAGCATAGGTAGCAATGCACATTGTAAAGGAAAAGCTTATTTCCCCTTCATCTATGATCATGTGATTATTTAAAATAATACATGTGAAAAAGTGAACTAGTTTTCTTTCAAGACACAAAGGAAAGAGGGTGGAGAAATGACTTTTGCATCAAACCATTGGCCCAAGGGATAAGGCAGGAAACCAAATGCAGAACAAGATCAAAGGATATATTGGAAAGACCAACAGAACCTGTGCTCCAAGCAGTCAAGAAATTGAAGCTGACATAAAGTCAGTTAAATAAAGTGCAGAGCTCATCTGCTGTCTGCAGCAAAGAGTAGTCACTGCTGTATTTCTACTTCTAAATAAATCTATGCTTGTAACACAGAAATAGAAACAACCACAAAGAGTATCCTGTCACTGTAAATAAAACTCACTGCTTCACACAGGGGGCTGTGTTTATATCATGAAAACCCTCAGGTCAACTTCAGATGATGTACCAGTGTAACAGTATAAAAATTGCAGAAAGGCAAGCATATTATTCATACAGTCAGATTCATAGAATGGCTTGGGTAGGAAGGGACCATTAAGATCATCCAGTTGTAGTTCCCCTACCAGGGGTAGGTTTACCACCCCTATGATCAGGCTGCCCAGGACCCATTTGATCCTCTTTGTATCTCTCCTCTGGACCCATTCCAACAAGCCCAGATGGGGCCTCACAAGGGCATAGTAGAGGGAAAAATCATCTACTTCTCCCTTATGGTCACCCCTCTTCTGATGCAGCCTTCTTCATACCATTGACCTTCCTGGCGTAGGAGTGCACTGCTGGCTCATGTCTGGCTTTTCATCCACCAGAATCCCCAAATCCTTTTGGTTGTTAGCTTTGAAGGAAAGATATATATTCTCTTGCCAGCCACAATACCTCCAACATGTTTAAATAGCAATCCTGTTTATTCTCACCATTGTCAAACTTCCCTAAGGAACTCAGTCCAGTGAGCATTATTAGGGGATGTAGAAAATTGTATGGTAATCAAGTTTTATAATATTGTAGACTTCTGTATTTTTATTATTTTATAATTGCACTAGTGCTCACTTTTGCAGATCTCTGTACATGTCCAAGATGGGAAGTAGGGAGAAATCTCTACCCTATTGAAAATGTAGATTTGGGATGGAAAGAACTTGTGTGAGTAGACAAGAAAGAGAAAAATTCCAGAGAGGTCTTGGGCAACTCTGTTATCATGGAAACTTGCAATTTCTTCAAATTTATTTTCTTCAAGTATTATTTAACATCAGTTAATTGCTGATGAAAACTCATGAAAATTTCTGAGAGTTGTTAATGCCAGAAGAGGAGAGGATCCTACTCAATTAACATCAGTTATTTATGTATGAAAAAATAGAAGGGAATTTGGTCAAGACAGCTGGTAGAAATTATAGAGCAGACAAGGTAGTTAAACAGGCCTTCAGTTAAAGATGGAATGAAGGAATCGTCAAAATTCATATCAAGTATGTTGGTTAGCTCCATAGTGAATATAAAAAGAATACAGATGGGGACACCTTCAGATAAATATACTTACTTACACTTTAGAAACATGTATTTAATCAGATGAATCCCATCCATTTTTACTCCGAGCTAGATGTTGAGGCTTCTTCTCTTTACAGTTCAACCTGACTGGCTCTCTGGAAGTGCCTGGTTCCATTTCTTTTGACTATAAAAATAGCTTCACTAATGGTTATGGCATATCACCTATGCCTGTCTCTGAAATTTAAATTTAACCAAGATACAATACCTTCTCAGTAATCTAAATCAGAGTTGAAAAAGGATGAAAGAAAAAAAAGTTCAGTGAAGTTTTTTCTTTCTTCGTGCAAAGTTGATACCAATGTGAACTAATTTTTGAGAGAAAGGTCATTTGCTGCCTGTTTAAAGTAGATGAATTATTCAGGTTATCTGAAACATAATGGATCAGCCACTATTGATCACAGGCACATATATAGATGTGGTTTGTACAAAGCAAAGTGATGCTGAAGAAGCATCAACATTCATGTCAATGTGGCATGATAGTTCTGCCAATATATCTCAGTGAAATTATTTTTGTTTGCCTGTTTTTGTTTGATTGCTTTTCTTCTTTTCCTGCACTCAGAAAGAAAGAAGTTTTGGGGATAAACAGACTTCTTTGCCTGACTGCAGTCCAAAAGAGAGTATACAAAACAGGGCTTACAGTCTGTAAGGATGATAATTGCTTATAGAACTGCTAGAGCATAGCATCATTTCAGACTAGTCCACCTGAGAAATTTAACTTCAAGAAGCCTGAAGAGTGACTGAAATAAATTAGGAGATTTGAAAGATTCAGAATTGCATCAAGCCTAGATGAGCAAAAGGAAGTGAATCAGATAAAAACATTAATACACACATGGTGACGGATGAGGCAGATGACATTTTATGCTCCTTTAAACTGACTGATGAAGATCAGGCAAATTAGAAATAGCTGTGGACAAGTTCAAATATGTCTTCTCGTGTGCACTGAAAGGGAATCTTAAGGAGAGGATGTGTGGCACATACATGAAAAAGATAGAAGGGTCTTTGCAAGAAAATACTGTGATGCCTTTGAAAAGTTTACTGAGACATTTGAGGCTCTGAAAAGTGAGATAAGTAATAACATGTAAGGTCTAACAACAAGAACAAAGATAAGGATTTTTAAACAAAGGGTGTTAAATTTACAACTAAACATAGAAATCCTTTGTAAAAAATAGTTTGTGAGAAGTTGTCAGAAAATTGCAAGCTGTTTTAGAAAACAGTAAAGCATTTCAACAGAATTCTTGGTCCAAACAGTACTATCTATAAAGAAAGCAGTATAATTGGAGGAAGTGTGATGTTATGTGTCCTAGAACCTAACAGAGGTTGTTATATAGTATGGGGGAAAAAAAAAAAAAAAGGCCTTATTGAAAAGACATTTTTATTACTGTTGGCTATCTTTATAGATGCAGAGGGAAGAAGTGTTCTAGTGACTTTCGTTGATCAGCCTAAATGTGCAATCCAGATGGCATTTCATTCATAATCAAGTTGTGGCATTTTGGCTCTGTTCCTAGCTTATCTGAAGTAATGACTTTCTGCTGCATATCATCCAGGAAGAAAAATATCCCCAAATGTTTAAGAAAGATAAAATTTTTCTTTATTAGAAATATTTGCCATACTTAAGTTTATCCTGAAGAAATATGCACAAATTGTGCTTGTATTTACCACTCTGTTAGTGTTAGACAATCCAATAAACTTTGAACATTTCCTCTGATGTTTCCCACCTAAGACTTTTGGATCTGTACTAAGAAAAATCTGATTCTATTTTTCTTAGACTTTCCATAAGCAGCTTAATGGGTCAGTTACTGTACATTTGAAATATAGGCATTCAGGTGAATCAGTACTTTTCTGTGACTAGAGAGGTGGATTAATAGAATTCAGTGCTGCTCACAAAGATTAAAGCAGATCATGTGTAGTGGATGCAAAATAAATACCATATAACAGCAGTTGTAGTAGACGAGACAAGCCCTATCTGTCTACTCAAGCAGGAGAAAAGACATTGCAGCATAATGTAGGAAACAAATTTGAAACATAAATTTATAGGGAAAAAAATAAAAAATGTGGATGTCTACCTTTGAAATATTGTGTCTTTTTGTCTATGTTTTGCTTCTTGAAATAAGATGCTCTTCTTATTTTAAGGACTCACATATTCTGAAATGAGTTCAGAAAACAAACTTTCCCACATCCTGAGTCTGTGCTTTCTTTTTTCTGAAAAGCACAAAACATTTTTATTTTCATATTCACCCTTAAATTTCCCTGATATTTTCCTTAGAAAAATAGTTTAAAAAAATCTTCATCTACTGTCAACGGTTTACAAGCAGGTTTGGCCTGGTTCTGTGACAATTGTTGTAGGGTACTCACAGACCCATGCCCCAGGAAAGGGAAAAGGGAAAAGGGAGATGGGCCTAGAAACAAAACAGCGGCAACGATCTGAGGAGGAAAGCTGATTTACTAAATAGATATCAGAAAGCAAAATACCACAATTAGAACATCACATTCAGGTAACTATTGCTGCCACATATTGTCCTGAAGATAAAAATATTATAAAGTAACATTTCAAATGCTGGCATAATTCTGAATATATTCTTTAAAACTTAATCAGCAACGGTAACAAACAAATTTGATTTTCTGATGAATGACGAGTATAATGAGAGTAGAGAAAATTTTGGATACTAGGTACAATTTAAAAAAAAAAAAGGGAAAATAACATGAATAAAGAAATACATTTTATTTTACTGAAAAAGATTCTGTTCTTTCCTTCCATCTCTTTGGTCTATAAGAATTTATTTTATGGTAAGATATAACTTTTACTTAGTGTCTTTTTACTTCAATTTGATAGGTCAATATTAAATTTCAAAAGATATTTAAAAGAAGTCAACTTTGTCAAAATGCCTTTGTTTTCTCCTCACTTCTTTTCTTTTTCTTTTATAGATCAAATATTTACCCCAGATATTTCTTGACTTTACAATTAGCTTTGGACTTCATAAAACTGAGCTTTATGAGAATTTATAGTTAACTCAAAGTAAAAATCAAGCATTATCCTATCTATAAAGCCTGCAGAAAAGACTGGAGAAGTGGTGTGCTCAAAACATTTGAAGAACAGGCACATATTTTATTGTTTAAATACCTAATTATATATATAAAATTGTGAATGAATATACGAAAAACCTGAGCATGATCTCGTAAAGTTGCAGTTTAATGATGTACTAATCCAGATTAAGGAAACTCACTGCTCTAAATATAACTGGGGATATTATGTGTCATGTATGTATTATTCAAACTTTGTTTATTCTAGACATTAAATTTGGAATTGATTCTTGATACATGGGAATCTTTGTTAAAACATTCTAAGTGAAGCTGACAGCAATACATACTGTAAAGATCTCAACTTCTATGATCAAGATGAATTCTTGTTTTATAGCTTCTGAAAGATGGTTTTATGTTTGTTTATGTGCATAAGTAGGTAGTCTTCTTATGAAATCTCTGTTTCTGCATGTAAGTCTTACCAAAAGCAAATTAAGTTTGCTTAGCAAGCAAGGTATCTTAGATGTTACAATAAATATATTTTATCTGAATGCAAGGTCCTTGCATGTGTTTTAGTTTTGATGCAGAGAGAAAAAAAAAAGTTGGCTAAAACAGAGGAATAAATATCGTTAACCTAAGAAGCTGGCCTGGAATTGGAGAGTTAGGAAGGTATTTGATTTGTTCTGGTCTTGAAGCAATAGAGTAGAGCAGAATATTGGGACACAAATCCAGCCTGGAATATTTTACAAATATTAAGAGAATACTTGTAATACCTAGGCTGTGAAGTCTAGGTATGAATATGGAAGTCTGTGTCTTAGGCCAGACAGATAATGAGTCTGACTGGAAAGGTGGAGAAAAGGAGGAAGTTGAAATTAATTGTGTAGAGAGTATCTGAAAAACAGAGAGGGATGGGAAGTATGCCTTGCAGCATGTTACTGAGATCACCAGGGCACTCAAAGGCCTTCAAGGTCCTGAACAGCTTCTCCCAGGATCCTCTCACAACACCTGTCCTTTGCCTGGGACACCCATTTCAGCTCAGAACTATCTTTTTGCTTGACCCCAGCTTACAGCCTGTCCTCCTTCGGGGGGCAGGCTCTGATAGAAATGAAGGCTAGATAGGGAGCTAACAGAAATGACTGTGACCATGACTGAAAGGAATCAGTGGGAAGGCTCAGTCATGTTACTCTCCTACCAAATTCAACCCTCAAAATTACATGGAGCCTTTCAGAGAGTCTCTTTGTGCCTCAGTATCTCAACTTACATTGCATATTGCTAGTCGTGTTGCAAAGGTAAATGTATTCATGCCGACAAAGCAGACAGATGGTGTATTGATGAGAACTGCTGAAAAGCTTGGGAATAAATAACTTATTCTGTCTTCAAAATAAAAGTTGAATAATACGTAGTAAACATATCATGAGACTGTTCTTTGCTTGATGAAGAAAAAAATTAGCATTTAATAAGTGCTCACTAAGCAGATACTCTCCTTTTGGCACTGGAAAAGGATGTAAAAAATTATTAATAGCATAATAAGTTGGAAACAATCAGAAAAAAACACCTGCCTTCATCCCTGTATTTGTGTGTTTGTGAGACTTTTACAAATGGACCAACATCCTACCTTACATTTTTATTCCTACCTTCATCCTTTGAATATGGATTTGAAGATGTCTGTATATTGTCTCCATTTTACCAGAGTGAGCTATGGCATCACGCAATTCTACTAGTTTGAATGTTTCTGTGATGTATAAGAAAATCTTATTTGGAAGAATGATAAAGAATTTTGTTAAGGCTAATAAAATGGAAAAGACCTTCTCTTTGAGCAAAGTTTCAGGCTCTCATTAGATCCATTTGAGCATTGCATTTGAGCTTTGCTAGCTATCTTACAGCTGGTTCATTTATTCTCAACTTGCCTAACAATGCATCAGGACTCAAACTGGCTGGCAAACCATTTAGATATCCTTAATAATTACGTAAAAATTATTTTGCTTTAGTATGACACATATAGGAACCCAGTGAATTGTCCTATTTCACTACAGCTCATGTTTAAGAAAACTGTTTTGTTTTTTTTTCTCAGGAGACTTATGACCTTAACTGAAATTACTCAGGCATATTGTGTTTCAGGCATTAGTTCTTGTCAGTTGTTCAGTAAATAATCCTGAGTCTGTTTAAATAGTAGAAAAATCATATCTGCTTTCTATAGCCTCAGCCTTTTCTAACAGTTGTCACATCTTGAACATTGTCTGGCATAAGAAAACAGCAGCTGAGTTACACAAAGACCAAATTATCTGCTAGGCAAATTTTATGTATCAGACACTTGGTCAAATAAGTACCTGAATATTTTGGATGTGTTATATGCTCATATATGTGTTAACATATGAACAAACTTTACCACTGCTATTTCTGTGAGTACTACTTCACTATGAAGAGAGAAGCAGAGTGAAGGTTCATTGTTTATCTATGCATGGCTTCAAATTACTGCCATGTTGTATTAAATTCTAAATTTGATAAATTGTGATTTATCCAAAATCAAAATATGTGAATAGAGATAACAGAAGAACCTTCTATTTCCCATCTGTGTCCTCCAAGGTGCTTGACTTGATCTTGTCTGCTTTTCATTTTCAAACTGTTTTTGTTGGCATGCTGCATCCTTTTTACTATCTGTGTCTTTGGATGTTTATTTTTTGCTTTTCTTTTTTTTTTCCCTTGAAATTAAAATGTGACAACGGATAGAGGTACAACGTAAATAGTTAATTATGATGTTGTCTGTAGGGGATTTCTCTGGGTACAATATCCCAATCTTTATGCAGCCATACACTTGACATGCACATTCTGAAGCCCTTCACAAAGGGCAATGCTGTTACTTGTCTAAACAGTACATGATTACCTCAGTTAGTTTTGTGGCTGTGGTAATGTTCATTTTATGAGCTCAATCTGGTTCTGAGCCATCTGAACTTCAAATTCCAGATGCCTTATTCCTACTACTACCATCTCATATACTGTGTACACACGTGTACAATGCAAACTGTATTGAAAAATACTCGATTTTGCTCTCAAAGTCACACTGTGCTTTCCTTAAAACCATATTTGCTAGCTTTACAGGGAAAGGTGTGTATATACAAAGGTGACTGTTGAAGGAAGCTTTTCATAGACTAGAACAGTTTTGGCTAAAAGTGTTTATTTTGTTATAGTAGGAAACTACCCTTTTTAACAATTCCTTTGTTCTCTACTAAAGAAGTAACTTGGTGTATTATTGTTTTATTTCCACATGACACTCAGAAAACAACTAAGATAATGGTACATGGAGCTAAAGCTGCCTTGAACTATTGCATGTTTACCCACTAGAACAAAGAGTAGGCGTTAGAGTTCCTTCATTTACCATAAGTGTGTCTTTGAGCAAGCCAACTCTACCTGCCTGCTAACCAGGGGATAATAAAATATATATCTACCCCACAGGGATGCTGGGATGTTTAATGAACTAATTAGTATTTTTCAGTGCTCTGATGGGAGAATGTAACTATACTTCTGTTTAGAGCAGGTAAAGGGGTATAGGTAACACTTTATCTATTGTCTTAAAAATAAAAAAATAGAATTTGCCTCTCAGTCAGGAGCTTTTACACTTACATAAGTTCTCTCAAACCAAGCATCAAAGTGATAACAGAAAGAGTCATAAAGGGGAATAGAATTTGCTTGAAGAGTATCAGTAATCATACATGACTATGCATATGTTTGTGAATGCGTTCAACCATACATCAGTGTTGTCATTCACTCTTGAAAAGTTACTGCTTTCTTTACAGCACAAAATAACTATATTTTCAATGGATTTTGCTAGTTCTGAACTATGGAGAATGGGATAAGACAAAGAGTGTCTGTGTTGGAACATGCGAGAGGGAGTTAGATAACTAGATGATCCTTCCATTTGTCATCTGGCAAAGATCCAAAGGTCAACCCTTACTTCTTATAAAATGATAAGGTGTCTGTAATGGCAAGGAAAGGTCTCAGATTTATTCTTCAACCAAAAAGATATGTCTCTAGTGGCACATAATGTTCAGGCACAATCTAGAAGATTGATTCAACAGTCAGCCATGAACTGAATCATCACGATCATTATAAACTTCTTCAATTTCTTAGCAGTTTTATAACACAACTCTTTATTATTGTTGTTATTATTATTAGTATACTTGTAGTTATTACTAGAATAACTATATAATAGAATCAAGGTTTAAATAAGTTTGCTTAACTTCATACTTCTAATCTAAGCCACAGGCAGAGAACATCTTATCAACAGAAACAAGGCATTATTCAGCTGCCCAAATGCAATCCTCTATTTTAAGGTGAAATTAATGTTATTCTAGACTTTCTTGAATGTTTTGAATAATATTATATTGATAATGCAAAAAATCACTACCGCTTAGTCAGATCAAAATTTATAATACAGATATCTGAAGACTTATTCTAAAACTGTCTATCTTCCAAACAGGGAGCACATTACAGTAAGAATTATATGAACTTTTATTTTGTTTTATAATTTTTTTACTATAATAAGAAGGATTTGAAATGTGAAGATGAGAATGCCAGAGGTACTGTGAGATTGATTCTATTTTTTATCTAGGTCTGCATAGCCCCTAGCTGAATAAGGAGGTAAAACCTGGTGATAGGATATCCCTCATAAAGAGAAAATGTAGTCTCATGAGTAGTGTGTTCAGATACTCACATCTTCCGTGCTGCACACTCACTTTGATACAGAGTTGAGTTCCAAGAACTTAGAATGTATGCACTTTTCATTAAATTCCATGTGATGTGTGGGAATAAAATTAAAGACTTGACCCTTCACTTTGTCATTCAGATCATAGCAAGAAAGATAACAGCTGTGGCATTGCGGCTGGTCTAACTTCGTAGATTTGCATGAGTGTTTGAACTCAAACAGTGTAGCAATGGGACAGACAAATATAACTGTTCTACTTTATTATTATTATTTATTTATTTTACATCACAGAAACTAGAATGACTTGAAACTGGAACAGGACCAGCTTAGAAGATGAATTTATAGAATCTGTATTAATGAACACAGAAATTTTGTGTTTTTTTTTTTTTTTTAATAGGGTACTAAAATATCCAGTCTTATAATCACTATTTAGATGGGAAAGGAACTGGCCAAGCAGGACAGTTCAGCAGCTCAAGGGAAGAGTAAGGCACTATAAGGAGAGCTGGAGCTCACTCACATGATTCAGCCACTGAAATTATGTGAATAACCCTTTCCTATGGACTGAAATGCAGATTCAGATATCTCTGTTCAATGTCCAGAGTCAATTGGTTGTTATCCAGCTTCACTAACTCACATACTATTAACCCATAAGTTTAGTTTGTAGTGTAGTATAAGCCTCATATAACAGCATGACAGAGTATGACAAGTTTATGACCAAAGCCCCATTAGAGACATTTTTGCATATTTGGCTGAGAGAGAGGTTTAACAGAAAGACTCCTGAGTGGATCTGAGCAGAGTTAATTTCACATAGCTCTCAGATATTCTGGAGTATGATTGAAAGCACTCTTATAGACACAGACTTGTATAGATAAAGAAATGTATTGATTTCTATGCTACTTAACAGTGAGGTAGGCTTCTTACCTGAGACCATTATCCAAAGTACGCTCTGCAGTTAATCTTGTGGGTGCCATGTAATCACCCAAGGTGTTTACACATCCAGCTTGCGATAGAGAATGGAATGAGGAGGCAAGAAAAAGGAACTCCAACTTATCATTTTTTTTTTTTTCTGAAAATGAGGGGAAAGCAGTGTGATTGAAGATAATCGAGCAAGGTCAGAGGTTCATTCAGGGTGAAGGACAAAACAGAAGCCCTTCAAACTAAGAATGAAATATGGATGTATGTCTTTTCAGTGTATTTGTTCAGGAGACAAAAAAAAAAAAAAAAAAAAAGGTGAAACATTCCAGATGCTTGCCTGTAGTAAAGCATTTCTAGCTGTTAGTTCCAGTAGGTCATTACTGCATTAATTTGGTGTTTAATTAAATGCCTGTGCAACAGACCATTTATTTGTTATCTAATATTAGCTTTAGTTCTTATCAATTAAATGCTAGCTGAGGGCTTGATTTGCTTACATTTTATGTCCCCTTACACTCTATTTTTTTATAAACAAAAAACAAGGACTGTGCCGAGGAAAGATTTATACATCCAAATTTCACAGCGTGCATAATGCAATATGCTGAAGTGCTTAGGCAGAAGGTGCTGAAACAAAGGGATGTTTTTATAATTGCTTTTAAGAGAAAGTAACTTACACATTTTGTCTTAAAAAGCAAGTAAGAAACTAACTGAGCCATTCAAAAACTCTTTTTAGGGAGCATTTCTAATACTTTTGTAAACTGGATAATGCACACATCTAACCCACTTCCTGATTTTTGATTCTTGGCAAAAAAACCTTACTCAAAACAAGACATATTTCCACTGAGACTTCTTTTAGAATATCCATTTTCCTTGGTCTCTCTGCTAAACAGAACTGGTTTTGCTATGTGCTGGAAGCTGGAATCCGCCTCAGCTTCGTCTTGTGACTTTGGAGGTTACTGATTTTTCTTTAAAAAAGGAAAGAGACTTTATTTACATTTTTTTTACACAAACATTAAGATAAGGCCAGGTTTTATGGATAGTTCAGCTGTTTGCATTTGTGAAAGAGTCTCCAATAGTCTGTTTCACTAAATATTCAAAATAGAATTTACTATACCTATGCTTGCAAAATTAGAGATTTTCACATATGTGAACAGTATCCTAGATGGCAGTGTATGAGCAGTGGCATCAGATTGTCTTTGAATACAATGCTGAATCTCTCCAAGCACCCTCATATTATTTAGATTTGAGGCTGGGCTCATTTCATACTACATCTTGATTTTGGGATTGAGTGACTTTGGATTGTCATGATTGTAATCACACAGGACACTACTGATGCTACAAAGGCCACAATGTGCTACTGATATCACCTACCATGAATAGTCAGGCTGCCTGAAAATGTCTTTCATTCCACTTCTTACTTAGTCCAGTAGATTGTGCTACATAGCCTATTTAGTCTTGAGTGTTTGGAAGTAATGTCTTGTTAACTGGGTAAAGAAGATACTCCGAAAAAGTAAGTATTAAATTTTATTATATGAGTGAACCTTCTTGTAGCAGGAACATTTTTTTATGCCTAATTTGGAAGGTGTACTTTGATTTCTAATACAGTCTAAATGAATGGTAAGATCTATCTGGCTATTTTAGACTCTCAGAAGTAGCAGCCTCTATTCTGGCTTTATTCTGAGGTAAATGCTGAACATGACTTTAGAATACAGCCCTTCTTACTTCCCTTTCTTAAACGTACCCATCTGAAAGTTTTCACATATTTGTTAAATTTTATACCTGAAGAAAATTTCCTACAAATGAAATTTGTTTATGTAATTTGAAAGTGCTTTCTCCTAAGAGACATGGTAAAACTCAGTAAAACAATATTGTCTCTCAAAATATCAGTGTTATTGAAGTCTACATTCAGATGTCAAAAATTACAAAACTGTTTATTGCAGTTTTGAAAGGGTCACAAGAAAAAACATTGCTTAAATTCAAGCTATATTCTAAGTACGATCATGTACTTTGTATAATGGCTCACAATGACATAGGCAAGTTCAAAATCAAATACTGCAGCACAAACACCAGAGAAATAATGATAAGGTAAACTCTTACAGATTGCAGATTATAGATTTATCTTCGACATTGTCATCTCATTGTTATTTTGATTTCATACAACTGAATTCATGAAGATTTTGTAAGAAAGCTGTTCATAACATTAATCTATAGGGTGCACAATGTTATACTAGGCAGACATACATGATTGAACATAAGTTGGAGGGCAAGTTGTATAATTCAGAACAGGTTTTGATCAAAATGATATACTTGGTTTCTGTTGATACTAGTGTAAGCAAGAAACACAATCACCATTCGGAGCTGGACATCTTTTGGCCTCTGCATACTGTAAGGCACTGAACACTGCAGTACAATGGCATTTATAGTGGTTTGACCAGCAAAGTCAAATGTTCTGGATCTTAATAACATTTTTTATGAGTACAGCCAATAGAAGTATTAGCCTGATGGGCATTGCTCTGTCTTCTGAAAGACGACATTGTGTGCCAGTTAACAAGGGAGAAAAGAAAGGAGGAGAAAAAAAGGGTATAGGAAAAAGAAAGATGGATGACTCATTGCACAGAACTCAGAAAGTAAAAGTGATATAGCAAGTGGGACTGAAGTGAGGAGATGTGGGAGTGATGAAAAAGTGGATGATTGGGTCTGAAAAAGTGTGAGGAACAGGAAGAAAGTTCAAGAATGAATGTGGAGAATAGGGAGAAGAGGAAAGATTAAAATCAACATTATACAATGATGATGGAAAATACATTCATAAACGTAGAAAGTCAAAAAGCTAAAATGAAATACATAGAGAAGCCTGAGACCTCATTCTCCCCTCCAATATACACTTGCAGAGGAGCAGACAGAACTACATAGGAGGAGAAGCTAATACAGAAGACAGACTGCACAAAGACAACATTTCAATAGTGGAATGAGTGGGAGACCTCAAAAACAGAGAAAAAAATAAAGAAACTTTGTAGAAGGAGCTGAATTCTCTGTATAAAAGGGGGCCGAGAGAGTGAAAAAACCCTTTGCTTTGTCTGATGAAAGTCCCTAGTGAAACAGATGCAGTGAGGAAGGGAATATATGCTCCAATTAAGGTCTGACATGAAAGGACCAACTTGTCTCCCTTGTGAGCACATCCAAAAGGCAAGGTGAATACATTCTCGAGATGGAAGTTCAAGGGGGTCTGCTGTGTCGAATCTCATTACGTCCAGATGGATATCAAACTAGTGGATGTTTTCAGAATTATCCGTGTCAAAAATGTTGACAATACTATGAACTAGAGATCCTTTTGCTTCCATGCACTGAGATTAATGTAACATTGTTATTATTTTGTTTTTTCCTGTAAATCCTTACTATGGGGTAGTTAGTATACCTTAACATTTGGAGTGTAAAATCCCCATGGATTTCAGATGCTAGATTTTCACTACTAGGGAAATTAATTAAATTTCATGTTCACCTTTCTATCCACTTCTCAGAAAAACTCTTGACTGTTCTTCACATTATGAACTAAACTGGTTATTTAGATTTCACGAAAATAAATAAATAAACAAACCTATTCTTTAATTCTGCCAAAGATTTCAATGAAAAGGGGAAAATTAAAACTCACCTGTGAATGAAGAACTAGTGCTAACCAGGCAAAAATATAATTTCTCTTCCTACAACAACTTTAACTTTTTGAGAGTGATAGAAGTTTTTTGTTAGTGTCAACCACCACAGGAAAGCAAATAGTCTTTAATTCCTAATGTCAAGGAAATGAGTAGAACACAAAAAAATATTACTAATGCAACAGTCTCCATTTAAAACCCAACTAATAAAAAAAAGAATGGAACATAAAAGATTTTTACCTCACGTATTATATGCTCAAAATTTTGTTGTATATGTTTAGAAGTGCTCAGCTGACTTTTATAGACCACTCTTCAGTTTAGTGTCACACACACTGGTACCCTCACTAAAGGGTAGCATGAGCTGAAGCTTTCATCTGTACTCCTCACTCCCAGATTCCTAAAATCTGTCATCTGCAAATGATTTTCACATACTGAAAGCTCAGGTATGGAGTAAGTAAAAGGCAAATTACCTCCATCTTTCTTCCTTTGTTATCTCTACCACTTTTCTATTATAGAGGATTCTTAGAGCGTGTAGTCAGAAAGGAGCTCTGTGGAAGAATACAACGAAGACTGAGATATTTGGAAGTTAATATTTATAAAAATATAATATTATTGTCAAAAGAAGAAGTAAACATGCTTCCAATCTGTTCCTCTAAATTCATTTGAAAACTTTGTAAGCCACTTTTGTTTGTTTTTAAAGAAAGAACACACTTGCCACTCTGAATTAGGACATCAAAATAAATGAGAAAATTAACAAACAGATAAATTATATGATTTTGTTTGTTTGTTTTTGGTTCACAGTGACTGTCTGGTAATGAAAAAATAACTTTTCATAGCCAGAAAAGTTAATGACACTTTTTTCTTCTCATCCTGACACTGTTCTCTGTGTGGCTCTGTTGTCCATTTCTCCTTTCCAACTGACTTATCACTTGTGATTTGTCAGCCCTGTTATTCTGAGAGTAGCAGCCCATAAAAAGAAGATAACAAGTCCCAACTCCCAGCAAAATTTTCCTTGTCAATGAGAGATTAAAAAATAAAACAGTCAGGGTCTATACAATAATATTTGCAGCCAACTTTTCTTATTTTCATCCAGAGCATCTGAGATTTTTTACTCATTTTTAATCCTCTGCAATACCTTGAATTTCCCTCATTAAGTTTCATTGTGGAGAGGACAAAATAGATAAAATATGGCTTTTCTGCTCAGAAAATGTATCATTAAAACAGGTAGACAGGTTAACATATTAGTGTAGCTCCCACCATAGAAAGACTGAAGGGATTTCAAGAATGTTCTGAGGTAAGTTGTATGAAATATTGAATCTGTCAATCTAGTGTTTTCGTACACAAGCCACCACACAGATTGACAAGGAAGGAGAGGAAGATGAAAGTTCCAGCTACAGGTCAGCCCACATCCATTTTCCATAAGTTTATATGAATGCAAAGAAACAGATATATGGCATTCTAAAAAGAGTGTTATAAACTCTCTTCTGCTTTATCCATCTGTTAAGAACAAAGTCTGTTCATCCTGTTCATCCTTTTTATGACACCAGTCTTTGAAATAATTTTTTCTACTACTTTTTAAACGTCTTAGATCAACTGCAGGATCAGCAAGGCTCCCATAATCCCTCAATTGACAAAGGTCTCTTAAATTTCTCATAGTTTGTAAGAGTAAATTAAGTATATTCACTGTCCGTCAAAACCCAGTCTGGCATCACATTGACCCCAGCAGTTTCCAGACAAGGTTATTCAGTGACAGGTTTGCCAGGGCGCATTCAGATTTTCTTGACATTTAGCTGTAGACCTATGAACTATTCCTATCTCAGTAAAAATAATTAATTTAATTGATATATTAATACATTTAATACATTCTTATTAGGTAAGTTTCCTGCTTAAATCTTGTGCATGTCAGAATTAACCAGTCAATTGGTCTTACATCTGAACGAAAAAGAAAAAAAGAAAAAAAAAGGACAAGAAAAGATAGTAACTAAAGGTTAGAAAAATTTACTAAAGATTTCAGTAAATACTATTCAGTAAACAGCATTTCCTTGTTTTAGTTGGAATTAAAAGCATGTTCTCACAAACATAAAATAAGCATTGGCTTTTGACTGGTTTTGACCACTTGGTCTAAGAAACATTGTGACCTTCCTGTAAGTGATGGCCTGAACTGATCAACCATGTATGACCACATATAGGTTACTGAAGCATCAATATGAACAGAAGAAAGCCATAGCTAGAACGCTAGGTGACACTGAGTATTTCCCAAATTATACTGGTAGGTCAGGAGATTCCTTAGTGATTGATTGACATCTACTCTTAGTCCAGTCTTCCCAAGGGGAAAATAAGGGCAAGCTTGTAGAAAAACAAAAGCAAAAGCAAGCAAACCAACAAACAAACAAAAAGAACAACCCAAAAATCACAGGAAAATCAGAAATGTAAAAGAATGACAGAGAATCAGGTTGCAAACTGTCTGTCGTAGCCAAGGATACAGCCCTAGGGATGGATTAGTTTCATGGTCAAAATTAAATATCCATACTCTCATGGAGCCACATGTTTTTGACTGCTATGAATTATACATACACATGATAGAAAGGTGAAGTGACTTGTAAACACTTGTCTATTGCTAGGCTTTCTCACTATTGATGGAGTGTACAAGGAATAACAAAAAAGCCTTATTCTCTCAATGAGAGGAGGTACTGCTAGGATATGTTTTCAAAGTACACTGGTAGTAATCCTGGATTTTCTGATAACAAATTTAGCAAAAGGTTTGTTTATTTGTTCATTTGTTTGTTTGTTTTCCTGTGTATATTCTTTAAATTCCAATGAACAAAAGTCCTGGTTAATTTCAAGTAAAGCAGGAAGGAACGATGCGAGAAAGTAGTTTCAAACTGTGGTTGCATTTATGTGTGAAAGTGCAAACAGGCTCATTTGAGAATGCTAATAAGAATTAAGAAAAATACAAAACAGGAATACTGACGTTCAACCTTAGATAAACCAATAAACAGAACAGTTGCTTGAATGTAAAGTCTTAGTCTCAGATTTCTGTGCGCTATGAATTCCCTAAGCTACTTTTTATGGTAAATAGAAGTCGAACATTCTGTGATATTTTAAGAAAGCATCCTTGCTAACACCTATGATGTTCCATGTACAGACTCCTTGGGTATCAGGTTGATTTCTGTTTCAGATTTCAAAAGTTTTTTCTTATTTTCTCTCTCTCCTTCTCTCACTTTTTCTCTTTTAAATTGTATTAGCCTTTGTTATTATTATTGTTGTTATGGTTGCAAATTCTTTTGCACTGCTCAATGCAAAATACATAGAGTGAGGAAAAGTTTTCTTAGAATTTCTATTAAAATTAAATTAATAATGTCTGAGAAACGTAGAACCTTAAAAAAAAAGTGCTGGTGAAGACAAAAAAATACTCACCAATATTTTAAAAACATTTATTGATTTTACTTACTAAACTTTCAAGTAAGAAACTTAAACAGTTACTTTAACCTTCAGTCATATTTTAAGTTAGCTCAAATAATCTCTGTTTTTGGCATGAGACAAAAACAAGATGAAATTTAACAGAAGCAAGTGTAGAGTCTTGCACCTAAGGAGGAATAATTGCATGCACCAGTACAGGCTGGGGGATGAGCTGCTGGAGAGGAGCTCTGTAGAGAGGGACCTGGGTGTCCTGATGGACGACAGATTGACCATGAGCCAGCAGTGTGCTCTCATGGCCAAGAGGGACAATGGCATTCTGGGATGCATGAAAAAGAGCGTGGCCAGCAGGTCAAGGAAGGTGATCCTCCCCCTCTACTCTGGCCTGGTGAGGCCTCATCTGGAGTACTGTGTCCAGTTCTGGGCTTCCCATTATAAAAAAGACAGGGATCTCTTGGAAAGAGTCTAGCGCAGGGCCACAAAGATGTTGAAGGGCCTGGAGGATCTCCCCTGTGAAGAAAGGCTGAGTGAACTGGGTCCCTTTAGCCCTGAGAAAAGAGGACTGAGAAGGGACCTGATTCAGGTTTATAAATATCTGAGGTGTGGGGGACAAAGTGTCGAGGCCAGACTCTTTTCAGCAGTGTGTGGAGACAGGACAGGGGGAACAGACAGAAACTGCAGCACAGGAGGTTACACATGAATGTGCGCAAGTACTTCTTTACGGTGAGGGTGACGGAGCACTGGCACGGGCTGCACAGGGGAGTTGTGGAATCTCCTTCTCTGGAGATATTCAAGACCCTCCTGGATGCCTACTTGTGTGACCTGGTGTAGGGAACCTGCTTTGGCAGAGGGAGTTGGACTTGATGATCTCTTGAGGTCCCTTCCAACCCCTATGATTCTATGATTCTGGGAAATTAGACACTTCCGCCCAATAAACGGTTACTTCTGGGAGTGACAAGAATCTGAGTTTTTGCCATATTAAACACTGGTAGATAAAAGCACTGAAGGGTGGATTCAGGTTTCCCACACTTTTTAAGTCATTTTACTATGAAGTCATGTGTTAATTTAGGTCACCCCTACCAAAGCATGCACTTTATTACCAAGCTAAAAGATTTTCTAATGGAATTACTTAGCTCTACATTAACCCCTTCCTGTTTTTTGATATCAAAATGTTCCTGCTGTGGTCCACATATGCTTTCCAGATACTAATCTTATAAACTAGTACACTTGGGAACTTCCTCACAGTAAGGATGATGGAGCACTGGAACATATTGTCCAGAGAGGTTGTCGAGTCTTCTCTAGAAACTTTCAAGACGGATAGATAGATACCTGCCTGTATAATAACCTGGTCTTGGGAGATGCTTTGGCAGAGGCTTTGGACTAGATGATTTCTAAAGGTGCATTTCAACCCCTACAATTCTGTGAAACACCTTTTTTTTTTTTTTTTTTGCCAGGCTTTATAACCCAACTACCAGGAGTCATAGAATCATAGAATTGCTTGGGTTGTAAGGGACCCCAAGGGTCATCAAGTTCCACACCCCATGGTGGCAGGGCTACCAGCCTCCAGGTCTGGTCTGGGACTAGACCAAGTTGCCCAGAGCTACATCCAACTTGATTGCGAACATCAGCAAGGATGAGTCATCCACAGCCTCTCTGGATAGCTTGTTCCAGCACCTTACTACTCTCTCTGTGAAGAGCTTCTTCCTGACATCTAACCTAAGCTTTTCCTCCTCGAGCTTAAAAAAAGAGTCAACCACTACTGACATCTTTAGGTAGATTAAAGTCATTCTACTACCTTCTACCAGAAGGACTTCAATTTACTGTAAGTCTGTTGTAATTAATAGAAGTCTCATAAATCTCATAGATTTAGGGATGCTGAAGTTGCCCTAGTTGACTATTTGTAGGCAACAGGTTCTTGCTAGTATTAAACTGTGAAGTACAATTGAGCAAGAAGGCTGCCAAATAACACCAGTAAAGTTTAATAAAAGTACTTTTCCACTAAGTGACAGTCATAAGGACAGAAGAGATATAGTTATATTATCATTTAATTCAACTAAATTATCAGCTTTAATGTCCTAAAATTGAAAGTTTGTGGTGGAACTAATATTTTCGGACAGGACTTTCATGGAAGTGAAACATAATTGCATACCACAAGTCCATGGAAATACATAGATTTGAACCTGGACATGTATCTAGTTCTTTGCTTCTTGGTACTTTTGCCATTCAAGTGTGATGGATTGTTATTCTGACATTATTTGAGGCTAATTTTTTTACTATAAAAAATGAAATAAAATAAACTAGAACAAAATGTTATCTCTTTATTGCTTAGATCTTTGAAAATGAAAACTATTGATTATTTTATCATTTTTGCAGGCAGATAAGAATCTAGGCAGACAGTAATTCAAATTATTACTATTTTTGCACATAAATTTATTGTATTTCTGACAATGAGATACTTAGAGATCTAGAGGGATTTGTCAGGGTTTGTAGAAAAACCCTTGTGTGTAGGTCAGTGTAGAAGTTTGTTCTTTTGGGAGGAAATCCCAGGATAGCAACAGTCATAAAACACTGTATTGAAAAATTATGTTAGGAAAGGACACCGTGAACTTAGAATCTCTTATCAGTGTGGGAAATTAGCACAACTGTCAGGACATTGAGCATTACATTTCTAGTCTAGGTCTGGACTTCTGGCCTCCTGGAAAATCTGTCTCTCTGTCTAGTGGTTCACTTCTTCAAACAGAAAGTTCCTAATGCAAACCTTAAGAAATCAGCTATCATCTACAAATGAAACTGTTCCCATGATTGATCCTGTGTTCTTCTAAAGCAAAATGTTGAGAAAAGGTGCTGAATGTGTGTAGAGAAGAAAGAAATAAAGAAATAAAGAAAAGTAAATAAATAAATAAACAAAATTAAAAGATTGAGGTGTGACAAAGTCAGGAGAAAACATCTCTAGATCAGATACTGAATTTTATGCCAACCTTTTTCCGGAGATTTTACATGGATGTACAGTACATGAAATGGGTCCAAGTGGAGATATGAAAACAACCATTTCAGGTATTTGCTAGTGTTTTGCTGAGAGAGTCCACCATCCTAAGGTAATGGGATGCTTAACAATGCAAAGCTGTCAAGGGTGAGCCCAAAAATGTTGTAAAACAAACATAAAAATGTAGAACCATATGCTTTGACCAGCACTTCTCAGTTGTTTCAGTGTCAGGTGCAGAATAACATCTTGCAGTCTGAGATGAAACGAGGTATGGAAAAGCATGCAATACTTAGCAGCCAAATATTCCGTATCAGATTTGAGCAGCACAACGTTATTGAAGCACATCAGCATCTGTCTAGCCCTTATCAATTCTATGTCCTGTCTTCTTTCACATTCCTCTCCCCTTCCAGTTTTTAATATTTGGTATAATTTTTATGTTTGGCAGCAGCAGATGGATCCTAAATAACTCTAAAGTCATTAGTTTAATAACACAATTGGTAAGTGCAGTCATTCTCAGTGAAGGGCAACTGTTAACAATTATCTCACTAATTTCACTCTGTAAATACACTGTGTTAGGGACAATGTCTGAAAATCTTTTAAAACATTTGAATATGATACTCATTATCAGTACTGTGTTTGTCCTTACACATTGGCTTACATATAAAAGGAGAGGACATATGAAGAGAAAAGAAAATAATTAGAAGCAAAAGAGAAAAATAACAGCAAAGGAACAACAAAAAACAAATGAGCAGAATTTGAACAAAGAGTCAGACAGTCTTGATATTTAAAAATTAATTATTAAATTAGCTGATGAAGAAAATTAATCCAAATTGACACAAATTTGAATGCTGTCAGATGGAGCAAAAAGGGCCCTAGGTGTATAAACAAGAGTTGGTAATAAATAACAATGTAGCAAGCCAAGGGGAAAATGTTTATGAAAGAAATTTGTGTTCAGTGCACTATCATTTGGCAGTCTCATTAATAATTTAGAAGAAGGTGTAAACATAACAGTCACGATTTTAGGGAATGTTATTTTACTACAAATGCCAATAAGGAGAGAGGAAAAAAATAAGAAGAGAAAATAAGAAAAATACTTCTGAGAGGAGTCAGCTTTTCAATGCCTCTCTGTCTAGGGCTAAACAAACATACTTTCTCTTCCTTAATATCTTTAGATCTTCTTCTATCTTAATTTCCTTGAGATCTGTATCATTCCTCAGAGTCATCTTTATGTTTTTTAACTGTTATTTTTTTCTCATTTAGCGACATTTATAATTGTTATTTTTCCCCACATAGTTTAAAAACTATGTAAGATAAGAGTTAGGAGATATATGCAAACTTATCCATCAATGCAATTTGTGTTCTGGATGATCAGAGAATGTCTTTTGGACAGATTGTTACATGCAGCTCAGGACAAATTTCTCTGGCAGTATGATCTTTGTCCACAGTAAAAGGTTTCCTGCAGTAACCAAAACTTTTGCGCAATTATCAAGATGGGTGATTGGAAGTCTTCTGACAGAAATGCCAAAGTCTGCTGCCAGAACATACAGCGTCATAAAAAGTCTTGTATATGACCCAGTAAACATAGAGGGCACTGAAATATTTTGACCTCATATTTGAACCAGGAAATCTGGGCAGCAGAGACAGTTCATGTCTTGATGAGTTTTCCAGAATGATTTTTGTTTAACAATCAAATAGCATTTACTGGAGGGAAACCTTCAATGACACCAGGTTCCTGAGGTCATCTGAGCTCCATATCTCTCAGCTATTCCTTAAAACAAAGGAATTCTGAATGGGATATTGATCAGATTTCAGATGAGGGCTGGGATGAAGAATCAGTGTAGAAAATCTTGATCCTTCTACCTAGTCACTTTAATAGCATCACCCATTTGTACTCCTATGTCAAGGCTTGCTTAAAAGCACGCTGAAGGCAGTGTGAATCCTATTAATGGTGGTAATTCTTTCTAGATGTGAACTGAAGTGAAGGGAGGGTTGAAAACTGTCTCTGGTTACTGTTTCAGCAATTGTGCTCTTAGGTGTTGAACATTCCTGCTTAATCTGATTATTATCTTAAAACAGCAAAATCTCTACCCTTCTAGAAGCTTTCTTCCTCTCAGAATCTCTGTTCCTACACTAATTGCATTTCTATACAAACATTAAGCTCATCTCTAAACTTCACTGCTTCTCTCTCTTACCTGACTGAAAATTGCTTTTCTGTCTGTGCTGATTTATTTTTCCCTTTCAGCTACAGAACTTACCTTACTTTCTGCTTCCGTGCTAGCACTTATTTTCTCCTTTTCCTTTTAATTATTTTCTGATCTTTCTGTGTACATCTTTACCTTCTCTCCTGCAAAATTTTCTCATCTCTTCTGCCCAGGTTCTTCAACTGGGTCCCACATTTTTACACTACAGCCTGCTGTGTTTTCCATGCTCAGGTGTGACTTTAATGCTGCTACTTTTTTGACTCACCAAACACTGCAGAAATATCAGTTTTCAACAGATAAACCTCCTGTGTCTCTGCATTTTCCTTCTCTCTCTCTCCTTCTCTCTGTATGTATACACACATACACACACACACACACACACACACACACGCACACACACACACACACATCAATTCCAAACAATACTTGGAATGCTTATGGGAAATCTCAAAGTAGTGGAGAATACTATGGTATTTTGATGGAATAGCTTTTTACTGAAGTGATTCAAGTCAAGCTGGTATGCATTAGGAAATACACTATAGTACTCTACCCTGATTTTGAGATGTGTTAGTCTAGGAATGAAGTAAATGCTTCTATAATCTTTTATATGTCAGATTTACACAAATCTACAATAACATAACTGTGTGTGTACATCCAGACTACAAAAAGGGTATTTGTAACACATCCTCCTTCTGAATAATATATACATTCTTTGTGTTTTGCAGTATTCAAGAATATTTATTTGACTATAAAATTATAAGCCCATTATTTTGGTACTTAAAAATCTTATTATAGATTAACCATTGATTTTACTGCTTCAGAATTAGAAGATCCTATTATACAAGCGAAGGGAGCAATCCTAAATCATTTTTTTGGTAAATGGATCAGAATGCCTGCTGAATAGTTTTTAACTTAGGCAGAAGTATGTCATATCTGATATTTTTCCTTAGTTGGCTTAAGATGAAGATTTAGTCACATTTGTTTATCTCCTGTCTTATATTTCAAGTTGCATATGAAAAGCATTGGAAATTCATGCCAGAACTTGAAAGCTTGGTGATAGTTACTCCCTGATGACAGTATTTGGTATCTCACTGGTAACAACTGTGGTCTTTTATTAGGCCTATGCTAGCACAAACCCAAGAAGGATGTGGAGCTGTTGGAGTGGGTCCATAGGGGAGTGATGAAGAAGATCAGAAGACTGGAGCATCTCTCCTATGGGGTAAGACTGAGGGGGTTTGACACTTGGGCTAGATGGTCTCAGAGGTCTCATACAGTCTTAATGATTTTATGATTCTGTGATTTCTATGAATTGGGCTTTTTTGACTTGTAGGTAGAAGACTCCAGAGAAACATAACTGCAGCCTTCCAGTACTTGAAGGAAGCTTATAAGCAGCAAAGGGGAGCAGCTTTATATAGTCTGATAGTGATAGGAGAAGGGGGAAGGGCTTTAAATTAAAAGAGATGTAGGTTAGATGTTAGGAAAATTTACTCAGAGTGCTGAGGCACTGGAACAGATTGCCCAGAGGAGTTGTGGATGCCCTATCCCTGGAGGCATTCAAGACAAGGTTGGATGGCACCCTGAGCATCCCAATTTAGTGGTGGGCAACCCACCTGGCACATCACCAGACTTCACTCATGAGTGGGAACTGCTGTTCTGCTTGGTCTTAATCTTGCTCAACTCTGAGAATAATAGGCTCAGGAGTGTCAAGAGCCAACAAGGATAAATTCTAAATTCTTGTATCAATGTTTTTCCATCACTAGGGTATCCTCACCTTGCATTATGCTGGTTAATGGAAAGTTGACTATAACAGTGCCTTTACTTTTATTGTTAGAATAAGAATTTATATCTCTACAAGCTTTTTGCTGGGGATCTTTGAAGTCATCAGAAACCTGTTCCAGTGAAATAGGGAGACTGGGAGAATGAATTACTGAGCATGTTAGTATTCTGATAAAGAAAATATGGTAAGGCAGTGACAGAATCAATAAGAGAACCTGTGAACGTTGGTCACCTTTCCTAACTATTTGAAACAGTCCAGGAAAGGTGAAATATTGTGCTTTATGGAACAAGTTAATACCAAGCTTTATGTGTTTAGAACATTTTAGGCAGTGTTGCCTGACACAGCAGGAAATTGCATTCAATGGTTTTGGAGGTCCCTACCAAAATTTCCTTATGACAAGTCATTCTATTATTACCCCCTAAAGACTTTCTTACATCTTTCTCTGAAGCTTCCAAGAGTTAATTTGGAGATAGGACATTGAACTAAATGGATCACTAGTTTGATCTATTGTGTCAATTCCTACGTCTTAGAGATGCAAACAGTACATAGGGCATAGGTTTTCCTTACAGTACACAAAGTCAATTGTAAGTATATGATCTAATATAACACCATTTTGTGGCTTTTCAAGAACTGAGGCTGAAGTTTACTTTGTAGAATAAAATTTAATGTAAACTGTAAATGCTGTTGGCCACGTGACATCTCTGTATTCTTCCATGGACAGAAGTCATTTTCTTCTGTGCCTACATTTGATTTCAATTAAAAGAAGACAGCTTGCTTAATCTATCCTAAAAGTTGATATGGTGTATACCTGAGTGAACTGGCCAATTTCCCTTATAAATTATGTATAAAATCCACAACTGCATTCTCTCTCAGAAACTCAGAGGAAAATTCAATTTCTCTTTTAGCTTATATTCTTTCATGGTTCTTGGGATATTCATTTCATATTTTCTGCTCATTTTTATAAATGTCTTATTTATTCAAGCTCTTCATAGAGGAAAGTAATGCCATGCATTGCTGATTTTATTTCTTTCGACAGTTTACAATATCTCTTCAGAACTTAACATGTTAATTGATTTTAAAATTTCTATAAATTTTAGCCATGCTTTTGGATCGTACATAATGATGCCAGGGAGACTTTATGAAATGTCTTCTATAGCTCCACTGGACGTTATTTAGATGTGATAGCTTATCGTTTCCTTCTTTCGTTCTAACAGAGATGTAAGGGAAATAAACTGACCAGACTCCTGCCTAGGGGCATTACTAAGGACTGGTGTGTGAACTCTTCCTTTCTTTTTTCTTTTTTCTTTTTCTTTCTTTTTTCTTTTTCTTTCTTTTTTCTTTTTTTTTTTTTCTTTTTTCTTTTTTTATCTCTAAGCTTACTTTCTGAGGCATTTCTTGAGACAAGACTCTGACTCGTCTAGGAGGAGTGGTTGGTGTCCTCATGTGGCCGCCGGCTTTGTGGAAAGTTTTACATTTGGAAAAATTTCTTTGGAGCTGTTTGCCTTTGAAAGGGAGTGCTCAGGAGCATTTACTGGCAGACCTGGCCTGTGACCAAATCACTGACACGGGAGACTGGGCTATAATACCATCCTGCGAAGGCAAAATACAATTCGGTGTCTCTCTGCTCCCTCTTATATACAGGCAAGGCCCGGAAGATGGGAACAAAGGGATTGCTGCTGAGGTTCACAAACCAGAAGCTGCCACCCCAAAGAGAGATGGCCACTTTGGACTTGTCGTTAAGAAAGATGTCGTTGTCAACCAAACACCACAACTTCCATCGACCCAGCACTACTGAAGATTAGTGTCTGAACTAGGAATCCTGGTGGTGACTTCATCTCTTTTGCTTTCTACAAAGACTCCTTGCTTTTATTTCCTATGGTTTCTATCGCCCATCTTTGTTTTCCCATCTCCCTAAGCAAATGGGATTTATAATAATCTGGTCAGGATAACATTTTACCCATTGTGTCTTAATCTCTCTGTCAGGTACACATATCTCAAAATAACCTCCTCTCCTTCCTATTAATTGGAGCAAGACAACTGGAGCATAGGGACAAATTTCAGTAAGTGATATCAATTCTATATTTTTACTCATAAAAAAGGGCATCTGTTCATGGATATTGCCTACCATGACAATTATTTCTTTCTGCTCTACTCTGGGCTTCCAGTTCCAAATACCTAATATTGAACTCCATAATCCACATATCCCAGGTAATATAGATACTGTGTATCTAGTAATAAAATACATTTCTGTGAGCTTTACTTATCATCTTTTCTGTACATAAATGCTAACAAAACACTGAATGCTCAGTGTCTCTTTCTATCATGCAAAGGTCTTGAAGTAAAAATTAGAAAGGATTCAATGAGAGCTAGCTCATCCTGAGTTATTACAAACCCTCCATTCCCATTACAGAAGTTTATCTGAGTCATTACAGGTATTATGTTTGACTGGAAGCACTGTTGACAACCTAGAGTAAAGGTCTGTGAATGAGTGAGGAAACAAAAAGGGTTTTGAATGTTTTCATCAAGGTAATCTTCTCTTTTGTAAACATTTTTCTTTTTTTCCTTTTAGGATGTCTTCAGTATTTGCATGTGGTATTTTCATCCATGTGTATGTCAACAAATAAAACAAAACATCTACCTGTTAAAATCCAACACAGCAAAGACAAAAAGTAATATGACATGGTTTTTACCTTACTTTCACCTTAGGATGAAGGGGAATAGCATAAAGGTGAGAGGAGAGGGTCAGGTCAGACACAAGAACAGGCTCCCCAGGGCTGTAGTCATGACACAAAGCCTGCTAAAGTTCAAGAAGTGTTTGGAAAGCAGTATTGTAAATGTCTTTTGATTCTTGGTTGGTCCTCTGTGGAACCAGGTGTTGGACACTTTATCCTTATGGGTCTTTTCCAATTCAGGATATCCATCATTTTATGATGGTCTTACAGATCTTGCTGTTTAAGCAAAAAAGATTACAGGCAATTACTTGAAGCTTGACAATGTAGTGATCTCTCTGTTTATTTTTTTAAAACATTATTTTAGGATGATTTTTTAATTTATTTGGTGTTTGATAATCACAGTTTGCATCTACAGGTTCTTCTGTATTAATGAAGAGAATTCTCACCTTTTTCTATAAAGTATATGTATAAATCATCCACTCAGAGCCATATAAACCTATTACATGGTCTGTCTGCACCATATATATTCCATCAGGATATTTAAGTTCTTTATTTGTATTATATTATTTAACATTCTTTTCCTCTATTTTCCTTTCCCCAGATGAATGCAGAAAGTTAAGCAAGTTTTGATATGTGCTTTCAATACAAAAATGTAGTTTCTAAGTAGAGAAAAAGGAAGGTAACTTCTTCTCTAAAAAATATTTCCAGATTAGCTAAGGCTCTATTTTATCCCTAGGCTCTGTATTGTCTCTAATATCTACCTGCTGATGTTGAGTCACAGGATGACCCTTGATATTCTTATATCATGGATTTTCTCTCTCCATTTCTTCCTTGTTGATCTAGGAAATTGCTGAATGCTAGGCTCCTCACTGTCCATAAATATCATCAATCATACTGCATGATTGTGGAGTCATTATTGGCTTGGTTTCTTGGGTTTCGATACCTTTTAGAATAGAAGCACAGAATTTAAATGACTTATTTATTTATAATTCTTCTTCGATTATTACCTGCCCAACTATGCATGTGTAACTAATTTATGGGATTCTTTTCGAGACATCACAGTTGTGCTGTGCATGGTAGTGCAGAAATTTGTTCTAGCTTTCCACCATTGCTTTGTACTGGACATTTCTTAACTTTATGGAGTTCTTTTTTTTTTTTCTTCTCATTTTGTAATGGTCACAAAAAGTTGTTTTAATGAACTGTGTCCACTCATGCATAGTTTTCTTTTTATTGTTCAGAAATAAAAATGTTGCACAGATAACTTTCCTTTTGATTATGTGCCACTATTCATCTGTGAAATTTTAGAGTACATTTAGAGTAAATATAGTTAATGGGAAGAATAAAATTCCTTGTGGACTTCCTGAAATTTCACTGACTTTCTATATTTATGCGATGATACAGTTTCTCTGGAATAGGTGTTTGTATTTAGTAGTGGGAAAAGAAAAGTATATGGCAAGGAGTGTGTAGCAATGTTCATGTCATTCAATTCCCAGTGGAGAATAAAAAACAAACAAACAAACAAATCCACCCAGTAAATGATCAAACTAGGATAAACGACACTGTAATTCCTCTGGAGTTTTATATGTAACCTTCTCTCTAGGTCTCATTTAGTTTATTCTCACTTGTCAGTGCACTTCTTGTGGGACAGCATTTTTTATGGTAAGTGAAATTTCAGCTGTTTTTGAAAGTCAGTTTTGAATTGTAGTGCTAAAATCTCTGGAGAAGGTGTGAAAAAAAATAGTGAGATATGCTGGCTGATGTCAGAACCACAGATTATTACTGTAAGTATTGACAAATGACCAACCCAGATTGTAAAAGGAATACGATTTTTAATTTATAGTATTTTGACACAGTGTTGTAGCAGTAATATACTAATCATAGCAACCATATGTGAATAAATAAAACATCAACAAATACTTTCACTTAAGGCACTTTGAAATATTTTCTTGAATCTTGTGTATTTGGTTTGGATATTATTTTAAGAAGGGTAATAGAAATGGTAATGGGAATGTGTTGTGTTTTACCTTGATACGCTGAAACACAGAGATATATATGGAAACCAGATGCACTTCTGAACTTGAGAATGTCAGGTTTCTGGAAGACCTACTAAGTTTGTTGAGCTACTATAATGCTACCACACTGTGTCTTGAGCTGCTGACTGAGGAAAGCTGAAAGTATGTCTGAAGTAAGTGCAGCAGAAATAAATTTTGAAATGGAAACAAACACATGAAGATTACCTTAGACCCTGTCTTTAGCTGTAAAAATCTGGTTTCTGTCTTCAATTTCATCTTTGTTTTTAACATTTCCTGTTTCTTTCTTGTAGTGGTTGACTTTCACAGCTGACTAGAATAGTAATAATATTTATTATTTCATAGGTATGGAAGTAAACTATATTCTCTCCAGCATCATAGGATGATAGCTTGTACTGAAGTATCATGATCTACGCCTTGTCAGTACAGCAGGGAGACTTATAACCACAAGAACACATCTAAACATGCAGCTCTTATACTTCTGGAGATGTTTTTGTTTTATTTTGTTTTGTTTGATCCTTTGGAGTCTAACTACTCTGCAGTTAATTCCACATGCACTTCTCTGTGGGACATTCATAATATCAAAACATTTCAGATTGAGCATGACTGTGGAGAATTGTGGTACAGCAGACAGAATTTAAATTTGCACTGGAAAGATTGTAGTAACGATCAACATCCTTCTACTCTTCATGTATGTGACTGTGTAACCAAATTAGACCTCTGCTCCTCTGGGACCAATGCACCAAACTTACACCACTGCCAAAGGCTGATGACCCTTCCTACAGTTCTCCCAGTTAGCCCAGCTGTGTTCTGTCACAGGGGATAGAAAAAAAAGTATATCTAATATTATGGGAACAGAAAACTCAGACCTGGCTTTCCTTCCATTAGCACTGGAATAATCAGTGACAACAAAATAAGGGATAAGGATACTCGGACTGCACAAGGTGAGACAAGTTGGCTGTGTTTGTTGTAGTACACATGTGCCTGGACACTGAAACATAATTATACTACTAAATTACTGCAGTGCTTTCTGACATGAATGAGGCTTCTTTTAGCTTTCAGTCTCTCAGCTGTTAAGGTAAGAGATAAAGTCCACCAGCATAAGGACATATTGTTCTCTCCCATTTGATTTCAAAGTTCAGTAACAATTAATTTATCAATACAGATGTTTCCTTTGGTCCATGTGACATCTGGAGCTGATTTCAAACCAGGAAGTACTTCTCAGACCTGTGTTTAAGTCTATCTGATGCCACAGTGTGATGGATGGAAAAAAGCTACTCAGGCATCCACTCTCCATTTTTAATCCATTTTATTATGCACACAGCAACAAGCATGATACCAGTCACAAAATTTATGAATCCTTCACAACTGGAACAGCTGAATATTAGTAGAAGGCTTTGGGCCAGAAAGTGGAACCTTTGCTCCAGGACAATAGCCCAGAGCGGAGTAAAGGGTGATATTTAACTCCAAGGGCAATGCACTCAGTCTATGTCAATTCCAAAAGTTCCTGGGAGATCATTTTCCCTTCTTAGGGATGGCTCTCTCAATGACCAGAATGTCTCCTATTGCATAATCATAACAATATTCAAAAATGAAATAAAAAAATATTGGGCAAGTATAAGACAGCGTGCTTATGAAAAAAAAATGGAATAGAGAAGCAGAATGAAGTCAGGAATTGCAGAATGTCTCCTTTTAATGATTAAAACACGATAGCAATGTAATAGGCAGAGGTCTCAAATGAGACTCTGTCAGAGCTACTGTGGAAGAAAAAAAGAGTGAAGCATTTGTTCTAATTGGTACACGGCTGCGTATCTTGGAGGTCTGCATGTGTTACAGTGGAGATATTTGCACCGGAAAGCCAGTAACCTGACTGTAACCAAATGCATATATCTTTTCCAGCTGCCTTGGATGTTCTGGTCAGATACTGCACATTATGTTGGAGTTGTGAAGCTTTCCCTGACAGGTACGTCATGCCAATTGGATTTCATTTTTGCAGACAAGTACCTCACCTTTTGCAATAGCTTCCTCTACTGAGAATTCAAATGAAACCGAGCTTACTCCTTCTAATGGAAGGAAACTGGGAAGACACACTGAATAAACGTAGAGCCACTCATTACAGAAGTACTGACCTTGCTCGTCTGGAGCAGGCTGACATTGTGGCATGCTGCATGCAAGATTTTGTGCTCACTGAGAAGAGCAGGAACATGCAGGAGGAATATCTTATCTCCTCCATGCAGGCTCGTAGGTATGGGATTTAAAGTAAATTCTTTAAAGAGAAGCATGTAAAACTTTTTTTTTTTATTTAAAGAATTCTAGTTAAAACTACTACCAGATATTTTGTTCCAAAGATCTCATTTGTATCCCACTTCAATTCAGCAAAGAACACACAGCTTGTCAATCCCCATGCTCATCCCATCCCATAGGACCCAGAGGATGCTACTGAATTGACTTCATGGCCACTTTGGGAACAAGAAACATTTCAGAAGCAGAATAATGGCAAAATGATCGTGAAACTGATGATGAAGAACCATCCTGATGAATATAAAGCACCCATAAGACAGCATGCTGGGTAAACACACTTACTAAAAGTTGATGGAGGACACCAGCAGATATTGGCAGTAATCTGAATATGCTGTTTTCAAGAGTCAGTTTTGATTTTCCTTTCTTTAAGTTTTCTTTTTATATTTTTTTCCTTTTTTTTTTCTTTTTTCTTTTTATGTCAGGACCATGATTTTTCTTTATAGCCTGACTCACATTAAGCTCCTAGAAATGGTAATGCTGCTTTTCTGTTGGGAAAGAAAAACTGTGCTTATCTACCAAGACAGTTAAGGCTGCTGCAGCTGACAGTGCTCTGTATGAGTAACATTTACTGCTACAACCAGGACCATATGCTAACCTTCGTCATAGGATAATGTTTCACACAACACCAGTATTTACATTGTGTACATACCTTTCCAGATAATTTCTACTTGATGTGAGTATTCATTGCTTTTCAGTGGTTAATAGGGGTTGTTAAATGATGGTCACAGAATTCTGCTTCTAAGAAAAGGAATGCTTCCTTATGATTTATCATAATTTCTACTTATCTGCCTGAATAGGAGATAGAAAGAAGCACAAGAGTTTGTATACTTATTCAAACAGTTCTTAAAGGAGAGACTGAGTGATATAGCCAGACATTGGCACTGTGAGGGAAAAGAATTAGACACTGTTTTCACTGTAACTGTTAATTCTCACCATCCAAGCAACAGTGGTTAAGTCAACTTACATCTGTTGAAGGGTGTTTTGGGATAAGGCTGTCCATGCAGCTAGCAGGGATATTCTGATTCTTTGTAAGTTATTACTCTGCAGTGACTGGTTTGTGTATCAGAATCTCTATCACATTAAGGCAGAATAAATTCCCAAATAGAAGTTGTGGAGTGTGCTGAATGGAAAGGTATGGATATAAAAGTGTGGGAGATTGCAGTTCAAGTTTTCCATTGAAGCACAAGTTTGATGAAGCTGGGGTTTGTATTGCTTTTGGGCATCTGTCAGAGAGGGAAGTGAAAGCCTTATGGAGCACTGGAGCATGTTATTGGTAGTGTTGTAGGCAATACGCCAGTGGAAAGAATTTCACAAGCTGCTTTTACACCCTTTTAACATGTTCATCTGGATGGGGTGTGTTTTGTCTTATCTGAAAGAAGGGAAGGGAAGGGGTTGCTAGATGTTCCTATCAATGGAAAAAGCTACCAAAAGTCAGAACATCAACTTTTGAACTTCTTGATCTCTCTGAATTGCAATCCTCATATTGTAAGTGTATAAGTCTTGTTGAAGACAAGTTGGCATCGTTTAGTATAACATGACTAATGATGTGAAATACTGCAATCATTTGTCTTCCTTCAAAAGACATCAGTGAGAAGGACAAGCTGAATGAAAAGCAATGCTAACTTGTCCTGGAAATGTTGATCATCCTAAAATATTTTAATAAATATGCATCTAAACTAGTTCTCTTGCTTTCTGAAACCAAAATAATCTTCCTCTGTAGGAAATAAATGTAATCCCAGAAATTTCTATCAAACAGAAAATAATTTATCTGATTGATGCTCATTCCTACTCCCTTTACTAGAATGTACCATCTTACACTTTAAGAAATGTCACTACTTTTCCTTGCAAGTTACACTGAAATTTTCTTTTCTCAGAAAATAAGGTAAAAAGTAATAATTTTAATTGAAAGGTTACCAACAGAAATATATAGATATATGGAACTGTGAATTTAATAGGTACTGTCATCTCTTAAGTGCAGACCAGAGTGTTAAAATTTTGGAGATATGAGAAACTTGGAATGTTAATTGCTGGAAAGAATGTTATTAATAATATAACAGACCATGATCGTAATGAAGCTTTGATTACACATAAATGTCCAAACACACTGTAAAGGGCAGTTATGCTCTTGGATATACTATCATTCAAGAGTGATATAAAATTGAGGTGCTGACTGAATATGAGCTTGATGATATTATAGTACTTATACAGTAGTATGGATGTTGATGTTTTCTTGGATCATTTAAATGACATTAATTACCCTGTTTCTCAAATCTCTGTGTAATTACAAAATGGTGTGATGTCTTTAATTTTTTTCCTAGGCTGTGCTAAAGCATGGATGGTACACCCACTAAACTTTGATCGATTATTTCCTAAATAAGGTAGGCTGAAAATAACTGATAGTTGAGGAGAAATTTAATAGTGGGTGTTAACTTTGGGACATAAATATTAAGAGAAACTCTAATTTTGCTAAAGAGTTTGTGTGTGACTTTGAGAAAGTAACACTTAAGAGACCTTTTTAAGATGGAGTTTTAGCTTGGAAATAACTCAGAAGTCATTCTGGCAGTCTAATGCATGGAAAATGAGGGGATGCTGTTCAAGTATGGGACTAGACCAGATGTCCTTCAGTGGTCCCACCCCATCAAAATTACTCTGCAGTTCTGTGATGCTGAACCTGCAGACTGTCCCCTTATCTTAGCCCATCTGGAGCCATGCAGCAGTTCAGAAGGGCCAGCCACCTCCCTTGTGGGAAGCCAGATGGAAAGTGCTGATGGTTTACAGTGAAGAAGCAAACTTTTCTCTGCAACATCTCACTTTGTCATTGCCACTTTTAGTAAAATTAATTTCCTTACAAACCTGATTCTTTTGCTGAAATCCAGGAAGAAATGAAATGTTAGGTAACTGCTAGTGAACAATGGAGTTGATACTGTTGCTGATTCATGCTGTTCTTCATAAATGTTATGGAAAGACACTATTTGTTTAATCTAATTTCTTCACCGTGGAGAATACTGTCTTACTTTCAGAAGCCTTAATATTGTGTTGAATTTGACTCTGAGTGTAATGTCCTTCTTATAGCTAAAAGGGGGACATACCATTTACCTTCTATAGATGCATACAGTGAATTCTGATTTATTTATTTTTATGTTCATTTATCTGTAGTCTTTAAATGCAATCTGAGTTGATATAAAATTATGAAAGAATGATTTTGAGATTGTGAAAATAAAAAAATCTCTCATAATATGTAGAGAAGTTATGCTATTTAAGATTTTCTCTTGTATTTATTTATTTATCTATTTGTTCCCCAGAAAGCATCTCCTCCTGTTCTTTCTTTTCCTGCTGGGTGTGAATAGTACCTTGCTGCCTACCATTGTTAAGTCTCTGTAGAAAAAAAGGTAATTAATATTTTAGAAGGCTTCCTTGTAAAATAAAGGTTAAATCAAGAAAAAAAATCCCAAACACAAAATATAAATAAATTATGAATTTTGTTCTGGAAAACTTAGCATCACATTAATTTAAAGCCAGTATTGTAGCTTTTTAAAGTTACATCTGAGAAATTCCAAGGAATACACCTGTCTCAACAAACTTGTCTGTATTACAGGAAGAATTTTTATTCTTTCTAATAAATTGCTAGCATTCCTATATTATTATCTAATCACTACTACAGTTATAACTAACAGCATTTGGCTTTACTATTTTGATGTTCTCTCTATGATGGAAAAGAAAATGAAACTTGAAACAAGCTATAAGCTTGATGTAATAGAGAAAGGGATACACCCAGAGAGGTGGTACAGCCAAAGCTGTAAATTAGGGAATTACCTTCGCTCTAACACCTTAGGAACCAATACTGAAGCAAAACAATTCAATGACAACCCACAGAACTAAGCCCAAGAAACCCATTATACATGGTGAGAGACAAGCTTCCTAGAAAACTGAATCACAGAAACATAGAATGAATATGATCAGGGAGGATGTTGGGAAGTAAATATCACCTATAAAAATAAAATGTATTTCAAGTATGGGATACATTAAGAAAGGAAGCTAGTTTTTGCTCTACACAAACTGTTGAATTCAGTGCATGCATCTTTCTTGTTTTGTGACCTGAACAGTGCTTGTTCAGTGGTCCTGTTAAGCTGAGCATGGCTCAAGAAGTGAGTTCAAGGAAAGTCCAATAATTTTATAACTGTATTTCCATTCATGTACTTATTTTGTAATGAAATCTAGAAGTCTAGTGGTTGGGTTTAGGAGTTCTGAGCTAACTTCATACAAAGTGCAATGTTGTTATGGTTTTGTGTATGATTGTATAATGGTTAGTACTCTGGTTTCTCTCCAGATTGTATAAATCTTTCACCTTTTATTAAAGATTTCTGTGGAGAGGAACAAGCACGAGTATTGTGAAATTTTTTGAGGCTCCGTTTTGGCGGAGCTATCCCTTCTTTAACTCCCAATAGACCACATGATGTTATGATGTGGAATATCAATAATACAACAAAAATCATAAAACCATAACAAATATATGTGTGCTCACCTAACTTTAGTAGCTCTATTTGAAAAGTGAGCCATCTTATTCAATAAATTAAAGAAAAAATAATAATACAAATGTTTTTATTTGTTGTTTGTTTTTGTTTTGTTTTTTAAATCAAATCCTCACAAAGTGCAATAGTAAAGAAAGTTTTATTCACATGGACATTATGAACATAAATTCCATACAAATATTTGTTCATAAAAGTTAAAGAAAAAAAAACCCACATTTTTATATATTTATTTGTTTGTTTTCTCCTTTGCAAATAGAATTTATAAAATAATATTTTATAAAATAAAAATAATACTTTCTCTTAATAAATAATATAATATCAAAATAATATTTAATATTATCATTATCAAATATATTATCAAAATAATATTTAATAATATCGAAATAATATTTCTCTTATTCACTGTTTTCAGTGCAAACATGAAGAGAACGTGCAAACATTATTTAATGCCTGAAAAATATTCTCTTAATATAATTTGATTTGATTTTAATTAAATCTTGACAGTAATAATAAAAGGACAAGAATGTTCTAACTGTACAGGAATATTATTAAGCATACTATCCACCTAATGCACCCCTACAGTGACTCCACTGAAGTCAGTAGGGTTGGTTGGTTCTTGGGCTGAATAAAAAGTTGGTGGCTTCATTTTAAACATGGTTGCAGTGTAATTAGAATTACACGTGTATATATTTGGCCCAATGACTTCACTGACTTTCAAACACTGTTGGTTTTTAAAAAGATATTATCAGTTCTGCTTATTTAAAATGAAACTTCATTTATTTTGGACCCTTTATATGTAGATGTGAAAGGAAAAATAAATAAATAAATAAAACCCTGAATACTACTTTGGTCTGTGGCTAGATTCTAAACACCGAGACTCATTTTCAGTTAAAAAGTAATATAAAAGGGTGCTTTGTTTCTTTCTTTGAAAAACTTGACATAAGATTTATGCAAGAATTTTGCATCCCTTTTTTTTCAGGTATGCATGTTCTTGGACTTCCAAAGTTGCAAGCAAGTCTTCCAAAGCAAGTCTGGACTTGCTGTCACATTGAACCTTGCTGTCATTTGGAATAATATTCTTTTTATCCTATTTCACCAGCTTTTCTTCATCATGACTATGACAAGAGCTATTCTTGGTGTTTGAATGATGGTGAAAGTAAAATAAGCTTAACAAGGCTGAAAGAGTGGTTCCATCTCATGAAACTTCAGAACTCTGTGACATATATCTCCCTTTCTCAGTAATCATCTTAATTGTCATAGTTTAAAGATTTTTGTTATTGGTATTCCACATCATAACATCATGTAAGGCATTGGGAGTTAAAGGGCTAATATTCCATTTCCATGGACTTCCAAATTTCTGGATATCTGTTTCTCAGAAGAGAAGAACTATGTACCCCAGAGGACTTCATGTTCCCGGTTTCCACTCAGAGGGAAAGATATAACTGTGCACAAGTCACGAGACTGTCCCCTTATTTTTGCTGCTTGCCTGCAGTGCATGCTTCATACCCAGGTTACCTTCAGCTTTAGAGTAAAGCCTTTTGTTTTGGACAATCTCTCATTTTATTTGATCTATTAACTTCAATTATATTATATTATATTGGTTTTATTTTGCCTTCCAATCTTAATAAATTAACTTTTATCTTCAGATTGTTGTCCCTGCTTTGCTTTTAGGCCCATCTCTCTATCCTTTCCCATTTTCCCCATCCTCTCTTCCAAGGGTGTGAGACCACACCCCATTTGTCCCATAACCAGACTGAGTCAACCCATAAAATGTTGACAGCTGTAGTTCTCTCTTTCTCCTCATGGCAAAACATAGGCACTTTCAAGATGCTATTCATCTGAGACATCACAAGTATCTACCTTACAGTGATATGGACCTATTTGTACAAGCGTGTATTTCATCTATTTCCTCTGAAGAGAAATGAGAACAGATTAAATGTAGATTTTGGCCCTCTGAACATCTGCCTTTTAGTTAGATGAGTCACAGTGAACCGTCTCGATTTAACTGTTTTCACAGTACCTAATTTATATCACAGCTCGGAACTGTGTGAGCGTAATTCCTGAGAATAATTTAATATTTGTGTCAAGAAAAACTGTCACCATATAGGGAAAGCAAACAAATATAGATAATGTGTACTTCTCCAGACTAGTGGTAGAACCTTGGAGGAAGTTGATATCTTTGTTCAGTACCCTACCTATAGAACTGATTGCCATTCAGAACACAAATCACTTCCACAACACTAATGTTGTGTTGCTGTGGGATGCCTTTGTTATTAATAGCTATCACTGTTAATCAAATTTTATTACTATTGAGTATTTCTAATCATAATCAGAATTCCTCTTTCTGTGCACTGCACATATGCAGTGAGAAATGACTGGGGTCATTCAACCATCTGAGAAACTATGTGTACCTTAGAACGGTCAAAAAAATTTGTGAGTACTCTGGGAACAGGAAACAGGATATTTGTCAGGTGGTATGACAAATCAGCTAGAGATGTGGCAAAAAATAGACCTTGGAAAGAATGAGCAGTGGGAGGAGCGGGAGCTTCTATATGGTGATTGGGAAAGGACATAGAGTTTAGAAACTAAGGATATTGTTGTTTGGAGGTGGGCTGGTTACTCTTTAGAACTGCTGTCTTGAATGAAGGTTTAATTGGCAAGTATAACTTCTGCTTATATTGAAAGAAGATATATGACAAAGCATTAGGAGTAGACCAAATCCATGACTTCTTACAAAACAAACAAACAAACAAAACTGAATGGTGATGTAAAGCATGTAAAAATACCCTAGAAAATTTCACACCAATTGTTTACTCAACTTTCAAGAAAAAGTATTGTACCCAGACTAATAATTACAGAATTAAATTCAGAAATCTCTAGATCTGCTGAAAAATCACAGAATCACAGAATTGTAGGGGTTGGAAGGGACCTCTAGAGAGCATCGAGTCCAACCCCCTGCCAAAGCAGCCTGCTTTGGCCAGGTTCCACAAGTAATGATGATAGAAAACTGAAAACACCAGGATACATGTATGTATATATACATACGTATTCATATTTTAAAGTAAGAAAAAAAAAAATCCATAGCAGATACTTGATACTTTCATATCCATGAAAAAGATGGGAGGAGTGCATTAAAAAAAAATAAAAAGATTAAGCTTGTAACTTTATGAGAAACTCAGAATGTCACACATAAGCAAGGAATGTGACATAAAATATTAACAGACTCTAATGCTGACTGGAAAAATTTATAGAGTTGGAGCTGTCTATCTTAAATCTTACCCTGTATTTATCTGTGCTTCATCTTTCCTAAGTAGCATTCTCTGAGGGCAAAGTAAGTTTTTAATTCTGTGTATTCATAAAAAAATTACAAAGGACTAATTTAAACACTATGTTAAGATAATAGAAATAATAATAAAAATAATCTGAGATAAAGAGAAGAAGATGCCACAGGAAGAAAGGGTTACAAAATGGTAGTTACACAGATGCAGGGTTTTTGTTTGTTTGCTTGCTTAGTCTTTAATGAAAACTGACATTTTCATATCTAGAAAAGTAATTATTTGGTGTTTTGTTGCTCTGTCTGTTATGAAGGGTTGATGCTTCATATCGTTATAGTTGAAACTAGCCTTTCATTACTGCTTTAATAATGATTTCCCACCTGCCACTACCAGGAAAATCAAGTTCACTGAAGTATCTTACTAACTTACCCCTGACTAATAGATTTTTTGTTTCTTTTTGTTTGTTTGTTTTCTTGGGTAAAGCTGAGAAACATTAGTTAAGATTCCTAGCATTTGCCGGAGTGATGTGGTAACCTACCACCTAAATATTTCACCTAACATCCAAAGACCTTGAACTCTCCACACTAAACCAAGATGTAGTGATCTCTCAAACTCTTGCCTAGGTAAAGCACTAAGTGTTTGCCTGTGGATTTATTGCTACCTGAAACAGCTTAAAACTGTGGACTACCTCTATCATACTGGTAAAATGAATACAATAAATAGAATAGGGGTAAGCAGGGGAAATCACACAGCTGATTAGAAATCTTGGGAGAAAATGCATCAATACATGTGAGAGAGGATTAACCTGAGACCCAGAAGACAGGCAGAAAGAACAAATATGTTCATTTTATTTATTATTTATTATTTATTTCTGGGAAAAAAATCACACCCACTAGCGAAACAAAAGAACAAACAAATAAAAAACAAACACTGCCACAAAAGAACTTTATACATTTTGTCTCACAAGTAAATCTGTTAAGGAACAACAAGATGGGAGCCAAATGGAAAACAGTAATGTGACTAAAATAGTAAAATCCTGAAAAAATACCAACTTCAACTAGAGCTATGTTTGACTATGGAAACAAGTGATTATTACTAACTGGTGATCTTATGAAAGAAATACACTACTAAACTAGGTATCACAAGATCAGATACCTAAATCTGCTAAGCTAAAAATTCCATACCAACAAGATCTGCAAAATTATCATTGTTCCATGTCGTTGAAGAAGGAAAACTGAGACTAGAAAATACAGTATATGCAGAGTGCATATGAAAGGACCCTCCTTAATTGAGAGTCTATAGTTATCTACAGTCAACCCTCTCACCATAGACCATCCCAGAAGATGCACGACATGACCAAACTTAGTCCTCATGATATATCCAGTCTATAAACCTTCTGAAGTATTCAAAGTAGTAAGTAGTCTCACTAGTACAGTATAACATTTCAAGTTCATACACATTTGCTTTAAAGAAAGTTCAATTTGACAAAGAAATTCTGGTATTTCAACTTTTGACTCCCAATTTCGGGATAAAGAAGAATGTGTAAATACTGAGATTCTGATTTTATACTAACTCTTATTTTGGTGTTTATTTCTTTCTGAATTGTGTTATAGAAAGTTAAAGTTCCTTAGTTGTTACATTGTACAAATAGACAAGAAGACTGTCCCTATCTTTAATTCATTTAACTACATTAACTAAAAAATAATAGTAATTAAAAAAAAAGAAAGATACTGTTATTATTACTTGGATTACTAGATAAGGAACAAGGTTTAAGCACTTTAATTTCAATAAAGCAACCGAAAAGTAAAACTGTGACAGAGGCAGGATCAAGTTATAACATTTATTTCTCTGTGCTCAAATAATCCTTATTTATTTACCTATTTATTAATTAATTTATTAATCTAGATTATCATTTCTGACATATGTTCAAACCTGAGCAGATCTCTCTGTTCCCAGTGGGGCCTGAGTGTACTTCCAGCTCAATCCACTGTCAGCTTGCAGAGTCCTATGGTATAAATCACACAGAGACGTGAAGGGATCTTTCCTGTGGACCCTATAATACATAGTTACCTTTTAATGCAAAATGATGCTTCTGAGTAACAGGGATTTGTGGAAGAGGGGAAAAAAACCAACAAAAAGGAGACAAGGTACAACCCCATTTTGTAAACTGAAAGGACTCTAGCTAATGCTCCATAAAAACTGGCTTAATATACAGTTATTACAAAGCTTCAGTTTTTTGACAGATTAAGTGCTATTAAATCACTTTGCTCTGAAGGCACTAAAAGGTCACAAGATGAATTAGTTCAGGCCGTCTTAGCTTACTCCTCAGCACATTGCTCCACTAAGAAGAGAGGGGGGTGAAAAAAAGAAAACTGAACTGGAAATTATGACCCTCTAAATGTCTACAGGATGCGAAGCTGTGAAGAATGACAGTGCCTTGTCAAAAGCAGGCAGATGGGCTTTTATCAGCTTGCAGGGCAATTTTCTTCTTTTTTTTTATTTCTCTTTTCTCTCTGTTTTTTTTTTTTTTTTTTTTCATCCTTCCCCTTTGATAGACTCTGATCCACAGTGTTGCATTCTGCCCTTTAGGAAAAAATTTTCCTGCTGAAAAGATCAGCAGGCATAACCTGGCCTTCTGCTTAGAACATGTACTCAGCTTGGATGCAATAATTTCTTTAACAATACAGATGAAACATACACTTTCGAAGTGGCTGCTTAAATAGGAAAGAAAACATCACTTCTGTGGGGTTTTCATATGTATTTTGGTAAGCTTGGTTTCTCATGCCTTGTGACATTTATTTTTCTGTTTTTCTTAAGGCATTTTGCATTCTGAAAGCAGACAAAGATTGTAGAATTGTAGAATCATAAAATCATAGAACAGTTTGGTTTGGAAGGGACCTTTAAATCACCTAGTTCCAATCCCCTGCTATAGGCAAAGACAGCTCCCTCTAGACCAGACTGCTCAAAGTCCATTCCAGCCCGGCCTTGAATAATTTCAGGAAGAGAGCATTCACAACCTTGATGGGCAGCTTGTTCCAGTGTCTCATCACCTTCACATTAAAGAACTTCTTCCTAATTTCTATCTTAAATCTACACTTTTCCACTTTAAATCCAGTTTCTCCTTGCCCTGTCACCTTATGAAAAGTCCCTCCCTGTCTTTCCTGCAGGCTCCCTCCAGGTACTGGAAGGCCATTATAAGGGTCCACCAGAGCCTTCTTTTCTCCAGGCTGAGGAGCCCCAGTCCTCTCTGCAGTTCCTCATAAGGAATATGCTTCAGCCCTCTGATCATCTTCATGGCCCTCCTCTGGACCTGCTCCAATAACACCATGTCCTAATTGTGCTGGGGGACCCAGAACTGGATAGAATTTTAATAGACAGAACAGTTGTCCACACGGTACTTGCCCTGACCTAGAAGTCTGGGACGGGGCGCATAATTCACCCCCTGTGATCCAAGCAGAGACAGTCAGAGATCTTCTCCTCCATCTGAACTGCCACAAGTCAATGGGGCCAGATGGGATCCACCCAAGGGTGCTGAGGGAGCTAGTAGAGGTGATTGCCGAGCCACTTTCTGCCATCTATCAGCATTCCTGGTTATCTGGAGAGGTCCCACAAGATTGGAGGCTTGCTGATGTGACTCCCATCTACAAGAAAGGCCTAAGGAAGACCCGGGGAACTACAGGCCTGTCAGCCTGACCTCAGTATCAGGGAAAGTTATGGAGCAGATGATCTTGAGGGAGATCACACGACATGTGCATGGCAACCAGGGGATCAGACCCAGCCAGCATGGGTTCACAAAGGGCAGGTCGTGCTTGTCCAACCTCATCTCCTTCTATGACTGGGTGACCAGACAGGTAGATGAGGGAAAGGCTGTTGATGTAGTCTACCTGGACTTCAGCAAGGCCTTTGACACGGTCTCCCACAGTATTCTCCTAAGGAAACTGGCAGCCCGTGGTGTGGACAGGTTCACTCTTCTCTGGGTGGAGAACTGGCTGGAGGGCCGTGCCCAGAGGGTAGTGGTTAATGGAGTTAAGTCCAGCTGGCGTCCTGTAACGAGTGGTGTCCCCCAAGGGTCAGTTTTGGGGCCCATCTTGTTTAATATCTTTATTGATGACCTAGATGAGGGAATTGAGTGTACCCTCAGTAAGTTTGCAGATGACACCAAGTTGGGAGGATGTGTCAAACTGCCTGAGGGTAGGGAGGCCCTTCAGAGGGATCTGGATAGGCTGAATAGCTGGGCTGAGCTCAATGGGATGAGGTTCAATAACGCCAAGTGCCAGGTCCTGCACTTTGGCCACAATAACCACATGCAATTCTATAGGCTTGGGCAGAATGGCTTGAAGAATGGAGAGAGGAAAAGGACCTGGGGGTGTTGGTTGACGCTCGGCTTAACATGAGCCGGCAGTGTGCCCAGGTGGCCAAGAAGGCCAACAGCATCCTGGCCTGTATTAGAAATGGTGTAGCCAGCAGGAGCAGGGAGGTGATCATCCCCCTGTACTCAGCTCTGGTACGGTTCCACCTCGAGTACTGTGTTCAGTTTTGGGCCCCTCACTACAAGAAGGACATTGAGGCCCTGGAGCGTGTTCAGAGAAGGGCAACTAAACTGGTGAGGGGTCTGGAGCACAAGTCTTATGAGGAGCGGCTGAGGGAGCTGGGATTGTTTAGTCTGGAGAAGAGGAGGCTCAGAGGAGACCTTATTGCACTCTACCACTTCCTGAAGGGGGGGTTGTGGTGAGGAGGGGGCGGGCCTCTTCTACCTGATAAATAATGACAGGATGAGAGGGAATGGCCACAAGTTGCGCCGGGGAAGATTTAGATTAGACCTGAGGAAACATTTTTTTTCTGAAAGAGTGGTCAGGCACTGGAATGGCCTGCCTAGGTAGGTGGTTGAGTCACCATCCCTAGTGCTGCTCAAGAAGCGTTTAGATGAGGTGCTAAGGGATTTGATTTAGTAGTTGGGTAGGAATGGTGATAGGAGGATGGTTGGACTAGATGATCTTGTAGGTCCTTTCCAACCTTATGAACCTATGATCCTATGAACCTATGGATGTACTCCAGATGGTGTCTCATGAGAGCAGAGATGCAGAACCACCTTCCTCAACCTGCTGGTCATACTTCTCTTGCTGCAGTTCAGCATATGGTTGGCTTTTTGAGCTGCAGTCACCCATTGCTAACTCATGTTGAGTCTTAAATCAACTGACATCCTTGAATCCTTCTCTTCAGAGATGCTCTCAAGTCATTCTCCACCTGTGCTGTTTCCAGTACTGTCTTCTCCATTCAGACTGATAACTGCCTTAAGTTAAATTATTGCAGTATTATAAGGTCAGTGTAAATGGGATAAAAACTGAATCTCTGATGAAATTTTCATTAAATCTCTGATATATTTTTGGTTTTAGTGACAGGAGGAGTGGTCTCTACCCATGGGATGTGTAATCTTTCTCTGTTTAGGTCTTTATTTTCCTCCAGAAAGCAGAAAAATCCAGTACTTGAGAACACTTTGTCATTAATTCACCCACTGGTGTCTAAAAGTTGTTGATTACATATTGCATTTTTCTACCAGAGCTTGAGAACAGCAGGAGATTTTTACGTTCAATAGCCCATGTGCTGCATTACTTCAGCACAATTGATGAAGAAAGTATAGGTCAGTGACCTTAGCATTTTGGATTTCTTTACATTTTTATGGATGAATGTCATGGCTGCCACATCTTTTCAATGCTGATTTTTTTTTTCCTTTATCAACCTCATTTTTATTTTCTTTCATTTTGCAAAGATAAGCCTTGCTTCCTACCCCTCACTAATAACGTGTGTGCTCATCAGCTCTGACAGCTTTATGTTATCTGCCTTTTTTTATAATGAAGATCAATCTTGACTCAGCAAGGGTACTTAAATATGTTCTCAACATTAAGTATTTGAATAGGGAGTGTAAAGTCAGTGGAAGTCATCATGGATTAAATTTTGACATGTGCTCAATTATATTGCTGTATTGGGTCTTCCTGTGTATTAAAAACCTGTTGGCACCACAGCACCTCTCCCTCAAAGCCCTTATTGATCTTCCTTATTGATCTTTATCACTGATAGAGGACTAATCATGTAAACAAAGAACTGCATAACTTTAGGCCTGGAAAATGCAAAATATGTGAGTTGTATAAATGAAGTAGTCCACCCAGCAACAGTTCACTATTCGAAACACAGCCCAAGAACTCATATAAGTTTGCATCAGCTTTATGTGAACGTTTGCAATAGCAGTGTATCAGTTCAGTAAGGATTAGGGTGAGATCAAGGACATTACAAGACAGACGAAAACAATGGCACATGAAGGTTTAGTCTCTAAATCCAATTGTACCACTAAAGCTATATTTTGATTCCAGTTTCCAGTAAAATGAATTCATATTGACAGACAGTTTTTCCCTCATGGAAACAGCCCCATCTTAAATCTTATCCACAATTATGAGAATTTTGTCCTTATAAAAAACCAAGCAAAACAAAACAAAAACAAAACAAACAAACCAAACCAAACCAAAGCAAACAAACAAACAAACAAAAAGTCATAAAAATATGGTGAATAAGGAATAATTTCCACGAAAATTTCTAATTTCAGTTACTTATGTAAAGGGTTCATGGACAGTTTGAGAGACAGGATATTGTTTCATACTGAATTATGTCTCCTGGTGATGATCATGTTCAACCATTATTTTTTTTTCTACTCAGAAAATACTAGTAATATTGAAATCTCCTTCACTGATTCCTTAAATTTTGAGTACTTCTAGCCAGCCAGTAAATATTAATTCCAGTTAAAAGCAGAATCACCAGCTGAATTCTCAGAAGGATAAGCCAACATTCCTTGGGCAGTCTCTATTGTACAACAGGAAGTGAAAATATATTTTAATAATGTTACAAAAAGAACACAGATGTTTTTTCTAGTCATTAGACTCAGTTTCAGGTCTGTTTTTCTAAATCCTTCTGTTTTTCTATTATTTTCAGTAGCATTCAGCTCTTGCCTGATTAGTCATATGTTACTTCTTACAACACATAGAAAATTAATAGATCAAAAAGTTATGCATGATGTTTTGATTTTTTTTAAAGGAAGAATGGAAGATAAATACTTTTTCTAGTACAATGTCATTAAAAAGAAGATCGAAACCATAAATCTTTAATTGTACTAGAAAATATTATGCAAAATTCACAATTTTCTACTGTGAAATTTTAAATGTTAATTGAAAATCCTGGTTTTAGGTCCAAACTGTTATACCAAAGTGCAGGATAAATTGGATTTGAACTTGATGAATAAGTGTTCTGAATATATACACCATAGGATAAATGTATCTTGAATCACCATAATTAAAAATTAAAATAGTTTATTTTCTTTTCCCCTATAAATAAAATGAATTTTTTTTTGCTTTGTTTTCTTTTGATTGAGAGAACTCATGCATTCTTCTGTTGAAGGAAAGAATACTGATAGTTTGTGACAAAACTATAATATTCAATGTCGAAGAAACCCTAAGTCCCTCATTCTCTGCCTTTTAAATGTAAAGTACTAAAAATAAATTAAAACTTAGTACCAGGCCAGGCATGGCACCTGACATTGAACAAAGACTACCATGTTGTTATCCTAAATGCACTGTAAGTCTGCTATAAGAAAAATCTGGGGGTGAACAAGCTAAATGAGAAAAAAAATGTCAGTGGTATTGTATTACTGAAGCATATTACCTAGATTGATATTATCTGAGTCTTAGTATGGTTTATTTGTTCAGTCAATGTATTAATGTGGTCAGTTTGCTCTTTATGCCCATTATGAACAATCACAGTTGTCAACTATGGAAGAATCTGAGTTGCGCATATATAATCTGAGGTGAAGATGATCTTACTGCTGCACTGAAAAACTTGTTAATGTCAATATTAGCTGTTTATTTGCTCATCTCTCTAGCTGGTAAAATGTGAGATAGGAGTAGGAAATGGAAATTGCTGAAATTAATGCAACGGTAGGAGAAAAAAAATGCTGCAACAAGAAAAAGAAAAGAAAAAGAAGCAAAAAATAGGAAGGTAGAGAAAGAAAGAAAGAATATTTCACATGGCAATAAAGTGGTTAACAAGTGCCCAGAATCAAAGAGGACTCTGACCATATTCTAGCCTTGACCTTTGTGCACTGCCATCAACAGATCTTTTCTTACAGTCAGTAGTGATATTACTGTCTCCAGTTTATAATCCTGTTCACAGACTTGTATAAAAGTAGCCTGGCTCATCTGTCCAGAAAGTTTGATAGCCATCTCCTGTGAGAATCAAGAAGGAAAACCTGGAGTAGCCATCTTTCTTGTAATTTATGAAGAGACCAATTTAATTGCACAAGGTGAGTGAAGAACAAAAGAGCAAGGAGGAAACTCAAAATTCCCAAATTAAAAAAACAACTACAATTCCCTAGGAGCTTTGCATGGTAGTTTTTCCATAACGTTTTCATCACTGAAAATGACGATAGGAATTAAAATTCCGTAGAAGAACACAAAATCCTCCATGTCTTATAAAAAATCCCCATCAATTCAATAGAGATTGTATCTTGTTAAAATGGAGAGTATTTAACTCAGAAAGACATTCGTGTGACCTTACTCTTGTGTAAAAAGCATGAAAGTAAAATTTATTAAATTCAGGGTGTATTTCTTTACCCTGTAAGCATTCATTTAAAAGACGAAATTACTCTTTCATTCTTTGTTTCTCTTTATAATCACTGCTACAGAAATTCTAAATTTTGACAAATATTCTATTGCTATTTAAATCCCCCCAAGGGAAAGGAAAAAAAGATTTTAGCAAGTAAAATTAAGCTTATTTAAATGTTTTTGCTCTTTAAATGAATACTGTTTTTTAAGAATGGGCAGAATTTCACTAACTGCAACAAAGATGGTTTTTCTCATTAATACTACGAATATTTGCCATATTTGAGCACAGAACTCAGTTAGGTAAATGTTAGTCAATAAAAGAAGGGTTCTGAAAGGTTATATGCACATCTGTATGCAAACTGTCCACTAATTTTAAATAAGATCAACATGATGACCTGTCAGTGATTAAAACACATCAAAGCAACACATACAAGAATAGGTTTAATCATGAGAAATCATTGAACTAGTGATACACAAAGGAAAATAAAGGTTTTGGGAGCTTTAAGTGTCTGATTTCTTCAGGTAGAGAAAACTGGTGACAAAACCACTTGAAATGGCGACATCACTTCATATACACTGAATGATGAATTGCAGTGGCATTCTCTTAACAGGAATGCATTCAAATAATCTGCCCTCAAGGATGAGCTTTATCAACACGCTGAATTAGCCACGACAGCTCATCCAGAAATGACATTGTCATGCGCGATGAGAGTCTTATGGATCTTCCCCTGTAGCCAATAGAAAATAAAAGACTATTTCATGTTGTGTTTTAGTCTATCTAAAGTGGTAGCTCCTCTGAATCATCCACAGTAAGGAGTCTACCTCTCCGCATTGATAGAAATGTTGTCTCAGAAATTAATTTCCACTGGATTTAGCTTCTGTCAATATGAATTTGATCTGACAGCAGTATGAACACATCAGTATATTTATCTACATAAGTTGCTTAACACCAAGTGAAGAACGTTAGCAACTTAGACAGAAGCTTCTTAAAGTCAGTGTTGTTTGCTTTGTTTTCTAAAAGTTCCATGTAAAGAAAAAGAGAAAAAAATCACATTTGCATTTGCATTGGGAAGATATTTCCAATTTAGCTCAACAATATTTTTGGTGAGCTCTGAAAATTTATTTTGTTCTATTCCTCCTCTCTCATATTCCTGCTGTTGAAGGTTTATATCCACATTTTTCTGTTTTTTTCCTCTTTGTTTCCCATCACTTTCTTCCTTCAGATTGTCATACTTTTTAATATATTTCATATCCTTCCTCACTACTTAATAAAATGAAAGAAAAAAACAAAACAGCCAAGATTATTTTCTAGTGCTACGGTCATTCACTATGCAAATAGAGTTCCTAATTAGATGGTGTTTTCTGAACACTCATGTATTTGAGTAGTACATTATTTAACTCCAGACTATATTTAGCTCTCCAGGCCTAATTGTAAACGGTCAGGCAGATATCCTATCATAGGTCTATATATGACAAAGAAGGAAATATATACATGGAAAAAGAAGGGAGTTGGCAAAAATACCTTTATACCATGCTTCCTAAGCTATTTCTTAAGATACATATAATACCAGGCAAATAGATTGCTTAGCACTGTTATCAAAACGGTGTTCACTCATGAGACAGAACATATATTTTCATTTCAATGGAGTGTCAAAATAAAGTTTTTTTGTTTCTTTGTGAGAAAGACAACCATGAAAAAATATTTGCTTTCTGCGCAATTCTAGGTATAACTGTAGACTGTGGGAATTGAGAGAACCCTTTGCCTGATGGCTATTGGAATTTTTCATGTTATTTTATCTTGCCCTTTTGGTCTGGTCTTTTGATTGTCTCTATATTTTGCAGCTGTCGGTAGGATGTTAATGTGTTATGACAGAGTTACCAAATAACAAAGGAAAAAAGTGATTCATCTTGAAGATCAGACCTGTCATATAATTGTACAGTAACAATAACAAATCAAAATAAATTATTCCTTACAATATACGTTTGCATTATACTTTAAGTGCACATGAGTATGTGTGGGCACATGTGTGCTGGGAATTAATAATAAAATTGAATTACATTTGTGACGAATTGGTAGTTGACATGTTTCAAAGATAAACAATTTGAAATAGCTTATTTTTTGACAAAGCAGCTCAGCAGTCCTATATCTCCCTCCCTCTCTTCATGTCAGGTTTGCCTGAGTCTAAAATATCTGGGTCTACCATTACTCACACGTACACACACATGCACACATACATATTTCTCCTGAGAAAAGACTTCAACTTTATGGCAATACTGAAAAAAGCATGTCAGGGGGCTGTCGGAAAAAAAAAATAAAAAAATAAAAATAAAAAAAGCAGCTTCTTTCCTACAGTTGTTTTTGGACTCTGTCCAGAATTCACTGCCTTTTACTCTTGACATGTTTTCCCTATGGAATCAAAGATTTTTTATTTTTTTTATTTTTAAACAACTGGCAGATTTTAGGTTGTGCACCTCCTTTGCTAGTCTGGGAGTCCAGAATTCAAAGAGCAGTGACTCTATATTCATGTCGATATTAAATAAGCATGGCATTTAAAGACAACTGTAGGTAACTTTTTTCTTTTGATGCTATCTTGGGATTTTTTTTAAAGGATTTTATATAAGACATCAAATAGTTATGAGGAATGTGGCTGTGCTTTTTATAACACAAGAAAGGTTAAGAGCAGAAATCTTTATAGACATTGTAAGAAGTTCCAGGGGAACAGAAAGCTCTGTGGATTCAGAAGATGGATTTCACCTTCAAGACTAGGATTCAAGTTCACCAGAGGAATCTCAAAGTAACAAATGTTTTGATCTCAGCTCGGTTCTTCAGGGCTTTGTGTGTGTGTGTGCTTCCCAGAAAAATAAAAAAATAAATAAAAAATACACGCTTTGCATCTAATCTAAAGAGGTTACTTCCCCATAGATTAAAATTCAAATGCTAGGGAAAATACAGCTCCCCTGTATTTTGAACTCATTCAAAATTTCTGGGAGAACTCACCTGCTTCCAGACATCTCAGCTTCATGAGTTATTTTTAATTGGCCTTGGTGTTGCTTCTGTGTGTCTAGTTATTCAAGCTGCTCCTACTTTTGTAGTCCGTATGCCATTGAGAATGCACCAGTATCTCAAGACAGGTTTGAGCTTTTCTGAAAGGAAGAGAAAGATGAAAAGAAGACTTTAGGTGCATAGACAGGCAAAGAGAGGCCACAAGCATAGGGAAAAGAAGGGACATGTGGAGTGGAAATGACAGCACTGTAAGTTGACTCTGTTAAAAGAGAAAGGTAGAATAGGGTCAGTTCATGCGAATATATTTATGGAGTCTTGGAAGTAGGTTGTTGGTCTAGAGACAGATGATATTATAACGCCAGGCATTGTATATATTGCCTGTATGCTTACTGTGTATATATGCAGTATACATGAAAAGAGAAACTGAAAGAAAATTGATCGTTAAAAGAACAGAAAAACTACTGAAGTTTACCTATGAAGCAGACATGAAGCAAGAATATTCTTACAAGAAAAATGACAAAAAATGCACTTAATAATTAAATTACCAATGAACAAGTCTGCTACCAGCAATAGGGAAATTTAGTCATAGTAAAAAGTACATTATTTAGTCATTTTTCAGCTTAAAAAATGTCAGCCTAGGATATAAATGTATGTGACAGCAAACATGTGCAAATACATTGTTATAACAGAATAAAAGTTTTCCTTACCTTATTCCCATCTTCCATTATTTTTTTAGAGATTCAGAGGTATGATAAACATTAAAGAAATGGAGAAGTTATGTGAAAACCGCTTGCCAGCATACTAAAATTGGATCTCACAGATCAAAACTTGGAATACTTAGATAAACATCTAAAGGTAATGCACTAGAAATCAACTATATGGTGATGTAGCTATGTTCAAACATGAGAAGGGCCTTTAGTATGCAATATGGTACATGGACATGGACAAGTCTGCCACTTATAGATGACCTCAATTCAGTTGTCCAAATGTAGACAGCTGATCCCCAACGATCCATCCCAAGTTATTCTGCCTGGTCTCGCCCAGGCACCTATTGCTACAGATAACTCACAAATGCTATGTCATATCTAGTGGTGATACTGTAATATTTTGGATACTCTAAGCCATCACTGTTTAATATTAATGTCCATGTGTTTTGAATACTGAAACTATAGCCTTGTGGACTGAGGTCTAACTCAGGTATTACATGCCAATATTTATAGTTAGAATAAATTTAAACTGAACTTATGGGTATCTAGAAAGGTATTTAAGTGTTACCTGTGTTACCTGGTCTGGGGAGCCTGCTTTGGCAGAGGGGTTGGACTAGGTGATCTCTAGAGGTCCCTTCTAACCTTCCAACCCATTCTGTGATTCTGTGAAGTGTCAAAATGTACATGCTTGCTATGAGATAAACAGGATGATTCTCTCTACACTATATCTTCACTACTATATCAGAAGTGCATTACCTTATGGACCTTATTACCTTTTAGACTGGCGACTGATTGCCAGGAGAGATTTCCTAGTGTAGCTCATGTGGAACTAGAAACTTTTATAAACAAAAAGCTGACCAAACCTCACGTAGCTGTACAGTAAGATTGCCCTACAAAATGTTGACCACGGGTATATAAATAAATGGGGATAATCAGAAAGAAACAAAGAAGGTTGCCAAGAAATGATGCCTGATTTTAGATTTTGAAAAATACATTACTTCTCACTAAAAAAACAATCATCATTCCCTGATTATGAATAAAATCTCGATTTAATTCTGAGAACAAAATATTTTCACCATTTATGTAGTATCAGAGATCATATTAACTTGAAAAGAAAGATGGTCTGCAGGTTACCACCCTCACCCTGGAAGTTAGGAAATACAAGTTTAACTGTCAACTTTGTCATAGATTCCTCATATCACATTTATTACTTGCATTACTGTAGACTCTGAGTGAGTGACTGGTTTAAAATCTCAGAATCACAGAATTGTAGGGATTGGAAGGGCCCTCCAGAGGTCATCGAGTCCAAACACCCTGCCTAAGAAGCTCCCTAGTCCATATTGCATAGGTAGGTGTCCAGGTGGATCTTGAGTGTCTCCAGAGAAGAAGATTCCACAACATCTCTGGGCAGCCTGTGCCAGTGTTCTGTAACCCTTATTGTGAAGAAGTTCCCATCCACATTTATGCAGAGCTTCCTATGCTTCAACCTGTGGCCATTTCCCCTCATCCTATCACCACACACTGAAGAAAAGAATCCAGCCTTGTACCTTTGCCTCCCGCTCCTTAGATATTTGTAGTCATGAATCATATCAACCCTGAGTCTTAAGGCTGAGCAGATCCAGGTCTCAGCCTTTCCTCATAAGGGAGGTGTTCCATGCTCTTTATCATCTTTGTAGCCCTCCGCTGGACTCTTTCCAGGAGATCTCCATCTTTTTTTGTACCAGGGAGCCCAGAACTGGACACAGTACTCCAGGTGAGGCCTCACCAGGGCAGAGTGAGGCAGAGGGTTCATCTTCTTAGTGCACCCTGGTATCCCATTAAACTTCTTGGCCACCAGAGCACTCCACCAAGACACCCAGATCCTTCTCCTCAGAACTCCCATCCAGCAGGCCATCCCCAAGTCTGTACTGGTGCATGCAGTTATTCCTCCCTAGGTGCAAGACTCTACACTTGCTCTTGACTCTCCAGTCTGTCCAAGTCTCACTGAATAGAGCACAGCTTTCCAGCATGTCTGCCATTCCTCCCAGCTTTGTATCATCAGCAAACTTGCTGAGGGTGGACTCTATCCCCTCATCAAAGTCATTGATGAGAATGTTGAACAGGACTGGGCCAAGAACTGAGATACATCGCTAAGTACAGGCCTCCAACTTGACTCTGCCCCACTGATCACAACACTGTGCTCTGCCAGTCAGGCAGTTTTCAACCCACCTCACCATCTACTCATCTATTCCATGCTTCCTCAACTTTGCTATAAGGATGCTGAGGGAGACAGTATCAAATGCCTTAGCTGAAATCAAGGTAGACTATGTCCACTGCTCTCCCACCATCCACACAGCCAGTAATGACATTGTAGAAGGCCATCAGATTGGTTGAGCATGGCCTCCCCCTGGTGAACCCATGCTGATTACTCCTGATAACTCTCTTCTCTTCCAACTGACTGGAGATGGCATTCAAAACAAACTGTTCCATCACCTTTCCAGTGACAGAGGTGAGGCTGACTTGTCTGTAGGTGCCTGGACCCTCCTTCTTGCCCTTTTTGACTACCAGAATAACATTGGCTATCCTCCAGTC